>NC_136745.1:31647074-31652074 GCF_936440315.1 Barbus barbus | reverse complement strand
TGAAGCAGCTCAGGTATACCACCCACTTCCAGGCAGGTGTGCCAAGGAGCTAAACTCTGCAGGACAGCGGCCCTCCGGCCCTGGAGTCCTGATCCTACGGGTCCCTCCGGTGGACAATATTAGTGACGCAGCCCAGATCTGTCCGTGGAAATGGCTGATAGTTGTTTCCTGACATGCACGTGTTCTATGGCTTGGCAGGAATCATTGCACTCGAGTCTGACTGAAGACTGAATCTCACTCGGTCAGAAGCTTCATCTGAACAAACACACGGAGAACAAACAGAGACCGCGAGATGAAAGATGATGCACCTTGTCTTTTGCTGGAGTGTGTTGCTTGATCTTCGTTCCTTTCCAGAACAGATGGAAGACTGAACACTTCAGAGCTGGGACCATCAGCTACACACACACACACACACACACACACACACAGATCTCTGATGATTTACTGTTATTATCATACCTGCAAACTCACTAGAAGTCAAAAAGGTGACCGTTCGGAATATGACCCCCCAGAAGAAATATTTTGAGAATTTAACATGTAAATGAAGCATTCTGGTGCACTCTGACAACAAAATAAAGGAAAAATACAACATATGCTTCAAGTAGAAAAAGCACATTTATACCACAAACTTTTTGGACAGTGCAACTCTCTTGCCATCGGTGTTCATACTTCACTTTGTGAGCAGTGGAGTAATTTATTTTTGCAAATTTTAATGTTCACATAAGAGTGTGTATACTATCAACAAACTCCATCTTTTCACTGCAAAGAAAATTGCATGTGAAGTGACATTAGATGTATTTACACAGACTGTTTGATGAAGCGGAGGTGTCAAATGCATTTACACAACAAAATTTCAAATGCATAAATAATATTATAAGATTAAGGTTTTAAATATTTTTGAACATACAAGTTAAAGATGTTGGGAAAAATGAAATACTTTTAAATCTGAAACCAAAGCACCAGTAGATGGTGATAAATGACTGTTTTAATGAGTGAGTCATTAGTCATTCATTCAAACGGCTGATTCATTCAAAAACGAGGCAAGTGACTGTCTTTATGAATGGGTTACTGAATCATTGACTCACTTGATTTGTTCAAAAACGTGGAATCATTCAGTATCGAAACACCAGTGTTGCTCGGACACACAAAACAGTTCTGCTGTGGCTTTGATTGAAACTTCGTCAGCGAACTTGAGCAAAAACAGTAAATTTTGTATTAAAATTGCGAACTTTGTGTCTGTTTTACTCGCAGTGAAGAACTTCCACGCTGACGACATGTTTACAAGCGGATGTGAGCGTAAGTGTGCCGTCAAAACGGACCGGCTCGGAAGGTCAGCTCGTGAGATGAGGTGTACTCGATTTGAAGCAGCAGCACGCAGACCGATCCGACATCAAAGCACCGCGAGAGCGATTTGAACACATGCGGAGCCATCTGCTCGCTGTAGCTCTCGCGGTGCTTTGATGTCATACAACCATCGGTCTACGCGCTGCTGCTTTAAGTCCAAACGAGAAAGAGACTTTGGTTGAACACACTCCTGTCTATGAGCTTGCAATTTCTCTCTCTCTTTCCACCAAAAAAAAAAACTCTTCGGATCTAGACGATTCACATAAGTGACATATTTTGATTCAAAACGGCTTATTTTGCGTCTGTGAAATGAACCCTTAAAACATGAACACCAGAGTGTGTGTGTATGTGAGACCTTCTCGTTGATTTCTCTCGTCTCTATTCCCATCTTCAGCAGCTGAAAGCAGAACTCAAACAGGTTCCTTCCGGTCAAATCTCTGGCACTGACACACACACAAACACACAGTAGAGACACTTCAGTGCAGGACTGTCAGTCAGCAGCGGTGGGCGGGGCTTGAGCAGTGTGATGTCAGATAATCAAAACAGTGTGGCTAATGAGACTGATTTGGTTTAATGGGGATTAAAAAGTAAGGAGTGGGAGGATTTTTGTCATTGTAGAGTGGTTGTGTTCACACACTGCTAACACACATTTAAGTCCAAACACCATGTAAAGGTGGAGGGCCACTGGCAGGAAGCTGTGTTTATGATCTGTGTACAAAACAGTGACCGTAAAATATGTATTTTAAGTATGGAAATTAGATATTTTGAGATTTGGGATATGGTCACTGTGCTACTTTGGGCTGTTTTTGACTGGCATTGGTGTATGGCGCAGAGCAGACGCTTTCAGTTTACATTTACATTTTTTTAACCACACATTCCCGCCTGCAGTAAAGGTATAACTGCTCTCACACACACACACACACACACACACACCTGCTGAAGGCAGCCAGAACGTTCAGAGAGGAAGCAGCTCCATACAAATCATCTTCATCAGCCGATCCCTGAGGAACACACACACAGCTCAAGCGAGCTAAATCTGACAAAAAATTCTGTTTTTAAAACAGACTGTTGTAAAACAACTTTTAAATTCATTAGAGCTGAAGTGTGATCTGCTTTGATCTGAAGCCACTGGTGGAGGCAGTGTTGCAGGACGAGACGGGTCGCTCCATCAGGTGAAGTGTTGCGAGTGCAGATGTGTGTGTGTGTGTGTGTGTGTGTGTGAGTACCTGCAGTATCTCCGCCAGGTTTGAGGTGAATTTCTCCACGGTTGAGTCCAGCAGCTGACTGACGGCTCTCTCGGCTCGGCCACAGAAGCTGTAGCAATCACTGCACAATGCACACAACACACGCACACACGCCTCTAACACACACTCCTCGCGGTGCTTCAGCGTGATGTCACACACCTGAGACAGCAGCAGATCCAGACACTGAGACGAGAGACAGACTGCATCACATACACTCACAAGCACTGCGTCATGCATCAAACGCACAATAAACGCTCATTATACTGTAGAATATTTTTATGAGCTCATTAATTGAGATTAATATTTTATTACTTATATCCTGAGATTGTCACATCTCAGGAACTTCAAAAAAGCCAAAAGATTATATAAAAGGGAGAATGGTACAAAATAGTGACCAGTTCAATATAAAATTTCATTTACAAATTTACACCTAAAGCTGAAAAAAAAAACTGCCTCAAAATAAAGTTTATAATATTTGTCAAGAACCCAAATGTACATGTTCAGATGCAAAGAGTGAGTGACAGTTCACGCGCCATTTGATAATCAAGAGATGTAAAAGTATGACTATGCTGTGATTGATCAGAGACGGCTCATACTTTCTCCAGGCGTCCCGATGTGCCGTAAACCTCCAGCTGGAAGAACAGCGGCGCTCGGAGCAGACAGCTCACCTTCCCCACGTCTGCTGAGAACTGACAGCAAACACAGGCTTCACATCACATTTGACTGATTGTACCGTCTTATATTCTACCAGTGATAAAACTGCGTTTGATGAGGAGTAGGGATGGGAACCGAGAACCGCAATTTTTTTGTACGTAATTGGGTCAATACCGGACTACCGGTAAGCTTCAGGACAAACGATACTGTTATCGATACTGGTGTTGTTTTATCTCCATGTACTTCAATGTTAATGACGAATTAGAAGCTGCTGCTTGTTATTTTCCTTCACTGAATGATGTGGTCGATGTTTGCTTGACGTGTGCGGTGTGTGTTTGCGTACAATCAGATGCAATATATGCAGTAGTGTAATAGTGAACAAAGGAGGCAACACTAGTAATATAATGAAACATTTACTAACAAAACACAACATCTACCTCAAGCAATGCACTGTTTTTACGATGCCTTCCGGCTCCAGCTCCAACTGCAGCTTGCGAGACACATTCATATCAAATGTTGATTCAGCGGTAGTTACACTCACGAGACACTGCACTTATTCGCAATCACAAAAGCACATTATTTGCGTGTGTTTTAAAGCCTTGCCTAAAGCGGTTAAACATTTCATTCACGTGCTGCTCTGACGTGCGCTTATTCAGAGCGCATACAACTGAAGCGTGCGTAAGTTACACTAAAAGGCCGGTCAAACAGCACATGATTACTTAGCTATCTTATCTATCATCTGATTGTGCTAATACTGTCAAAAACACACAAGGTTTACATTAGGGCTGCACGATTATGACAAAAATCATAATTGTCGATTATTCCCTTGAAATTGTAATTGCGATTATTAATTACGATCATCACAATTTACATTGAATGATGTTTATACCATTGTTTGCAGCAACTGTATGCCATATTTTTAGATGAAAATAAACAAGCTGAAAACACGAACTAAAAAAACTTCTATATTAAGCCTCAAATGTGAACTATACATTGGACTGGTTGTGCAGCCCTAGTCTACATATAAAAACAGTCATGTCTAAAGTGAAAGTAAACAGTTGAGAGAGAAACAGATGCATGCAGGTCTTAAAGGGACAGAACTAAACATGCTGGCGATTTTCATTAAAGGGATAGTTCACCCAAAAGTTCAATTCTGTCATTATTTACTCACTGTCATGTTGTACCAAACACAAAAGAAGATATTTTGAAGAATGTTGCTGGTCCCCACTGACTTTGATAGTAGGAAAAAAAAATATGGAAGTCACTGGGGACCAACAACTGTTTTGTTACCCACATTCTTCAAAATATCTTCGGTGTTCAGCACAAGAATAAAAATTAATACATTCTTCAAAATAACTTTAACAGAAGAAACTCATTCAGGTTTAAAACAACTTGAGAGTAAGTAAATGAACTATTCCTTTAATGTTAATAAAATAAAATACAAAGAGAAAAATAGCTCCCAGCTCCTGACTGAAGAACTTTAATACAGTTCAGCAATAATAAAATAACTTTTCACATCAGATCTTTTTGCACCAAATAGTATCGATAACAGTATTAATAAGGACGATGACATCACTAAATTCAATAATGAAATGCCTTTAACTGAAAATGGAGTGTTTAATCTTGTCATTTTACATTATTGTGCAGTTGCTTTGACACAATCTGTATTGTTAAAAGCGCTATATAAATAAAGGTGACTTGGCTTGATAAGTACCAGTATCGATAAAATGTAAACGATACCCATCCCTAATGATGAGT
>NC_136745.1:31627074-31644574 GCF_936440315.1 Barbus barbus | reverse complement strand
CTCTCAGAAGTAAAGAGAAGAGGTTCTCCAATCTGTGAAAGAGTGCGTAAAAAGATTGTGGAATACTTTAAAAACAATAGTCCTCAACGTCAAATTGCAAATGCTTTGCAAATCTCCTAATCTCCAGTGCATAACATCATCAAAAGATACAGAGAAACTGGAGAAGTCTCTGTGCGTACGGGACTAGGCCGAAGACCTTTGTTGGATGAACCGTGGTCTTCGGGCCTTCAGACAACAAATTAAAAAATTTTAAAAACGTCCCAACATTTCTGGAATTCAGGTTGTACTGTGGATTATTAAGGCTAAATCTTTTATTATCAAGGTTAAGGCTAAATCACACTTACGATACTTACACTTACATCACAAAAGTTGTGTGTGAAAACACAAAACACTTCATCACAAGAGCATGTATGAACTTTGTTCTCATACACCATTAATAAAAATAATTATTTATTTAAATGTGAAGTCAGTTAAAAGTCATTGCAAAAACCTTTCATCCATTCTTAAGTCAAACAAAACGTGTATGCTCACTACAACAGCACAATGATCATGTGACCTGTGAGAAGACAGAAGCATGTGAGCAGTGCATGATAGGATGTTAGTGGTTTACCTCGCTCTCAATAAAGAAATGCGCCAGCAAACGGAGGACAGAAGCACTGCGTTTGTCTGCCCGCCCGTCTAACACACTGCACAGCCTACACACACACACACACACAGCGCGTTATGCTCGTCACGGTTTGTGTGGAGAGATGACGATGATGATGACGATGTCATGATGAAGCTGAACATACGTGTGGTACAGGAATCGTCCGGCTGCACAGGCCAGACCTCGGTGTGTGGCAAACACCAGCGGATACACAGCAGCACACTCCTCCTCACTCAGGCCTTCATCTGTCTGCCTACACACACGCGCACACACACGCACGCAAACACACGCACGCAAACACACACAAACATGCACACACACACGCACGCACACACACGCGCACACACATGCACGCACACATGCACGCACACACACACACACACGCACGCAAACACACACACACGTGCGCACACACACGCAAACACATGCATGCACACACAAACATGCACACACGCACGCACGCACGCACACACACACGCACACGCACACAAACACAGAGTCAATACAAGAAACTCAGGTGATGCACAGCTTCACAGTCACATGCACACGAGGAGTTTTCACACTCAAAGCAGTTTGACATCATTTTGTCTTAAATGTGAACACCCATCCAAACGAGCTGGCTCATCTCAGCAGCTAATTAATGAAGACCATGTGAGGATGAAGAGAAAGCTCACTGTTTAATGAGCAGCAGCAGCTTCACTGTTTCCACTGCCACGTCTGAGTCTTTATCCAGAATCATGCACAGAATCCGTTCCTGAGCAGAGAGACATGAATTTAAACCAATAAACACCAGCAGCTGAAATCTAAAGGTAGAATATCCCCAAAAATGATGTATTAATACAATTATACATCACTTCACATTGAGGGTTTGAAAATGAGGATCAGGCACTGGCCTGGAGTCAGTATGAGAGCCATTTCAAACATGAGCTCATCTGTGAGATGTGACACCAGATGCGCCCCTCGCTGTATGTTCCTGCAGTGACTAGAACAGTGCATTCTCACATGTGGATTCAGTCTCTGTGTGTGTTCACCTTAAAGCGGCTGGTGAAGAGCTCTAACTGGCTGATGAAATCCTTCTCCACATACAGTTTCTGCAAAGTCAACACACACTGCAGTCGCACGGCAGCTTGCTGAAACACACACACACACACGTGATTGATCATATATCAGTGCAGTATGGTTTATATATATATATATATATATATATATATATATATATATATATATATATATATATATATATATATATGACTGGATCTGATTATCAGAGCTGCACATACCCAACGTGTTTGTATGCTAATCATTAGGGATGCACCGATACCACTTGTTCCAGTACTCGCCCGATACCGATTTCATTTTTGGGACTTGCCGATATTGAGTACCGATACTGATATTTTCATTGCATTTGTACATTTTTAAAATATTGGGTACAGAAACCAAAAAAAGTATGTATAATGTTAATTGGTTAACTTCATTTATCAAATAAATAGTCAAACCAAAATTTATTCAAACACCATTAAAATTTCTCACATTATATTTTTTGGTTTATTCGCTATAGTTTAGAAAATGGTAATAAAATATGACAAGAACTCAGAGTAAAACTGTGTCTGAACAAATTCAGCTTGATAATGTCAGATAACTTTGTAATCCATTATGTACCTTTCTATCAATCAACCAAAAATGATTCAGACAGCTGTTAGTATGACAATATTTACACAACTATCAGTACTCTGTGGGCCACTCTTAGTCTTAATGACAGCCTGTAGTCTCCTGGGCGTGCTGTAAACCAGCTTCATGCAAACCTCAACTTCAGTTTTTTTCCCAGACTCGGTCTGAATAATTTTTTGTCCCAAATTTGTATCAATTTTACTGGTAGTCCACTGTATGAAGAATTTTTGGTTATAATATGTCACAGTTTACTTTATTTTGATTTGACTGTATAATATCTTCGGTTATTTTCACACTTAATTATGCCCATTAAAATGTATTTTACAAGTTTTTGTTACTTTCACTGTTCATATTTTTGCTCTATGGTACATCATCTTTAATTTAATAGCATGTGCAACATGCGCACGTATTTGTACTGCTGCAGAATGAGAGGGACAAGTACAGAACATAGCGCATAGGCTGTTAGTTTCACTTTCGCCAGAATGTCGTATATGCTTAAGGTTGAAAATAAATGATGGTTTATAGTGAATACCCCTTTAAATTGTCTTATATTTATGATTTAGTTTTAAGCCAAATGATGCGTGTGCCAAGTGAGCGAACATCAATAAAGATCACACAACAGAAGTGCTCACGCTCTTTCTCCCTCCCTCCCTACCGTTATGTAACTCGTGTATTGTTTTACTTACTTGTTTTTGACATATCCGACCGAACTACAAACTATCCAGTGATGTCTGTGAGAAAGGGATATTCACTCGACGAGCTCACGCATCTGCGCCGCCGCGCTCAATCCACTCAGCCTGCTTGGCTTATCAGCTCGCGCACATCAGCTATACATCACTGCATATACTTCGTAGACATCCCTAATCTCTAATAACTCCATTCTGCTGTCTGTTGTTCTGTTGTCTGTATTTCTTTGTCTGAATATGGCACTTATCACATGCTGTGTGGTATCGGTGTTTGGTATCGGGGCATTTTAACGAGTACGAGTACAGGAGCTCAGTATCGGGCCCGATACCGAAACCAGTATCAGTATCAGTGCATCCCTACTAATCACACCTTGTCGTGTAGCATCCAGCCCACATATTTGAGGTGCTCATCATTGAGGAAAGAGGCGGGGTTTTCTCTGAGCCACACCCCCATCTCCTCCATGCAGACGGCCCGGATTTCAGGAACTCTGTCCCGATACCGATGAACGAAAACACCCTTAAAGATCCCATTCATTAGAGAGCGCAAGTCCTCCTGATGCTCCAGCAGCTGCACACACACACACAAACTTCACTCAAGTCACATTTATTTCTATAGTGCTTTATACAATACGAATTCAAAGCAGCTTGACAGCAAAGTAACAGGAAAGTAACAATCAATGATGCAAACTTCAAATATGAGGCAAATCCAAGAGCTATGAAGCAGCTGTAGCAGGATAACAGTGACTGCATCTCTTCACAGATGATGAACTGCTTAATGATGGCAGTCAGACACATCAGCTAAAAGTAATTAGGTTTGACACTACAATTAACAACTATTGTAGAGCAAAATTATCCAACTTTATCAGCATATATAAAGTACATCCTCATAAAGCCACGTGTCTAACCAGAGAGGTTTAAAAGACTCATAATAATCAGATATATTATAATATATTAAATATTATTGATTCGACAGCACTGAAACTATCAGATGAGAAGAGTGTGTGTGTGTGTGTGTTGAACCTCTCTGTAAGAGTCCTCCAGTTCTTCTATTCGGTCTATGGCTCTGTGTTCAGCTGGCTTGTTCTTCTCCAGCTCACAGCGTCTCCGGGTCATCAGCGCTTGAGCGTTCACCTCCGCAGCGACGGACACGATCGATGACATCAACCGCATGGCTACACACACACACACACACACACCAGAGGACGGGTCACATTCCTGTAGAAGTACTGGGGACTATACAGTAGTCTAAGGCTATTCTATTAAAGATAACAATATAGAAACCGCTGTTCTCGATATGATTCATTCAGAATGTTTAAACCAGTATAAAGAGTGGTTCCAGCTTGGTCCCTCACACAAGTATATCAGAGTACAGTAACTCACCGATGAGCGTGCTGGTGTGTCTGAAGGCACGGACCTGCGAGTCGGCCAGACCCGTGAGCAGCGCGATGAACGAGGAGAAGAGAACATCATCGTACAGCAGGCTGTTACGACAGCCACGAACCAGCAGAGACACAAACTCACACACGCCTTCACCGAAGCGCCGCCACTGAGAGCCCACAGACACCAGCGGATAGCTGACAGAGTCCTGCAGAGAGAGAGAGGTAGAGAGGTGTGTGTGTGTGTTAGAGTGTTTATTTTTCCCCTTTTTATTAATCTGTATGTTTGTATAATATACTTATTGCTTTGGCAACATTGTGATGTTACACAGTCATGCCAATAAAGCTCATTTGAATTGAACTGAATCAGTGGTGGAAAGAGTACTGAAAATATATACTCAAGTAAAAGTACCATTACCTTCCAAAAAATGTAGTTTGAGAGTAGAAGTACTTGTCCACAAAACTACTTGAGTAAGAGTAAGAGTAGCCTATTTAAAAGTACTCATGAGTATTGAGTACTGAGCTGTGGATTCTACCCCCTCATAATAACTTCAATTTATACATGTGTGTCCCTGCAGCACAGAAGCAGTCATCAGTAACACAGGTATATTTGTAGCAATAGCTAACATTACATTGTATGGGTCAACATTTTTGATTCTTCTTTTATGCCAAAAATCATTAGGATATTAAGTAAAGATCATGTTCCATGAAGATATTTAGTATATTTCCTACCGTAAATATATCAAAACTTAATTTTTGATTAGTAATATGCATTGCTAAGAACTTCATTTGAACAACTTTAAAGGAGATTTTCTCAATATTTAGATTTTTTTTGCTCCCTCAGATTCCAGATTTTCAAATAGTTGCATCTCAGACAAATATTGTCCGATCATAACAAACCATACATCAATGGAAAGATTATTTATTCAGCTTTGTCTAGATGATGTATAGATCTCAGTTTTGAAAAATTGACACTTATGGTTTTGTGGTCCAGGGTCACCTTTAAAAAACGTTGTACATTCTGTAATTCACATGATCTTGTTTGTCATAAAGATTGAAGAATATCTATAATCCAGCAGTTTTGATTGATTTTGACTGCCAACTCTTTAAAACACATCAAAACAGCAGGGAAACAGTATTCAGCTGAAGAAAAGATGAAAGTTATTCTCAGTACAATCATCCCCATTTAAATCATAAAGTTTGAAAAATAGATTTAAAATCATGTGTAAGGCCACTGAGAGCATGCTGTTGTTGCACATAAAATATTAATGTTTAGAACAGTGCAAATACAAACACCATTAGAAACTCATAGTTCAGCATCACACACCATGATATGGGTTCAAATGAGAGCCCATTTCTCTCCAAAACGGTGCCAGTTTTAGCGTTTTGCAATAAAGAAACAAGAAAAACTAAACTTGATCATTTATGTTACAATTTTAACAAATGCACATTGTTCTAGAAGGATGGCATCATGTACATATACATTACTCGAATTGTTATGTCGATAAAACAATTTGTAAGGAAAAATGCATTAAATAAAGTATTTCTGGGGAAACTTTTTCAAAAGAGAACACAAACGCAGGTCTCTTGCTGAGCCGCGGCGGTCTCGGTGATCAGCAGCATACACAACTGAATGCAACAAAAAGTGTTCAACTTGAAATTTGTTTAAGCGCGAGTGCACATGCTGAATGAAGGCGGATTGAATAAAATGGATAAAAAAAGAGATTAAAAAAGTGTATTAATGAGCTGCAGTTTTATTACATCACGCGCTGACACAGATGCAGTATTAACGCCACGGGTCATCAATAAGGTGCAGATTGGTCCTCAATTTGAGTACAATATTGCAAACTGTTTTACAGTGTTTCCAACACACTTTTTCACAGCGCATCACACGCTCAAACTCATCAAAAGTCAACAAGTTCAACAAGCAACAACTTATCCAAGTGACTGCAGCTGAACGCGCGAGAGAGACGAAGCAGCGCAGATCGCGCGGCTCTTAAGTGAATTTACTGAACGTGGCACTTGCGGGAGTTAACACTGCACGCAATACCCGCAACCTCACACCACATATCAGGTCGTGTAGAGAGGCAAGCATATATACAAATCATTCAGTAAGCAGAAATCCATAATTTACCTTAACATATTAGAGGAAGCTGTGACTGCATTGATGCTTGAGGAATGCACTTCCAGCAGCCGTGATAGACAGCAGCTGGCGGTTAAAGCTTTCTAGGCACAATTTGATTTGACGAAAGTCACGCTATCTCCCTATCCAATCATATTAATGGATAAAAATTAAATTAAAATAAGCATGTAACGACCACAAACGGAGGAAAATAGCGGAGTAAAAGTACCGATACATCACTTAAAATGTACTCAAGTAAAAGTAAGTCCACAATTTTTAAACTACTCAAAAAAGTACAATTACTGATAAAAACTACTTAATTACTGTAACGTGAGTATTTGTAATTCGTTACTTCACACCACTGAACTGAACTGAATTTAATTGAGAGAGAGAGAGAGAGAGAGAGAGAGGAATGGGCTCTGACGGTCAATCTGGACAGAGTCATGGTGTTCCAGAAGAAGGCCAGGTCTCAGGGAAGCAGATACCAGTTCAGTTACGGAGCACAGCACCAGCTACACTTACCTGGGCATCATCTCTGGTAGTGGGCGGAGCTAATGCGCAAATGGCAATCTCATTGGCTGGCGCTCACCTATTATCGGCCCTGTTTTGATTTCAGTGAATCAGTTCGAGTAAACGCACACCACCTGATTAATATTCATGAATACAGCAACTTGTTAATCCTTGGTGCGTTTTATATTGTTCTCATTAGTAGAATTTGTATAATAATAATTATTATTAAATATTATTACTACTATTATTATCTTATCAGTATTATTGTTAGCTTTTTCAAATTTATTTACAGAAACACTGAATGACCAAAAAAAGCACCACCACTCGTCCTAAGGTCAGTTAAAATTACTAATATGCATTCATACATGGTTACCAAGTTTGAATTCTAATTACTAAAGTTCTATTATTAAATAATACTTTATTATCATTATAATGCTTGACTGACTAATGCTAAGAGTGTACTTTAAGAGATATTTAAAAGGCTGTGCATATATCTACATCTCTATATATCTCTATATGTGTGTGTGTGTTTGTAAAATGGCACAACTTCTGTTCTGGACAAAATGCTGCGTTCTGGATTAGTTGTAAAGGTTTGATAGAACTGTCTGGAAGACACCGCGATCTTCAGCTTTAGCTGTTGTCAAATAAGCTGTGACTCTCCAAGCACACAGACATCACTGTTGGAGCGGTCAGAGCTTTACAGTCCAACCAAACTCACACCTGACGTCCATCACCGATTCCCTCTGACATTACTAACAGCCAGATTTACTAACATCAGAGAATAATTAGCGATGAAAAAGAAGGACATGGTTATTTCTGAGGCTAAGCTTCCTGCATGTGTGTTTGTAGGACTCAGATACAACATCTATGTGAGGAGAGCCATTAAATCAATCATGCAAGGTGATTTGCTTAGGTTTGCTCGAGCCAGGTTACTGGTATTAACGCTATTATTTAACATTCAAAAAGCATGTCTCAATGCATCTCGCTCCTGTTTTGTTAGTCGATTACACACCTGATTATCATCAGCTCTGCTCGTTTGCGACCCTGCGCTAACTTGCGCTGCCCATTGTCAGTAGATCAGCAGAACTTTCCACTCCCATCTGCACTCTTATGCCATTGCCCTGTTTAGTAAATCTGGCCTTAAATTTTCTAGAGCAGTGCTTCCCAAACCTGTCCTGGAGGACCCCCTGCCCTGCACATTTTGTATGTCTCCCTAATCAGACACACCCAATTTAGTTCTTGCAGTGTCTACTAATGAGCTGATGAGTGGAATCAGGTGTGTTAGATGAGGGAGACATACAAAATATGCAGGGCAGGGGGTCCTCCAGGACAGGTTTGGGAAGAACTGTTCTAGAGCAATTGTAAATGTGATGCAGCTTTAAAGGGAAAACAATAGGGCTGGAGTCAAAAACAGTCAACTGCTCTCACCTCGTTAAACTCTTTAGTCAGGTGACTGATTATATCAGCGTTCTGCAGGCTGCTGAACATCTCTCTGGTGACGACCCCTGAAACACAGCACATGTTCATTTGATTCAAGCCTTGTCCAAATACACACTTGCAGTCTTTGCTCTTGACTACTTATATGATGTATTTCCTGTGTTCAAAGTGTTCAAGTGAAGATCACATGTGTGTGCAGAACTTCTCATTACCTGATGGGACACACAGTGTTGTAAAAATGCAAGTGTTTACAGAGGTTTATTTAAATTTTAAATACTTTGCATTTTAAAATCAACTTCTGAATGTCTGTTCAGTAGTCTCTATATCATGACAATTTAATTTGTGGTGCTTCTAATTAAGTGATGAAAAGCAGTTGCAAATGTTGTACAAAATAAATATCATATATTTGCATCAATAAAATGTGCAACAGTTTGTTTTCTACTAAATTATATGTAATATTTAATTATTCTATTAATATTCAATGGAAAGGTTTCTGTGTCTCACAGTTTATTTCAAAACATGATGCATGATGGGATAGTCTAAGCCTGTAAGAGCGCTCTGGAGCGGTATTGGAGATAGTGTGGGTTTAGTGTGTGTTAAGGGCACTGTGCTTTAGCGTTTTTAAGACCTGGGACAGTCTTGTGCATGCGCTCTGAAGTGTGGGTGTATGGACAAGGCATCAGAAACACACGCAGATATCAGTGATGTTTGTGTCAGATATAACCTTTACAGCCACTGCAATGAACCACAAAGTTGATGAGCTCCAGAAGCCCCGCCTCTCTGTCTCTTCTGTACTCTTCCAGCCAATCATCTATCACCGTCTAAGAGAGACAGCCAATCAGAAGACTGAACACATGAAGCCCCCCCCCCCCCCCCCCCCCCCCACGATCATCTCCATCGGTGGTCTCTCACTAGCAGTGCACTGCGGCCCGACCGAACCGCTTCATACAGATGACAGGCATCAGCTCGGTCCCCGAGGGGGTGGGACTCCTCCGGGCTCTGTGATTGGCTGGAGCCGCTGATGGACTGATGATGACCCCTCTTAGGAGACTCCAGAGAAAGAGAGAAAGGCTTAAAACACACATGATGTGTGTGAGAGCGTGTGTGTGTGTGTGTGTGTGAGAGTGAGTGTGTGTGTGTGTGTGTGTGTGTGTGTGTGCGCGTATGTGTGTGTGTGTGTGTGCATGTTTATGTGGTTTATGAGGACACAAATGTGTATAATGACATGGGTATGACAGAGGTATTACAATATGAAGGTGGTTTATGAGGACACTGCCTATGTCCCCGTAATTCAAAAGGCTTAAAAAACATACTAAATGGTGTTTTTTTGAAAATCTAAAAATGCACAAAGTCTCCTGTGAGGCTAAGTTTAGGTGTAGGGTTGGTGTAGGGCAATAGCACACAGTTTGTTCAGTATAAAAACCATTACGCCTATGGAGAGTCCCCATAAACCACAAAAACCAACATGTGTGTGTGTGTGTGTGAGTGTGTGAGCGAGCGTGTGTGTGTGTGTGTGTGTGTGTGTGAGTGTGTGTGTGTGTGTGTGTGTGAGTGTGTGTGTGTGTGTGTGAGTGTGTGAGCGAGCGTGTGTGTGTGTGTGAGTGTGTGTGTGTGTGTGTGTGTGTGAGTGTGTGTGTGTGTGTGTGTGTGTGTGTGTGTGAGTACTCACTGCTGCTCCCTGAGTTGAGTTAAGTTTCCTCTTGGAGGTTTTCACCTGGAACTCAAAGTCACTTCCGGTCAGTGAGACATCCTCGTCCCCCGAACTGCGTCACACACACACACACACACACACACACACACACACACACACACAGGTGGTCAGGAGGACGAGGACATCATCAGCGAGAGCACTGGTATGTGTGTGGTCACTGGGTTTACCTGTACAGCTCAGACTCATCCATGCTGCTCTACAGATCAACACAAACACAAATCAGTTATTGATCAGCGGCTCGGTGTCGTTCACATCGATCGATCAGCAGACAGACAGGCACAGATCTGTGTGAAGTGTGTTTGGGTGACAAACCTCTCACTCCACTATTCCATTAAAATATTTTTTTATTTTTGTTTCCTTGTGTAAAAGGCATAATTTAATATCACAACAATAGTTTATTAAATAATTACATTTTGAGTCATATTTGAGTTTATGTTTTCAGTTATTTCTCTTCATCTAGTACACACAGCACTTCTACATCATATTTCCATTTATTTTTAATGACTTTTTTCCTATTTCCTTTTGTAGCTGTTACTGGTATTATGCATGTTTAAAACTAGTATTTATGTGTGAAATCTTGTATGTTTGTCACGCGTTTACAGACGAAATTAGATGTTATAAGTTACAGTTGATGGTCTGATCAGAGGTAAGTATTTTGCATGATCAGATATTTTATATTAAGCAACTAAAGATTAGGGATGCAGCGATTAACCGGTTCCGCGATTAACCGCGCTTTAAAACGTCACGGTTAATTAATCGTAAAGGTTTCGCAAAACCGAGTGTTTCTGTTGCACGGAGCTGAACTGTTGCAGCTTGTGCAAAATGAAAACAAAGTCACACAAGTGGTGCACCAGCTTCAAATGACGCGCTGCTTATCAGAGACACGGAGGCTACTACACTAATTACATTAGTGACAGAGGGACTAAACAGCAAAGCTTTATTTCCACCAAAGAAATGCCTGTCGATAGTAGTGTGCAGGGCTCCACAGAGCGAGCATTTCACTCGCATTTGCGACTAAAAATAGATGTGTGCGAACTGGAAAATGTATTTAGGAGCGCAAGTGCGAATACAAAACAAAATACAAAACAGCCTAACTTATACAGTAGCCTATAACAAACGTATTAATTTATTCTGTTTATTTATGGAAAAATTGCGATGCAGCCTCATATGATTACTTTAGAACTTTAAAAAGGCAACGGTTTAATTTAAATGAGCACAGATGAGAAGAAAAGCGGAGCGAGTTAAAGTGAAGACGCGCTGAATGACGCACATTCGCCACTAGAGGGCGCTGCCGCTGCCGTTACCCCCGGTAACCCAGTAAACAAATCAGCTGCGCTACTTTCCTAAAACTGTGTAAATAATGTTTCACACTCACAGTCATTTAGATATTTATATTCGCTTTAGTCTTCACAATAGCATCAAATAATTCTTACTTAAAGACTTAATGAGCTATTTATTTCCAAACATTGTTTCTAAGCTAAAGCATGGCCCATCCACTGATCTATAATAGAGAACAGTGGGCCTATCTATATATCAACGACTGATTCGTTATTATTGTTCAGTAACACAAGCTCCATTAGTTAACATGAAAAAAACAATGACTGCATTTATTAATAATGCTATCTTAATTTCAACTTTTAATAATACATTATAAAATCAAAAGTTGTCTTAATATAATTCAATGGAGCTAACATTAACTAACATAGTTGTATTTTTTATTAATCAACATTAACAAAGAATATTAACTACTGCAACAATTAGCTATTGCACATTGTTAGTTAATGTTAACCTGCTTTAGCTAATGTTAACTAATGGGACCTTACTTACCTATTGTTCTTTCGTTCATTATTTTCAAAAGAGAATTACTGTCATGGATGTTTACAGAGCAGCGGTCACCTTTTTTAATTCTAATGGGAGAGATGGACTTTTGTTTGTTGTTTGTTTATTATTATTTTGTGCTGTATTGTTGGTTACTGTGTTATTTCTGTTTCAAAAGCCAGCAATAAATAACACTTTAACATCTAAAGAGTGTTCATGTGATTTTATACATTATTAATGTTGGGAAATGAATAAATGCCTAATAATCGTCATAATCGTAAAACCGTGATTATTCATCAGACAATAATCGTACCAGCAAAATCTATAATCGTTGCATCCCTACTAAAGATAAAAGAGAATAAAGGAGAAAGTGCTATTACACACACCGGCTGGACTCACAGGCGGTTTTATGTCAGTCACAAATGCTTGCGTTAATAAGTTAATATATTAAGCCCATTTTTGAGGCTCTTGTGGATAAAATGAATATGGAAGAAACAATCCTGACCCAAGGCCGCTGAGAAATCGGCTGATGATTGACAGAATTAACACATATTTCATATTTAGCCTCATATAATCACTTGGGTTCTGTGTTGGTCAAGGTTTTAACCTCAGTTTAATTCTGCTCTAGCATTAGACCAGTGTAATCCACAAACAACGCGCTTAGGATCCAGAAAAACCTTCTAAACTCCAGAAAAATGATCAAATCCTGTGTTTTTCTGAATTAAAGCAGAAGCTAAACCAAGCAGTTCTGTTACCTCACAGAATCAGAACCTGAGGGCTAAATTTACTTCAAACTCGATCGTCAGTCTGAATCCACTCACCTCAGAATCAGTCAACGATTTCCAATAATTGATCGCTATCGGCTGCTGAGTCCAGTTATTGATCTGTGTGAGTGACAGCCCGCGAAAAACACTCACCGGTTACCAGGCAGAGCACGCGACTTGCTGGAAAATGATTGGTTGTTGACCCAGGTGGTGTGACCCATGATTGGCTAAGGTCTGAGCAGAGTGAAATCTGATTGGATGAAAATTGGTATTGTTTCATCACCTGTATTAATCTGAAGGGTAATTGTTAAAGTATTAGGCGACATTAAAACATACAACTTTTGATTTTAATAAAGTGAATGTTGAAATTAATATATGTTTTAGACGTGTTTTTCGGGGTTAGCTTATGCCAAATCTAGTTAAATAAAGTTTTTTTGTTAATTAAATCTTACTGACACATTTTTACTTCCGTGTGAAAAAGTCCCAAGACTACCAATGCTATTTTAAATTATTTTCATATTTTAATAATTTAATTAAATGATTTCCTTTTAGGAAACATACTGCTCTAATGAAATAATTTCTATAATTGGACACAACCTGCCATATTCGACAGCCTCTTTATTCTCCATCATCCCATTCCACGCGTTTATTCTCTGCTGTCTTTATGGATATTTTAAAGAGGACGTGAGGTTTTCATAATAGGTGTACTGCTCTAACGAAACCCCAACTTTGATCAGTTTTCACTGTACCAGTCCTGTTTTATGGGCCCTTGAAGTTGTTTGAAACACAGCCGTGTATATCAGCCTAATGCACAGCTAATCTTTATGAATCTGTTAAATTAGACATAATGGTTTCATACTAGCTATACTGTTCTAACGAAATCCACATTATGAGCAGATTGTACTTTACCAATCCTTTTGTATGGACCCTTAAACTTGCCGTATGAAACAATACAAAATACTCCTTTCTCCTATTTCTGCATTCTTCATTTCTTTACTGTTTTTCTTTATTTTTTCTCTCCACGCCACTATAACATGGGCATCCAGGGAACTGTTCTTAGCTGTTCAAATCATATTTAACCAAAAGAGTGCCGCAGGGTTCTATTCTCGCACCCATTCTTCAGAGCAGAAGTATCGATCTGGACTACCGTGCTCCTTTTACTTCTTCCTTTATTAAGAACCTAGGTGTTTTCTGGGATCAGAGTCTTAAATTTGATAAGCAAATAATAGCGGTTATTAGTTCCTGCTTTTTTCAGCTGCGCCTTCTCTCCAAAATGAAATCTTTTCTCTCTGTGAAAACTTCAGAGATTGCTATCCATGCACTCATTACAACTCGCTTGGATTACTGCATCTATCTCTGCATTTCTAAATCTTCCGTCGCTCGTCTACAATTAGTACAAAACCCAGCTGCTAAATTCCTCCAAGGACAATGTAAATTTGATCATGTTCCTCCAGTTCTGAAATCCTTACATTGGTTACCTGTGCATCTTAGAATTGAGTTCAGAATTCTTCTCTATGTTTTAAAATCTATAAATAATCTGTGAGCGATATCTATCTGGTCTAAAGCTGAGGTCTGGTGATGAAAGACAGATCACGGTTCAAGCAGAGAGGAGATATCAGATCAGCTCAGTCTGTACTGTTTTACATCATCTCCTAAAACCTCCTTTTCTTTGGCTTTTAATTCACTGAGTTTATGGCATGAATCTGTGTGTTGTCCTGTGTTTTATGTCTTTGTTCAGCCTGCTTGCTGTTTTTTACGGAAGTTCTAAGCGGCCATGCATTATTATAATTTTTCTGTCTTGTTTTCTCGTGATCACGACTTAATTTTCTCTGTGTATTCGGCATGAGAAAAGGCTATAGAAGCAGCATCATCGCAGCATCATGGATGATCGTATTGGCTTTTACTTTGATCAGGGACTCACTCAAACTGAAACAGCTCTGTGTCTGTCAGTGATTGAGGACTTACACATAAGTGTTGGACACTTGAGGAGGAGGCTGTCGGGTCTGCAACTGTATCGTCGAAGACAATATAGCGACCCTGATTTTCTCACGATAGCTACAATTACATCGTGAGAAAACGGTTTTTACGTTGAGATCAACAACTTTCGTTATGTCGAGACAGTGGCGCCTCCAAGGGGGGGCCAGGGGGGGGCACCCCTAAAATGACATTGGCCCCCCCCCCCCCAACCAACGCCAAAAAAATATGGTCTGCCATTGGATTATTGTGCCAGTGCCTAACATTTTTACTGGCCCCTTTCGATCACCCCATAAAAAAATCCTGGAGGCGCCACTGTGTCGAGATCACGAGGAAACAAGACAGAAACATTATAATAATGCATGGCCGCTTAGAACTTCCGTAGTTTTTAAATGTGCTATAGAAATAAAACTAACTTGAAAGTATTATCATTACAAGAACATAAGAGACATGGAGTTTCGCTTCAAAAGTGTGTCTTAAACTGCATGTAAAGACCTGTTTGAGATGTTTGTGGGATAAAAGAGGATGTGTTTCAGGAATGTGTGGCGTCTGCAGAAACTGTTTTATTAGCAGCTTTTAAAGTTTCAGCTCGATGGAAAACATCTGGTTTTAACTAAACCGATAATAATCCGCTCACACGCGACTCTACCGATGAAAGCCGTCAGACTGAGTGTTTTAAAGTGCAAGCCGCACTATTTGTTCAGTTTTATTTGAGGAAACGTACACTATAGTAGCACAAAGTTTGAGTCTTTATTAATCCTGTGGCTCGCGCGGTGGAGCAGCAGTGGGCGTGGCCTCCACGGATCTGACCAATAGCAGCGCTGAAGGCGAGTGATTGACAGCAGAGCGGCGGAGGGCAGGTATAAAGTCACCTGTGTGCGCTCAGTGATGGGAGAGAGAGAGAGGCATCACAGGAGAGGTGAGTGAAGACTCGTGACTTTGTTCCTTGTTCCTCTGGATATGTTGAGAAACACTATACTGTATGTCTGCAGGTCAGAGGTCATGATGTCTGCGGTGAGGCTGCTGTCTGCGTTCCTTCTGCTGCTGCCATGTGAGCTTTCATTCCTTTCTGTGTATTTATCAACAGAATAAACAATTGTGTCCCTGGAGCACAACAGCAGTCATGAGTAACACAGGTATATTTGTAGCAATAGACAACAATACATTGTATGGATCAAAATTATACATTTCTCTTTTATGACAAAAATCATTAGGATATTAAGATCATGTTCCATGAAGATATTTAGTAAATTTCCTACCGTAAATATATCAAACCTTCATTTTTGATTAGTAATATGCATTGCTAAGAACTTCATTTCCTGGACATCAATGGAAAGCTTATTTATTCAGCTTTCAGATGATGTATAAATCTCAATTTAAAAAAAATTGACGACTGGTTTTGTGGTCCAGGGTCACAATTGTGTCCATATTTTTGTATATTTTGTCACTCTTGAAGGTAAATTGTGCTAAAATGTTTTACTCAAGGTCAGCTTGGGGCAAAATCCCTGATGAATGTCCTTAAACAGGAAGGTGAACATCTCTGTACTCACTGAAAGGATCTAATATTAGTTTATGTCTTGAAGAAAAATTTCTCAGAGTGTGTGTGTGTGTGTGTGTGTGTGTGTGTGTGCGTGTGTGTGTGTGTGTTAGATGCTGCTTCAGTCAGTATCGACTCCAGCAAGGCCAATGAATTCCTGTCCAGTTCTCGGCCGAGACGCAGCGCTGATCCACGCTGGCACAGGCAAAGTCCAGACTTCCAGGCGTATTACAGATACTACAGCAGCATCGGACACACCGAGGGCGTAAGACGACGGCAGACCCTCACACATCACTTGCAGCCCTTCTCTGGTGTATCCTCTGACCCTGCTCTTTCCCTCCCGCAGCTGTACGAGATCGACAGGATCCGCATGCTGTACCAGCAGATGAGACACCTGGAGCAGGTCTACGGCCCCAACGCCTCATACCACCAGAGCAAGCTAGGGCTTCCGGTTCTGCCTCCGCTTCCCAAATGTGACCCAGCCAAAGACAAGAACTGCAAGCCGGCTCCGCCCCCAGCCGCCGTCAAAGCCCCTGTGGCTCCGCCCAGTGCGCAGGCTGACGTCGTCTATCTGTGCAACAGCAAAGACCCCCAGTGCAAGCCGCACATCGTGTACATGCCGAGCGGAGCCGTGCCGGTGCTGTGTGACCCGCGATATCACCCCACCTGCAAGTTGCAAGGCCCCACCCCCAACCCCGCCCCCTACAAGAAATCCGACCTGGCCCCGCCCCCTCCTCCGGCCCCCATCGTGTTCAAGGGAATGGAGTACGACTGCGACCCTTACTGGGACCCGGACTGCCTGATCGATCAGCCGCCGCGGGCCGTGAAGAGTAAAGCTCCACCGCCGCCGCCAGTGCTGGAGGACGACCAACCGGAGCCGGAGCCGGTGAAACACCCACAGCCGTATTACAGCCGCCTTTACCCCTACAACTACCGCTCCGAACTCTACGACCCGCTCCGACACGGGTACCCCATGGCCGAGACGCCAGACAGCGCCTAGAGTCACTTCACTGCTTCATTCATTGTGATCGATGTAAAGAAAGCTGAATAAAGTGTGGAGTAGTTTTCACTGCTGTGAGTGTGTCCTGAATCCTGAGATCCGGAGCCCAGAGATGGGGTTACTATAGAGAGATGAGAGGGTCTGTCTAATCACATTACAGCCTTGACGTCACTGAATATCAGTCAGAGTTGTGCTACACTCAGGAATACCATACCATAGAAATGAATGAGAAGTGCCACCTGTCGCAAGAA
>NC_136745.1:31589574-31622074 GCF_936440315.1 Barbus barbus | reverse complement strand
AAGGGTCTGTACTTGGCCCATTGCTGTTTACAATGTATATAAATGACCTACCAAAATGCTGTCCGGGGGTAAATTGTCAGATGCATGCGGACGACACAGTGGTTTATGTCTCTGCTAAAACACCAAGTCTGGCAGGTGAGCACCTGACAAAGGCACTACAGAATATCTCAACATGGCTGGAGTTATCTCATTTATCCCTTAATGTTAAAAAAAACCGTTTCCATGTGTTTCTCTATACGAAATAGGCCTATAAGTAATATATTTGAGGTACAGATAAAAAATGAGGTAATAGAAGTAGTAAATGAAGTCAAGTATCTTGGAATTATTCTGGACAAAAATTTTAATTTTGATAATCACGTTAAGTATATCTGTAAGAAGGTCAAACCAACTATAAATTGCTTCCGTTTTATTAGAAGGGATTTGTCTTGTCACACTGCTAAACTATATATGCATTCAATGATATTCTCACATCTATCATACTGTATTACATCATGGTCACAAGCATCTCCATCTAAATTAAAACCAATTTTCTCAATTTACAAACAGGTAATAAAAATTATGGACAAGAAACCCATGAGATGGCATCATTGTGATGTTCTGAGAAAGCATAAGCTTTTGGGCTTTGAAAGTTTTATTGATTTTAATTACATTACATTGGTTTATAAATGTTTAAATAATCATGTCTCACCATCATTTTCTAAACTAGTAAGTAGGCGTCAAAGCACTTATGGGGCGAACACACGAGCCACTGTTAGAGCTGACTGTCTAGTCCTGAAGTGTAAGACCTCGTCTGCTTTCTCAGTAAAGCGGCCAAATCTCTGGAATGCTTTACCCACTGATTTAAAACTAGAGACCAACGGAAATGTTTTTAAAAGAGGACTTAAACAATGGCTAAAAGTAAAGCAACAGTGCTCACATGAATTGCCTACTATTAATAGTCTTTGATTCTGATGGGGTTTTTTTCTCTTCTTTCTTTCTCTTGTATTGTATATTTGATATTGTATTTTTTTGTTAAAAGCCTCCCATGGACAGGTGTTGAAAATTAGCATGTGTGCTATAACACTCATACTAATACATATGGTTTGTCCTATGTCATTGTATGTCCATGTCAAATAAAAGATCAATCAATCAATCAATTATGAGGACACTGCCTATGTCCCCGTAATTCAAAAGGCTTAAAAAACATACTAAATGGTGTTTTTTTGAAAATCTAAAAGTGCACAAAGTCTCCTGTGAGGGCTAAGTTTAGGTGTAGGGTTGGTGTAGGGCAATAGCACACACAGTTTGTTCAGAATAAAAACCATTACGCCTATGGAGAGTCCCCATAAACCACAAAAACCAACGTGTGTGTGTGTGTGTGTGTGTGTGTGTATCAATGTGTGTGTGTGTGTGTGTGTGTGTGTGTCTATCAGTGTGTGTGTGTGTGTGTATCAATATGTGTGTGTGTGTGTGTGTGTATCAGTGTGTGCGTGTGTGTGTATCAGTGTGTGTGTACCGGTGGAGTTTTCTCCTGTCCCGATGGCTGTCATGCGTGCGACGTGATCGACTCCGATGCGCTCTGCTTCTTCTGTGGCGAGTGTATACGGCAGCTCAGCAAACAGCATAGTCGCCTAGCAAAGAGGACAAACAGTCACGACCTCTGACCTCCAAACTAAAGACGCTACAAACACACACTTCATAATACGCACAGATATGCATTCAGCTCCAGAACACAAATCTGATCATTGTATAAACTCAAGTTCATAATTCTCATATTAGAGTTAAAGGTTTTTCTAGAGGAGATTTTGGATTTCTCTTCTTTTTATCACCCCATAAATCAGAAAATACTGTCAACAGAGAAAAACACATTTTCAGCATGTTTCTAGGAGTGAAAGCTTTTAGATGTATCTTTAAAGATTAAACCTACAGACGCCAGCGGATAAAGTGCAATGAAATAAACTCTTAGATGTGTGTTTGGGATGTTTTCTGTGCTCTAGACTGAAAGCGGAGATGATATGGAGCAGTGAATGAATGTGGTTTGTGTTGTTGATCTGTTCGTGTCAATCTATCTCAAGTGCTCTAGATGCTTGATTTTCCTCATGTTTTGAGAGATTACCTTTATGTATTAGTACTGCAAAACCACCAGGCTTTTATTAGTATTTTACCTGGTTTAATGACAGCGGTGTCTTTGTGTCTGGTTCTAGAGACGTGAAGGAACCAGTCTGAGCTCTGCAGCACATTATAATCTACAGAAACACCTGCAACTCAAGTCTCCACGCCATGATCAAGATCAGTCCAGCACTCAGTTTGGGATATTCCTCTTACACAGTATTTTACAGTAAACAGTACAGTCAACCCACCGTTCAATAATACCTCAGTTTTTTAACCACAGTTTAGTTGTTTTTTGCTATTTTTAAATGTTATTTAAACAACTTTTTTTTAACTCCAGTACACTTCTGTATACTTTATAAAAACATGGATTATCATAGGTCTACTTCACATTTCTTTTGAGAGAAGTTTTATTTTATTTATTGCTATGAACACAGGTAATGTGTTTGGTTCCTGCGGGACACTAGAGGGCGCCCTCGTGCAGAAACTCCACATGTGCCCCACAGAAGTAATAGAACTCATGACGCTCCAGGACATCACTAACATGGACAAAAGCATCCAGGTATGGTGTAACTGAGTGAAAGACAGGAATGCTTTGAATGATCAGAGTCTCCGCCGAAAGGTTTCTAGCAGAGAAAGCTATAATCAATGCAAGAGTCTGGAGAATGGAGTGGATCCAGGTATGGTGACATTTAGGATCTTTGAAATCCATCCTAAATGGCTGGGATGATGCAGGCAGCGGTCAGTGTGTAGGCTGGAGTTTGCAGCAACAGATAAAGATAATTGTTTGTTTACTTAGTTCAGAATTAAACTGCTAGCATCTCTTAGCAGTAGCAGCCAGATGATTAATAATAGCCTACTGTAAACTAAACTAAACTAAATTACTATCATCACTCAAAATACTGTATGATAAAGGACATCATTATAATCTACTGTAACGTTACAGTAGCAGACAAATGTTTAAAAATATGGTTTTATAATACGTTTAGCCTAGAGGAGAGGCTAGGGCAGATAATAACAACCCTTACCAAACCCATGGTTACTAGTGAAACCATGGTAACAACACATCAACCATGGCTTTGCTACACTAACTATAGTCTAACCATGAAACGTCTAAAAACTCTTCTACTGTAATAAACCAAGGTTAATTTTGGTAAGAGAGAAATATGACTCATGAGAATGCAATAGCATATACAGTATTAGGAGTTTTCTTTAAGGATATTGTCATGATGTAATTATTATTGTACTAATTTTGACATTTAGGCAATTTAAGAGTATAGTTTTGTTAAATCTATAGTATTTAAGTCATTATAAGATACAACAACACATGCTCATAATGTGATACTTTAAATTGAACTAAAATAAAGTTATGTTATTGCAAACAGAATACAATGAGGTGGTTGTTTTGCATCAAGGTGGAGACAGTTCTGTTCATAACATGAGATGGCTGATGGGAAAAGTGACAGGTACAATAACATT
Source organism: Barbus barbus (assembly GCF_936440315.1). Lineage (NCBI taxonomy): Eukaryota > Metazoa > Chordata > Actinopteri > Cypriniformes > Cyprinidae > Barbus > Barbus barbus. Next base: position 31,618,507 of record NC_136745.1, on the reverse strand, counting down.
AGTGGAAAGAGGAAACACACACAGTGAGATGTAGATAGATATAATGGGAAATGAAACGACAGATGAAAATGCAGTTCAATAGAGAACCTTTAATTATTTTGCTTGGCCCCAGCCTAAGGTTTTAAAGCTTTGTTTAAATGTGATGGCCATACAAAAAAGAGAAGAGAAGAGAAGAGAAGAAAAGAAAAGAAAAGAAAAGAAAAGAAAAGAGAAGAGAAGAGAAGAGAAGAGAAGAGAAGAGAAGAGAAGAGAAGAGAAGAGAAGAGAAGAGAAGAGAAGAGAAGAGAAGAGAAGAGAAGAGAAGAGAAGAAAAGAGAAAAGGGTAACCTGTGGTTTCAGAGTTTGCTGTGGGTGTATGGCATGGCCTGGATGACTGTGAGATTTCCTGGCCTGTAGTTTTGTCCCAGTCCTGCTCTGTTCTACATGGTGCTTGTTCAGTCATGATACATTCATTAGCTAACAGAATTATAATGCAAGTTATTTTGTATTAATGTGTCAATATGACGTAAGGTCCAGTTACCAGCGAGACACTAAAACAGGTTGTAGTAATGGGCACTTTTTACTTTATATGTCAGAGGCCATACTTCTTTACTTAACTTGAGTAGAAAGGTGTAGTCAGTACTTCTACTTTTACCAGAGTATTTGTAAACCCGAGTATCTATACTTCTACTGGAGTGAAGGATGTGTGCACTTTTGCCATCTCTGTGAATGATGACATTCAAAAAGAGCTTTAAGACAATAAACACTACAGCAACAATGCTTATCTGTGTTCTTGAAACCATCTCAGGTATTTTCATTATTAAGTATATTTATAATCTATTGCTAATCGACATAGCCTTTATTACAGTATACAGGGTTCCCACTCTAAGCCAAATTCCCTGACTTTTCCCTGACTTTCACTGAATAAAAAGCTGAATTTCCATGACCTATAATGAATGGAAAAACCGGCCGCTGTTGTGCTGAGCCTTTTTTTTTTTGCTGTTGCTTTTTACCATTAAATGCTCTTTGATATTTTTTACAGTTTTTCTTTTTAAACTCAGTCTTTGAAGAGGTCATTTTGTAGCCAAAGCTACGGTGGCCGAGAGCTCAACGTGCTGCAACTTCAGAAAACACATGCAAATAGAAAAAGCACCAGCAAATCAAGAAAACATCTTCATCAGTTTGACAGCAGGTGGTGCAAATGCTCACAACACAAACAAATACATTTTATATGCTGTGCGTTTCTTTGTTTGGTTGTGTTGTGAGCATTTGCAATTTTTTTCTATTTGCAGTGCGTTTTTCTTTCCTTTTTTTTGGTTGTGTTGTGAGCATTTGCAGCGTGTGTGTTGTAAAATTGAGGAAGTTGTTTTCTTAATTTGCAGGTGTTTTTTCTATTTGCAATGCATTGAGATCTCTCGGTCACCGTACAAAGCTCCCAAAAATGTTTATTTTCTGGCATATTTGCCTTTGTTAACCGGTACAGCCTGGTGTCCTGGTGAATGCATTTGACAGTGATAGCCAGTTGACGAGCGGGAAGGGAATAAGATGGCGCTGAAAGAATAGCCCAGGGCTCAATGCTAAGGATTTTTCAGTGGATAAAATTATTACTTGCCCTGTTAATATTTTCACTAGCCTTGCCACAAAAAAAAAAAAATAGTTGCTGTTATCAACTTTGATTTTTGTATTCTAATAAATAAAATAATAATAATACAAAAATAAACTTATGACACCAATATTTTAGATACCAATTTTTTTTTACAAATCTCGATTTCAATGTTAATACCACAGTAAAAAAAAAAAAAAAAGTATATATATAAGTTCAGAATCTAATATAAAGTTCAAACATCATTAAAGATAAATAAGAACAAATGAACAAATTGCAAGTAATAGCTAAATTAAATATATAGCACAAAGCTAGAAATTAAATTTTGCTTAAGTGTTTATGTTTGTAGGTGTTCAGGTACAGAAATGGAATAATTACTGATAAAATAACATTTGCATATTCTTCACTCGGTGTTGCAGATTGGTTTAGCATTGCCATCTGAAATTAGTGGCAAGGCAACCACTGCATTTTAATCATGAATCAAGCCAAAAAAAAAAAAAAGCATTGTTTTTAATTTATTTTAGACTGCATAATTTCTAAATCTGAAGAAACAGAATGGTGTGACTTTATCTTTGTGAAGTGATGCTACATGAAACAGAAACAGCGACGGGCTGAATGAGACACAGTTCCTCTCTCTGACTGCTCTTCAGCTAACAGTACTTACAAGCGGAGGCTCACTGGGTTTGACAAACATCTACATACACAAAGGATAATACAATTGTACAATTTGTGTACATATGATAAAGAAGACGAAGATACACGTGTACCCAATGAAAAAGTAGAAATATCACATGATGAAAGTCCAAATGTTGGTCACACTAACATTACTGAACAGGATGAAGCAGATCATTCAGTTCCACATTCTACTAGTCATGACTGCCTACTTCATTAAAGAGGCTGGACTGTGTAGAAAAGGAGGGGCTGATTTTAATATTAGAGAAAACGCCGGTTTTTACGCCGTCTTTGTCAGATGGAGCGCCGTAAACCATGACGCATTATGGATGGCCAAACGACGAAATTAACAGCGTTTTGGATTGCATCAATAAACGCCGATATTAACAGCGGTTCTGCCGTGAGAATGCTGTAATTTACGGCGTCTGTACTACAAAACGCTGTAATGTACGGCGGTTTTTTCGACTAGAACGCCGTAAAAACAGGCGCTTTCTGTACACCAGGCACCTGGTTAATGGCGAATTATGACCCATGCGGCGTTCCATATCGCGCGCGCGCGCACACACACACACACACACACACACACACACACACACACACACACACAGAGACACACACACACAGACACACACACACTCACCTCTCCACTGATGATGTCAATCACAGATTCATACACGCTGACTGGCAGCTGCACACACAAAGGGTCAAAGGTCAGGATTCACAAACACATTCTGTGTTTAATCTGTGTGTGTGTGTGTGTCTGTGTCTGTGCGTTAGTGTCTGTGTGTGTGTGTTCTTTAGTGTGTGTGTGTTAGTGTCTGTCTGTGTGTGTTACTCACATCGGTGTGTTTGGTCATGGGGTTGAGCTTCAGGAACAGTGGACTCTCAATGATCTCACACACCTACAAAAAAAACACACACCGCTTTAGTACGACAACACTAATGGGAGGAGTTTATCCTCAGCCCCACCCACCTGCTTATGAATGTGGATATCTGATTGGTCCGGAGCGCCACCAGTCGTGTACCAGCCCAGAAACTCCATGTCCTTAAATACCTGCTTAACTAATGGAGGAGACATCACACACACACACACACACACACACGTTAGGAGTCACTACAGTCAGCGTGAATGTTAGTGTGTGTATATATGTGTGTGTGCGTGTGTGTTACTCACACTGCTCTTCTTTCGTGTAGTAATACTCTTTATCGATGTGGATCTGATCTTCTACGGTATGAAACAGCAGCTCGAATGAGTTCATCACCTCAATGTTTCTGCCCTCCTGTTTTCCGATCAGAGCCCCCACGACTGCAAACACACACCAGCATTACTACATCACACCAGACTCCACCGCTTTCACTCAGCAACAGTTTCTCTCTGTGAGTCGCTGTGTCTGATTCCTCTCTCACACACTCACACTCACACACACACACAGACACTCACACACACACACACTCACACACACACACACACACACAGAGACACACACACACACACACACACATGTTGGTGTTTGTGGTTTATGGGGACTCTCCATAGGCGTAATGGTTTTTATTCTGAACAAACTGTGTGTGCTATTGCCCTACACCAACCCTACACCTAAACTTAGCCTCACAGGAGACTTTGTGCATTTTTAGATTTTCAAAAAAACACCATTTAGTATGTTTTTTAAGCCTTTTGAATTACGGGGACATAGGCAGTGTCCTCATAAACCACCTTCATATTGTAATACCTCTGTCATACCCATGTCATTATACACATTTGTGTCCTCATAAACCACATAAACATGCACACACACACTCACTCACTCACACACACACTCTCACACTCTCTCACTCTCACACACACACTCACTCACACACACCTTGCATGGCTCGTCCCTCCTGAGAGCGGATCCGGATCCAGTGATCAGAGATATTCAGGATCACCAGAGGATGCAGTGCTACTGACACACTGCCTGTGACTCCAGACGCCATCACACTGGGGCTCGCTGCCACACACAGAGAGAGAGAGAGAGAGAGAGAGAGAGGGAGAGGGAGAGGGAGAGGGAGAGGGGGAGAGAGAGAGTGGGAGAGAGAGATTTAACCAGTAATTTGGCAAAAGTATTTTGCTCTATAATCAACTCTCGGATTTCATCTTTCTTAAAGCAGCACAATATCATCAGCAAATCTCAAATTGGCTTCCTCCCTAAACATCGAACCACTGACCATATTCACACACTACACACATTAATAAATCAACATGTACACCTAAAGAAAGAGGGAAAAATATTTGCATGCTTCATAGATTTTAAGAAGGCTTTTGACTCCATTTGGCATAATGGATTGTTTTATAAAATCATTAAAAGTGGCATAGGGGGTAAAATTTATGACTTAATTAAAAACATGTATAACCAAAATAAATGTGCAGTAAAAACTGGACAGCAAAGGACAGACTATTTTTCTCAACAGCGAGGAGTGAGACAGGGCTTCTGCCTCAGCCCCACTTTATTCAACATATATATCAATGAACTGGCAGATCTACTGGACCAATCAGAGTCCACGACTACAATTATTCCTCACAGAAGTCAGATATTTACTGTATGCAGACGACTTGCTAATTCTATCTAAAACACCAGAACAACCTTGACATTTTAACTAAATACTGCCTTGATTGGAACTTAGAAGTCAACATCCAAAAAACTAAGATAATGATATTTCAGAAAAAACCCAGAAATCTAGAACATAAACATATATTTACTTTAAACAGCACCACACTTCAGCATGCTTCACAATATAATTATCTTGGTCTGGTTTTAACTCCCACTGGAAATTTCAATTTGGCAATAAAAGCATTACTTGTAAAAGCCCGCAGGGCACTGCATGCATGCCTGTAACGCCACGCCAGCAGAGGGAGCCCTCACCTGAATACTGACTGCATGCTCCCTCTGCTGCTTCTACTTCCACTTCCTGTTTGGTACTTTAAAAGCGATCACCATGTGCTTCCACCTTGCGAAGTATTGCCAGTTTCACCTGCCTTACCGAGCGTTTTTCATATACCCTGTCTGATTACCTGTTGCCGTCTTGTTTTGCCTCTGGATTATCGAGTTTACGGATCGCCCCTTTTGGATTGTTTGCCAGTGAGGACTGCTTTATGGTTTGACCCCTTTTGCCTGCCTTTGTCTTTTGCTCTCTCGATTTCCCCTTCTTGCTACGTTTGTTTAATTGGACTGATCACCCGGTATTGACCCTCTGCCTGCTTTATCTCACCGCTGCCTGGAATACGTTTATGTTGCATCTGCCTTAGACTGCCTTCTGACACCGACGTCCTACCTGTTTTGTGTACTCTGCTTTTCTTAATAAACATCCGCAAATGGATTCAACTTCTGCCTCAGCGTCCCCGTTACAATGCCATACCAACAAAACTATTCAAAATAGACATCCCATCAGAATCTGGACAAAGATGTCTGATAGTGTCATACTGCCTATTGCCCTGTATGGAAGCGAGATCTGGGGCCCAACGAGTAACTACAGCCATAAAGATTGGCACAAACACCCTTTAGAAGCTCTGCATGTAGAGTTCTGCAGAAGCATCCTTCATGTGCACAGAAACACACCTAATAACACCGTCTCCCCATAAATATAATCATTAAAAAAAGAGTTTTAAAGTTCTGGATCCACTTAAACTCTAGTTCTGAAGATTCTCTTCATTTTAAAGCACTACAAACACAAAGAATGAGTGCCCAAAAAAGTCCTCTTTGTGTACTGGTGTCAGATCTGACTAACAAAGCACTCAATAAACCTGGAAGAATCAAAGAAATGATGAATGAAGAGAAGGAGACATACATACAGCACTGGAAAGAACAAACCAAAGACCAAAGTGGTCTCCAATGCTATCTGAAACTCAACAGAGAGTACAGTCTGGCTGATTATCTGATCTCAGTCAGGAATATAACTCAGACATTTACTGACGAAGTACAGACTGAGTGACCACCAGCTGGCCATAGAAAGAGGACCACATGGAAAGACGTGGTTACCTAAAGAAGAGCGAATCTGTAACGAATGTAGATCTGGATCAGTTGAGACGGAGGAACACTTTCTCCTCCACTGAGACAAATACACGTCCTTAAGAGACGCACTGTACAGTCAAATACAGCAGATTATTCCTGAGTTCCAGTCACTTCATCAAAATGACAAATTAAGAATATTACTCTCTGAAGGACCTGCTTCCTCTTTGGTAGCACAACATATTTATAAATGCCACAAACTAAGAAGTAAAGAGTGAACACATCTGCATTAGTAGCACCATTAATGTTTATATAAATATATATATACGGATGTATATTGTATGTATTATTGTTTTGTGTTTATTCTGCTATGTACAATGCTTTGGCAATATGTATCCAAGTATGTCATGCCAATAAAGCAATATGAATTGACACACACACAGACAGAGAGACACACACACACACACACACAGACAGAGACACACACACACACACACACACACAGACAGAGACACACACACACACACACACAGACAGAGACACACACACACACACACACACACACAGACAGAGACACACACACAATTCAATTCAGGTTTATTAGCATAACTGTGTAACACAATGTTGCCAAAGCATTAACATATACATATATATATATAACAACATGAATAATAATAAATAAATGAAAAGATAAAGTGAGTTTGAAGTTAATGATGTGTAACATCTATCATTGTGAATGGTTAATACATATTTAGCAGCTAGTGCAGCTGTTATCATCTTCTCCAAGTAAGAAGGGCATTTTCTCAGGATCACTAAGTTCAGTAAATGATGGGATCAGGGCTTCAGATCTGGGGAGAAGTGTTTCCCTCACATTCTGATATTTAGGACAAATGAGCAGAAAGTGTTTCTCATCACTGTGTGTGTGTGTCTCATCTGTGTGTGTGTCTCATCACTGTGTGTGTGTGTCTCATCTGTGTGTGTGTCTCATCACTGTGTGTGTGTGTGTGTGTGTCTCATCACTGTGTGTGTGTGTGTGTCTCATCTGTGTGTGTGTGTGTGTGTGTGTGTCTCATCTGTGTGTGTGTGTGTGTCTCATCACTGTGTGTGTGTGTGTGTGTGTCTCATCACTGTGTGTGTGTGTGTGTCTCATCTGTGTGTGTGTGTGTGTGTGTGTGTGTGTCTCATCTGTGTGTGTGTGTGTGTCTCATCACTGTGTGTGTGTGTGTGTGTGTGTGTGTCTCATCTGTGTGTGTGTGTGTCTCATCACTGTGTGTGTGTGTGTGTGTGTGTGTCTCATCTGTGTGTGTGTGTGTGTCTCATCACTGTGTGTGTGTGTGTGTGTGTCTCATCACTGTGTGTGTGTGTGTGTCTCATCTGTGTGTGTGTGTGTGTGTGTGTGTGTGTCTCATCTGTGTGTGTGTGTGTGTCTCATCACTGTGTGTGTGTGTGTGTGTGTGTGTGTGTCTCATCTGTGTGTGTGTGTGTCTCATCACTGTGTGTGTGTGTGTGTGTGTGTGTCTCATCTGTGTGTGTGTGTGTGTGTGTCTCATCTGTGTGTGTGTGTGTCTCATCACTGTGTGTGTGTGTGTGTCTCATCTGTGTGTGTGTGTGTGTCTCATCTGTGTGTGTGTGTGTGTGTGTGTCTCATCTGTGTGTGTGTGTGTGTGTGTGTGTGTGTGTGTGTCTCATCTGTGTGTGTGTGTGTGTGTGTGTGTGTGTGTGTGTCTCATCTGTGTGTGTGTGTGTGTGTGTCTCATCTGTGTGTGTGTGTGTGTATGTGTGTGTCTCATCTGTGGATGAAATGGATGAATCAATAGACCAAAACTATTTCTGGAATCTCTTTAAAGAATGTGAAAGCCCCAAATCAAACACATTACTCCAGAGCGGCACAACCTGAAGATCTTCCTTTAACACTCTTTACCAAAAACCTGAACCAGACCTCAACCAGCCCCAAACACAAACAACGAGAAAACTAGAAGATTTACAGAAAACAAGAAAAAATTACCAAAACCCATTGGACATGATTATAACATCATCAGAAATAACAGAGCACATTAAAAACCTCAAATTAAAGAAGGCATGTGGACAAGACAACATCAGTAATGAAATGCTCAAACTCAGATAATAAACTCCTGTTACTCGATAAACACTCTAAATACTGTTCAAATATAAAGCAGAAACTCTGAACATGTTGTTGTTATTATTGTTGTTGTTGTCAGAAACACAAACAGCAGCAGATTTGAGCCGCAGACGCAGCCAATCACAGAAGAGAGTCCGCCGAGGAGGCGGGACTTATGAGGTTCCCTGACCAATCAAAATCAAGCCCGAGGCAGTGTCAGTCAGTCAGTCAGAGCTCGAGATGATCTGTGATTTCAGTCCATCATCGCGTGTGGTTTTTATGCTCAGTGAAGTGGATCTGTCGTAATAAAGAGCGTTAAGCGGCGCTAACGCGTGATTTTCTCACCTGTCGCGTCCACCTCCATTCCTCCGCCGTTACTCGCCGCCATTTCGCCTGTCTGACCTCCGCGCATGCGCAGCAGGACCGCCTCTTCTTTGCTGGCAGTTATTGACGTGTTTCAGCGCGTGAGCGCCGCCCAGCGGCTTTAATCCGCATCATAATATATGAAGAGTTCATTTACAGAAACATATCTCCGTTTTTAACAATTCTCAGAAATCATGTTTTTTAATCGTGCATTCAATTAATCTCAATCCAACTGCAGTTGGGTTATTTTGACTAGGTTAAAAAATAACTTTAAAAAACAGCTAACTAACACAATAAAACAATAAAAACATGACAACATCTTAAAAACATGATTTTTGAACATTTAAAATATGTTATCTGTTTTTGCAAATAAACTCTTCATATATATATAAATCACGAACACTGTCTATTATTTAATCTTCCTGTAAAAAATGAAACAGTATTTTTTCCTCACACTTTGTTAGATTTAAACTTAATATATATAAATAACTTTACATTAATAGTACAATCAGATCATAATATATAATATACATAATCATAATGGTATCTGTGAGGAATTCCAGTCAGGATTTAGACCGTATCATAGAACTGAGACTGCTCTCATTAGAGTTACAAACGACCTGCTTCTATCATATCATCTCTTTATTAGTTCATTAGTGGAAGTGTATTAGCATGGTTCAAATCGTACTTATCTGAGCGCCATCAGTTCGTAGCAGTGAATGAAGAGGTATCATATTGATCACAAGTGCAGTACGGAGTACCTCAAGGCTCAGTACTAGGGCCGTTACTGTTCACGCTTTACATGTTACCCTTGGGAGATATTATCAGGAGACATGGTGTTAGCTTTCACTGTTATGCTGATGATACTCAGCTCTATATTTCTTCACGGCCTGGTGAAACACACCAAATTGAGAAACTAACGGAATGCATAGTCGATATAAAAAACTGGATGATGAATAACTTCTTATTGCTAAATTCTGAAAAAAAAAAACAGGGGTGTTAATTATCGGACCTAAAACCCCACATGTAATAACCTAGAACACTATCTAACACTTGACGGCTGCTCTGTCGATTCTTCTTCATCAGTTAGGAACCTAGGTGTGCTGTTTGATAGCAATCTTTCATTTGAAAGACATGTTTCTAGCATCTGTAAAACTGCGTTATTCCATCTCAAAAATATATCTAGATTACAACCTATGCTCTCAACGTCAAATGCAGAAACATTAATTCATACGTTTATGACCTCAAGGCTAGATTATTGTAATGCTTTACTGGGTAGTTGTTCTGCACGTTTAATAAACAAACTACAGCTGGTCCAAAATGCAGCATCTAGAGTTCTTACTAGAACCAGGAAGTATGATGACCACATTAGCCCGGTTCTGTCAACACTGCACTGGCTCCCCATCAAACATCGTATAGATTTTAAGATCTTGTTAATTACTTATAAAGCCCTGAATGGTTTAGCTCCTCGGCACCTTATACCTCGGCTTAGAGTGAGCTCTTATCACATTATAGTCCTCCAAGTCTGCTGCGTTCTCAAAACTCTGGCCATTTGATAATACCTAGAATATCAAAATCCACTGCAGGGGGGAGATCCTTTTCCTATTTAGCACCCAAACTCTGGAACAATCTACCTAACACTGTTCAGGAGGCAGACACACTCTGTGAGTTTAAATCTAGATTAAAGACCCATCTCTTTAACCTGGCTTACACATAATACACTAATACACTTCTATTATTCAAATATGTTAAAGGATTGTTAGGCTGCATTAATCAGACGGTGGATCAGCACCTAGAGATGACCTCTACAGCCCTGAACGTCAGCGGAGACCAGGACACCTAGATGAGCCCCAGAGACAGACCCCAGAGAAGACCCTGTCTCCAGACGGCCATCAGGACAAGACCACAGGAACCAGATGAGTCCTCTGCACAATCTGACTCTGCTGCAGCATGGATGTAAACTGCTGGTTTAGTCTGGCCAGAGGAGAATGACCCCGTCTAAATACTCTAAAGCTGCTTTGACACAACTTGCATTGTTAAAAGCACTATACAAATAATAGTGACTTGACTAATATGGAGTTACATTTGTGGTAACTTAGAAAGGTTTAAAGAGTTTATTATTCCTACCATAACATTAATAAATAAGCTGCAGTCTCACGGCTATTTCTGTAATATCAACAGCCAGGCGTTTCTGTAAGGAATCACTGCTATGCTGATGACACTCAACTCTACCTCTCATTCCATCCTGATGATCCGATGATAGCTGCTCGCATCTCAGCTCGACTAACAGACATTTCTTGCTGGATGAAGGACCATCACCTTCAACTCAACCTTACCAAGACAGAACTGCTTGTGGTTCCATCAAACCCATCGTTTCATCACAATTTCAGCATCCAGTTAGACACATCAACCATCACTCCTTCAAAAACAGCCAGAAACCTTGGAGTTGTGATTGATGATCAGCTGACTTTCTCAGATCACACTACTAGAACTGCCCGGTCCTGTAGATTTGCTTTATTCAACATTAGGAAGATCTGGCCCTTTCTTTCAGAACATGCTTCACAACTCCTTGTTCAAGCTCTTGTTCTGTCCAGGCTGGACTATTGCAATGCTCTCTTGGCAGGTCTTTACAATTAATCAAGAACACGGCAGCAAGATTAATTTTTAATGAGCAAAAAAGAACACACGTCACATCTCTGTTCATCAATTAACACTGGCTACAATAGCTGCTTGCATACAATTCAAGGCATTGATGTTCACCTATAAAACCAGCACTGGCTCTGCTCCCCTTCACCTAAATTCATTACTTCAGACTTATGTGCCTCTAGAAGCTTGCGTTCTGCAAGTGAACGTCGTTATTGTTCAGCCCAAAGAGACAAAATCACTTTCACAGATTTTTACATTAACTGTTCCCTCCTGCTTAACTCCATCAACTGAGTCCTGAGCTCTTCTAGAACCGGCTAAAAACACATCTCTTCCATCTTTATTTGACCCTCCAACTCTAGCACTCTCTATTCTAATTCTTTTATCTATCTGTCTTCTTTTTATCTAAATAAAAAACCTTGACCCTCTATCAATTGCATATTTATTCTCAAACTGATAGCTTTTCTTGAAAAACTAACACTACCTTTTTTTTTTTCTATTCTATCTACTCGTGTTCTAAGAAACAACCTTGTTACGTGTGCGGTGTTAAGCTACCTGAGACGGTCACTTGCATGTTGTTACTCTTCTGTTGGTTTTGATTGCTTCTATTCTCCTCATTTGTAAGTCTCTTTGGATAAAAGCATCTGCTAAATGACTAAATGTAATATTCATAGTTTAAAAAATTAAAACTGCTCAATTACTTAAAAAGCTTTGGACAGCTGATGTTTTCCTTTATTATAAAAATAAAGTACAAAAGTACAGACACAATGATCCATCTTAAACCACAGGTATAAAGATAATCATAAAAGGCTGTAATAAACAGATTTTAATTTACAATCTGTGCAACTGACATCCTGAAACAAGGCACTTATTCTCTTTAATGATTGAGATGTTTTGGGGATTTGCTTCTCTTAATGAAAGTGAATTACGATTAAAGAAAACAAGCAAGTGCATGATCCTCTGGAACAGAAACCTGAGCAGATTCCTTCACTCCTGCTGGTGTGATGTTCAGCTGCTTTCTGTGGGAATGAAAGAGACAAGAAATCCAAAGCAAGGCCTTCGGTGACTGACATGCTCTTCACAGACGATCATCGGTTATTCAGATGTGTGTTTCTGACCTGAGAAATCATCCTTGTTCACGCTGCTGAGAGACACTCGAGCTAGAGACGCCAGACGACGCATGAAAGCCTCCTCTTCATCCTGCACAGTACAGACACACACACACGCGCACACACACACACACACACACACACAGTACAGACACACACACACACACTGCAGGATCTGCCTATTGATCTGAATTGTATATCTGTCACACCCTTGACAGACAGACAGATAGATATATAGACAGACAGATATACAGACAGACAGATATATAGACAGATAGATATATAGACAGACAGACATATATACAGACAGACAGCTATACAGACAGACAGATATATAGACAGACAGATATACAGACAGACAGATATACAGACAGACAGACAGATATACAGACATACAGATATACAGACAGACAGATATACAGACAGACAACAGATATACAGACAGACAGATATATAGACAGACAGATATACAGACAGACAGACATACAGACAGATATACAGACAGACAACAGATATACAGACAGACAGATATACAGACAGACAGATATACAGACAGACAACAGATATACAACAGATATACAGACAGACAACAGATATACAGACACACAGATATACAGACACACAGACAGACAGATATATAGACAGATAGATATACAGAAAGACAGATATACAGACAGACAGATATACAGACAGACAGACAGATATACAGACAGACAGATATACAGACAGACAGATATACAGACAGACAGACAGATATATAGACAGATAGATATACAGAAAGACAGATATACAGACAGACAGACAGATATATAGACAGACAGATATAGAGACAGACAGACAGATATACAGACAGACAGATATACAGACAGACAGACAGATATACAGACAGACAGACAGATATACAGACAGACATACAGATATACAGACAGACAGATATATAGAAAGACAGATATACAGACAGACAGATATACAGACAGACAGACATACTGTGGCGGGGTGAGGAATCACACGACAACAAAGGATGGCAGGGAAGTCCCCGAAGGGTGGATTTATTAATAAAAGTGTGGTAACCACGTGCCGGGGTGCTCATCCGGGGTAGTGCTGGTAGTGCTGGTAGTGCTGGTGATCCTGGTGCTCCCAGAGCGGCGTGTCCGTGCGGGGCGGTGCTGATCGGTCACGGGCTTTCTGTGGGAAAAGATCAGAGCAGGCGTTAACATCCAGTCTTCTGGAGTGATCACTCACTTGTGTTCGGGTTGGCGGCGGCTTATATGGCCGCCGCTTGATTGGCCAGCAGCCGTGACCGATCAGCCCGGGATGAGGACTTTCAGGTGTTCCTCGTGTGTTACCAGGGCGACGCTGATGAGGCTTCGGGACACGTGTCACACTCCCTCCCCCAAGCGTTGCTCTGGTCGTCCTGCACAACGGGGAGGTTGGGGTTGGGTGGGAAGTGTGCCCTGACAGACTTGCGAAAGCTGACCAGATCCTGGAGAGTCCGTCGGCGTTGGCCGTCCCTGCTCGATGTTGCACGCTGAAGTGGAAGTCCTGGAGCGCCAGGAACCATCGAGTCACCCGGGCGTTGGTGTCCTTCGCCCGGGCCATCCACTGCAGAGGGGCATGGTCAGTGACAAGAGTGAATTTTCGTCCCAGCAGATAATACCTGAGCTCCAGGACTGCCCACTTGACGGCCAGCGCCTCCCTCTCCACGGTGGCATAGCGTCGTTCTGCCGGGGTCAGCTTCCGGCTGATGTAGACCACTGGGTGTTCCTCACCGTCCTGGACCTGGGAGAGGACGGCTCCCAACCCAGTGTCTGAGGCGTCGGTCTGTAACAGAAAGGGGCTGTTAAAGTCCGGGGCTCGGAGGACTGGCTCTGACGTCAGCGCAGTCTTGACCTGCTGGAACGCTTCCTCTTCCACGGGCCCCCAAGGTGTCTTCTCCGGTTGCCCCTTCCTGGTCAAGTCTGTCAGGGGAGCGGCTAGGGAGGAGAAGTTAGGGATAAAACATCGGTAATACCCTGCCAACCCCAGAAAAGCCCGCACCTGCGTCTTAGATGCGGGTCGTGGTGCGGAGAGAATGGCTGTCACTTTGGCCTCCTGGGGCTTGATCAGGCCCCGTCCCACCTGGAACCCCAGATATTTGGCTTCCGCCCGGGCAAGGTGGCACTTTCGGGGGTTGGCAGTGAGTCCAGCCTTCCGCAGCTCTCCCAGCACCCTCCGCAGTCGCTCGAGGTGGTCCTCCCACCGCTCCGAGTGTATGACGACGTCGTCCAGGTAGGCGGCTGCGTAGGCTTGATGGGGCCGGAGTAGGATATCCATCATCCGTTGGAATGTCGCCGGTGCCCCGTGCAGGCCGAACGGGAGGGTCCGGTATTGCCAGTGGCCACTGGCGGTGGAGAAAGCAGTCTTGGGCTTGGCTTCCTCCGTTAGGGCGACCTGCCAATACCCCTTTGTTAGGTCGAGTGTCGAGATGTACCGGGCCCTCCCGAGCCGGTCCAGCAGCTCGTCTACCCTGGGCATTGGATAGCCGTCAAACTCGGAGATTTCATTGAGGCGGCGGAAGTCGTTGCAGAAGCGGAGGGTGCCGTCCGGCTTCGGGACCATGACGATGGGGCTGGACCACGGGCTCCGTGATGGCTCGATTACCCCTAACCTCAACATCTCCCTGATCTTCTCTTCGATGGCGTGTCTCCGAGCCTCCGGTACACGATAGGGCCGCTGCCTGACGATGACCCCTGGTGGTGTGCGGATGTCGTGTCGTACGACGTTGGTCCGCCCGGGGAGTGGGGAGAACACATCGGAGAACTGACCGACCAGGTGTTGCAGCTCCGACTTCTGGGTCGCCGACAACTGGGAGTCCATGTCAACAACCACGGGAGTGGTGGTGGTGAGGGCCGAGAGTTGGGCCCTGGACCCAACCCACCGTTTTAGCAAGTTAATATGAAACAGTTGGTCTTGGCGCCTTCGTCCAGGCCGGCGGACACGATAGGTGACCGGGCCCACCTTCTCGGTCACGGTATATGGCCCCTGCCAGGTGGCCAAGAATTTGCAGGCTGCATTCGGGACCAGAACCAGCACATGGTCTCCCGGCCGGAACTCCCGTGGCTGCGCTGCCCGGTTATAATGTCGCTGCTGGGCCTGCTGTGCCCGACTGAGGTGCTCCCGGACCAATGGCATCACCCTGTCGATTCTCTCTCGCATCAGACGGACGTGCTCGATCGAGGTTCGTTGGGCGGGTGGCTGCTGCTCCCACGCCTCTCTTACGACATCCAAGAGGCCCCGGGGCTGCCTCCCGAACAGGAGCTCAAAGGGGGTGAACCCCGTAGAAGCCTGGGGGACCTCTCGGATGCCGAAGAGGACGTAGGGCAGCATCTGGTCCCAATCGCGTCTATCTTCTGCCGCCACCCGCCTCAGCATGCGCTTTAAGGTTTGGTTGAATCGCTCGACCAAGCCGTCCGTCTGAGGGTGGTAAACGGTCGTTCGAATCTGTTTGACTTTGAGGAGTCGACAGAGGTCTGCCATTAGCCGGGACATGAAGGGGGTCCCCTGGTCGGTCAGGATCTCGGCTGGGATGCCGACTCGGCTACACAGGAGGAATAGTTCATGGGCGATGTTCTTAGCAGTTGCCTTTCGTAGGGGAACGGCCTCGGGGTACCGGGTGGCATAGTCGACTATCACCAGTATGTGCTCGTGTCCCCGGGCGGATTTTGGCAGCGGCCCCACTAAATCCATCCCGATTCGCTCGAAGGGCACCCCGATAATGGGTAGAGGAATCAGCGGACTGGGGGGAGGAGTTTTTGGTGAGGTCCGTTGGCAGATCGGGCAGGCCTGGCAGAACCGCTTCACCT
This sequence comes from Barbus barbus, assembly GCF_936440315.1. Taxonomy (NCBI): domain Eukaryota; kingdom Metazoa; phylum Chordata; class Actinopteri; order Cypriniformes; family Cyprinidae; genus Barbus; species Barbus barbus. The sequence continues at coordinate 31,602,194 of NC_136745.1, read as the reverse complement.
CCGCCTCCAGGCCGGGCCAGTGGAAGCGGTCGCGGATCCGCTGGATGGTGTTTTGAGGCCCCAGGTGGCCCGCCATAGGGTGAGAGTGGGCCAACTCCACCACTGTCTCGGTTTTCGTCCGTGGCACCACTAACAGAGTCTTTTCCTCCCCCCTTCGTTCCGCGACGCAGTAGAGCAGGCCTTTCTCCACAATGAAGTGGGGGACCGGATGAGGGCCGGGTTGGACTTCTTGGCCGTCGATCACCCTCACTTGAGTCCAACAGTGCTTCAACCGGTCGTCCTCGTGCTGGGCCTTGCTGAAGTCCCCCCCTTCTGACACCTGCTGGAAGACATCATAGAATAGGTTAGGATTACGGGAGGGGGACTCACCATCTCTTGGGCTATCGGAGGCCAGCAGCACGGGACGGCGCCGGTCCCCCTTCGCTCGTTGGGGTCTTCGGCGGCTCCCGCTGAAGCTGGCAGGCTGAGTGGCGGGGACGAGAAGGCGGTCGAACCCTGGCCAGTCTCTTCCAAGGAGCACCGGTACGGGCAGATCTTTCACAATCCCCACCTCGACTGGCCATGTCCCCGGCGAAGCCGCAATGGTGACTCGTCGTGCGGACACCTCCCGAGTGTCTCCATGGACGCACGTGATGGCCAGGCGGGCCCTAGAGTCCGGGCGAGGGGATAACACGGCCGGATTGACGAGGGTGACCGCACTTCCGGAGTCCAGGAGGGCCTCAAACGGGTGGCCGTTTACCTTCACTTCCGTCCGGGGAGCTCCTCCTGGCGGGGCGTGGTGAACGGCGCAGCCTGCCAGCCAAGTCCGCCCGGACGAGCGGGGTGGTTCGGTGGGCATGGGCTCGTCCTGAGGAGCGGGAGCCGCCGGCCTGCCTACTGGCCGCTGGGTGCCCTCCGGCGTGCGTCGCTCCTGGCCCACCCTTCGGGGAAAAGGCGGCGCTCGCTCCCCAGCCTCCCGTTGTTGGGTCGCATCCGCCAGTTCGATCGCCTCTATGAGCTCGCCGAGAGAGGTGGGGTTCCGCATGCCAGCGGCCTGACGGTGGGTGCGGGGAAGCGCACGCAGGAGCCGGTCAATAACCACACGCTCCGCCACCTGGCTGGCGGTGGGATCCCCGGCCAGCAGCCAGTGCTGCGCGAGACGGGAGAGTTCGGCTGCCTGAGCCCGGGGCGGCAATCGCGGACTGTAGCTCCAGTCCAGGAACATTTGGGCGGCTGCAATCGGGGATAATCCCAGCCGCGACAATATTTCCTGCTTCAGTTCGGCGTAGCTGTCACTAAGCTCAGAGGGTAGTGAGAAGTAAGCGCGCTGCGCTTCTCCTGTCAACAGGGGGGCCACCAGCCGGGCCCAGTCCCGGGGGCTCCAGCCCTCGCGGGTGGCGACGTTCTCGAACATTTGCAGGAACAATTCCACATCATCGCCGGGTGTCATTTTAGGCAGCAGCTGGGCAGCCTGGACACGGGGATCAGGCGGCGGAGCGCGTTGGGCGGCGCGGACAGCGGCGAGCTCGCGTTCTGCCTCTCCCTGCCGGCTGGCGATGTGCTCTACAATTTGCTGCTGGCGGATGCTGACCTCGGTGAGGTGCTTCAGCAGCTCTTCCATGCTGCAGGGAGGAGCGTCCGCCTGGTGAGAGGGGAAAAGAAGGAAAAAAAACACAACAATTCGGTGTCTGTGCAAGGATGGGTGGTTACCGGCGATCCCTCACTCACATGCCAGCATTCTCCACCAGTGTGGCGGGGTGAGGAATCACACGACAACAAAGGATGGCAGGGAAGTCCCCGAAGGGTGGATTTATTAATAAAAGTGTGGTAACCACGTGCCGGGGTGCTCATCCGGGGTAGTGCTGGTAGTGCTGGTGATCCTGGTGCTCCCAGAGCGGCGTGTCCGTGCGGGGCGGTGCTGATCGGTCACGGGCTTTCTGTGGGAAAAGATCAGAGCAGGCGTTAACATCCAGTCTTCTGGAGTGATCACTCACTTGTGTTCGGGTTGGTGGCGGCTTATATGGCCGCCGCTTGATTGGCCAGCAGCCGTGACCGATCAGCCCGGGATGAGGACTTTCAGGTGTTCCTCGTGTGTTACCAGGGCGACGCTGATGAGGCTTCGGGACACGTGTCACAATACAGACAGACAGATATACAGACAGACATATATACAGACAGACAGATATACAGACAGACAGATATACAGACAGACAGACAGACAGATATACAGACAGACAGACATATATACAGACAGACAGATATATAGACAGACAGATATACAGACAGACAGACAGATATATAGACAGACAGATATAGAGACAGACAGACAGATATACAGACAGACAGACAGATATACAGACAGACAGATATACAGACAGAAAGACAGATATACAGACAGACAGATATACAGACAGACAGATATATAGACAGACAGATATAGAGACAGACAGACAGATATACAGACAGACAGATATACAGACAGACAGATATACAGACATACAGACAGACAGACAGACAGATATACAGACAGACAGATATACAGACAGAAATATATATAGACAGACAGATATACAGATAGACAGATATACAGACAGACAGACAGATATACAGACAGACAGACAGATATACAGACAGACAGACAGATATACAGACAGACAGATATACAGACAGATATACAGACAGACAGACAGACATACAGACAGACATACAGATATACAGACAGACAGACAGACAGACATACAGACATACAGACAGACATACAGACAGACATATATACAGACAGACAGATATACAGACAGACAGACAGATATACAGACAGACAGATATACAGACAGACAGATATACAGACAGACAGATATACAGACAGACAGATATACAGACAGACAGATATACAGACAGACAGATATATAGACAGACAGACGGGTTTGAGCACATACTCTGATCTGTCTGTAGAGGTTTGTTTGTGCTGGACTGTGATGATCTGTTTTAAACTCCGTCACACACGTCCTCTTCTGTTCAACAACCCTAAACACACAAGTGTCTGCAGTCATTATAATTAATGTTACTCATTTACAGAACTAGTGTGTGTGTGTGTGTGTGTGTGTGAGGGAGTGTGTGTGTGTGTGAGGGAGTGTGTGTGTGTGTGAGGGAGTGTGTGTGTGTGAGGGAGTGTGTGTGTGTGTGTGTGTGTGTGTGTGAGGGAGTGTGTGTGTGTGAGGGAGTGTGTGTGTGTGTGTGTGTGTGTGTGAGGGAGTGTGTGTGTGTGAGGGAGTGTGTGTGTATGAGGGAGTGTGTGTGTGTGAAGGAGTGTGAGAGAGTGTGTGTATGAGGGAGTGTGTGTGTGTGTGTGTGTGTGTGTGTGTGAAGGAGTGTGAGAGAGTGTGTGTGTGAGGGAGTGTGTGTGTGTGAGGGAGTGTGTGTGTATGAGGGAGTGTGTGTGTGTGAAGGAGTGTGAGAGAGTGTGTGTATGAGGGAGTGTGTGTGTGTGTGTGTGTGTGTGTGTGTGAAGGAGTGTGTGTCTGAGAGAGTGTGTGTGTGTGTGTGTGTGTGTGAAGGAGTGTGAGAGAGTGTGTGTGTATGTGTGTGTGAAGGAGTGTGAGAGAGTGTGTGAGGGAGTGTGTGAGTGAGGGAGTGTGTGTGTACCTGTGATGTAATTCAGCAGATGTAGGTTTTCTGGCCCAGTCGGTGAGTTCTTTATGAAGAGCTCTAGTGCAGACGGTTCTCTCTGTCTGTGCGTCTGTATGCTCTAATCTCACACACACACACACACACACACACACACACACACACACACACACACACACACACACACTGAATGAGTGCTTGCTGAGCTCCCCCTACAGGAGATATCCATTACTGATGGAGTTTGTGTTTTCTATGGTCTCCTTTGACTTTAAACTGAATTATAACGGCATAAAGTGACTAACAGAACTTTACACCGCTGACTCTCCTGTTTATTACTGTAAAGCTGCTTTGAAACAGTACGTGTGTTATATGAAGTGTTACAGAAATGAGCCTGACTCGTACCAGCGGCGCTGCGGTGCGGCGTGAGGCTCGTGCTTCGGATCCGAGACTGATATTCACGGACGAGAGACGACACGGAGTCTCGTGTCACATAGACGCTCTCACACACGCCGTCGATCAGCCGCTCCTGCAGACAGACAATCACACCTGACCAGGATTCTTCATTATTCAGTGTTTGACATTCACTGATCCTCCTGTGATCAGTATCACTACCTTCAGAGCGATGTTATGGTGACAAACACGAGGGTTAAGCAAAGTCCCTTTAAGGCAAGTCAGGTCACTCGGCGGCCATCTTTGAAACGACTCTCAGGCATTCAAGTGCAGCTCCTATCTCTTTGAATGGGGAAACATAAAATTCTCCAAAACTGGTCGCCAAGGTTATGATTAAATTTCATATTTGAAATCACCAATGAAATCTGACAACAACTGTATCATAAATCTTATTTATTTTGCTAAAATCGCGTTTAAAAAGGCTTATTTCTCAGGCTAGACCAGTGGTTCTCAACCGGGGGGCATGAGATGACTTAAGACTATAAGTATATGGATGATATACTTATAGTCTGTGGATGATGCAGTCAACATGGGACTGCACTTCATCCTGCAGCATCTGGACAGACCAGGGACTTATGTGAGGATCCTGTTTGTGGACTTCAGCTCTGCTTTTAACACCATTATCCCGGAAACCCTTCAAAATAAACTAACTCAGCTCTCCGTCCCCACCTCCGTCTGCCAGTGGATCAACAGCTTCCTGACAGACAGACAGCAGTTAGTAAAGCTTGGCAAATTCACATCCAGCACTCGCACCATCAGCACTGGAGCTCCTCAGGGCTGCGTACTCTCCCCACTGCTCTTCTCCCTCTACACCAACGACTGCACATCTAAAGACCCCTCTGTCAAGCTCCTGAAGTTCGCAGACGACACCACACTGATCGGCCTCATCCAGGACGGTGACGAGTCTGCTTACAGACAGGAGGTTAAGGAGCTGGCTGTCTGGTGCAGTCTCAACAACCTGGAGCTTAACACACTCAAAACCGTGGAGATGATCGTGGACTTCAGGAGAAACCCCCCTGCTCTCCCCCCACTCACCATCATGAACAGCACTGTGACTGCAGCGGAGTCATTCAGATTCCTGGGCACCACCATCTCCCAGGACCTGAAGTGGGATATTCACATTGACTCCATTGTCAGGAAGGCCCAGCAGAGGTTGTACTTTCTTCGCCAGCTGAGGAAGTTCAACCTGCCACAGGACTTACTGAAACAGTTCTACTCCACCATCATTGAATCCATCCTCTGCACTTCAATAACTGTCTGGTTCAACTCAGCTACCAAATCTGACCTCAGAAGACTACGGAGGGTAGTCTGGACTGCTGAGCGAATCATTGGTACAACCCTCCCCACTCTCCAAGAACTGTACTTATCCAGAGTGAGCAAAAGAGCTGGTAAAATCACTCTTGACCCCTCACATCCAGCACACTCCCTCTTTGAACTGTTACCGTCTGGTCGACGCTACAGAGCTCTGAGCAGCAGAACGACCAGACACAGGAACAGTTTCTTCCCTCAGGCAATACATCTCATGAACACTCAATAAATAAACGTGGAACACACAACTAATTCATTATCCATTCACCACACTCACTTATTTTATTTTTCTCATTTCTAATTTGTACATACTTGACCTGTACATACATAGTCGCCTATATTATATATTATATATTGTGTATTTTTAATTTTTTTGCTGCTTTGTACATTGGTTATTGGCTATTTCTTGTTATTTTGTTTTATTACCTGTGTCCTGTCCTGTTGCTGTCTCTCTGTTTCACTGTGGAGCTTCTGTCACTACAACACATTCCTTGTATGTGTAAACATACCTGACCAATAAAGCTCATTCTGATTCTGATTCTGATATTTATATTCAATTCACAAATTTTCTGATTAATTTAAAAAAAGAAATTAAAAATGAAAATGAAAAAATAGCAGCACCCCCTCTCCTGTACGTATTCTGTGTTTCGGAGCAGTTCAAGCCGTTTCTAATCGCGCTGTGTGAAATACAGACTGAACAGCGGCTCAAAACACCCGAGCACTGCATGAGCATATGATACACAAACAGCTCTCGGCTGGATAGAAGAACCCAGTATTGCACTAGCAAGGTTTGGGTGAATGACGATTGAAATCAATCACAGCCATATCACCCTGCAGCCCAAGACCGGTTGCCCACTGAAGCTAAGCAGGGTTGAGCTGGTCAGTACCTGGATGGGAGACCTCCGGTGAAAACTAGGTTGCTGTTGGAAGAGGTGTTAGTGAGGCCAGCAGGGGGTGCTCACCCTGCAGTCTGTGTGGGTCCTAACGCCCCGGTATAGTGACGGGGACACTATACTGCCAAAAAGCACCGTCTTTCAGATGAGACGTTAAACCGAGGTCCTGACTCTCTGTGGCACTTCTCGTAAAGAGTAGGGGTGTAACCCCAGTGTCCTGGATAAATTCCCTCCACTGGCCTCTATCATAGCCTCCTGATAATCCCCATACACTTGATTGGCTCTAGGACTCTCTCTCTCCTCTGCACCTGTAGCTGGTGTGTGGTGAGCGCACTGGCGCCGTTGTGCTTTGGCTGCCGTCACATCATCCAAGTGGATGCTGCACACTGGTGGTGGTTGAGAAGAGACCCCCCCCCACATGATTGTAAAGCACTTTGGGTGTACAGCTATACACAATAAAGCACTATATAAATGCATCATTCATTCATTCGTTCGTCAAGGTAAGGACGATTAATGTTAGTGGCATACAGCAGTGGTGCATTATGCGCGCGTTTATCCGTTATCATTGAAGCACAAACAAACTGTGTATGTGTGCTCTTGGCACATCTAAAACATTGTATTTCTGCTTGAACACAGTTCAGTATATTCACATTGCTGTCAAAATTAATGTACAGCGAGTGTTTTGTAACGGATGCTCGCCAAAGGAGTGTGTTTTGGAGAAGTTTGTGAGGATCAGTGATGTTTATGTAGGCCTATATGAGTATCAGACGCTCCAAAAAGCTTGTTCTGAGGACCTGGCTGCTGACATCGAGCCGCCTTCAGATCGCAATAGTAACACTGTTGCAATAGTAGCAAAATGTGAGCGTACGAGTTTCTTGATTTGTGATCCGTAGAATAGGATTTGTGTATCTGCAATGAAGGATTCGAGAAGGTGTAACTGTTGTGTTTGTGGGAGAGAGAAAAAAATCTACAAGTTTGCGACTTTTGTCTGTGGCTTCAAATTTACTGATACACACGTGTGGCTATTCTCTACAACTACAAATGCAGCTGTCACGGACGCTCAGTTGTTTTGCACCAAATTTACCTTCATAGTATTAACGTCTGTATAGCTGATGTGCGCGAGCTGAGTGGATTGAGCGCGGCGGCGCAGATGCGTGAGCTCGTCGAGTGAATATCCCTTTCTCACAGACATCACTGTGGAGAGTTTGTAGTTCGGTCGGATATGTCAAAAACAAGTAAGTAACACAATACACGAGTTACATAACGGTAGGGAGGGAGGGAGAAAGAGCGTGAGCACTTCTGTTGTGTGATCTTTATTGATGTTCGCTCACTTGGCACACGCATCATTTGGCTTAAAACTAAATCATAAATATAAGACCATTTAAAGGGGTATTCACCATAAACCATTTATTTTCAACCTTAAAATAAAGTAAACTGTGACATATTATAACCAAAAATTCTTCATACAGTGGACCACCAGGAAAATTGATACAAATTTGGGACAAAAAATTATTCAGACCGAGTCTGGGAAAAAAACTGAAGTTGAGGTTTGCATGAAGCTGGTTTACAGCACGCCCAGGAGACTACAGGCTGTCATTAAGACTAAGAGTGGCCCACAGAGTACTGATAGTTGTGTAAATATTGTCATACTAACAGCTGTCTGAATCATTTTTGGTTGATTGTAATCCATTATGTACCTTTCTATCAAAGTTATCTGACATTATCGAGCTGAATTTGTTCAGACACAGTTTTACTCTGAGTTCTTGTCATATTTTCTAAACTATAGCGAATAAACCGTGATAATGTGAGAAATTTTAAAGTTGTTTGAATAAATTTTGGTTTGACTATTTATTTGATAAATGAAGTTAACCAATTAACATTATACATATTCTTTTGGTTTCTGTACCCAGTATTTTAAAAATGTACAAATGCAATGAAAATACTGGTATCTGTACTCGGTATCGGCAAGTCCCAAAAATAAAAGTATCGGTATCGGGCGAGTACTGGAACAAGTGTATCGGTGCATCCCTACTTTTAAGTTGTAAGAATATCTGCAGTGACATCCTTCCTAAGTATTTTTCCAAATATAAAACACTGTTTAAGTCTAGAATTTGTTTAGTTTAAAAATAATTACATGGAATTAAAAGGTAATAGAATACTTTTTTAAGGTAACAGAATAAATCACTAGCATATGCGACTAATCTTCACTCTGGGCGATTAAATGATGTCTAATATTAGCCCATGGCTAATAACTTCTCAGACTTTACTCGCCAGTGTGTGAGTTGGAGGCTGAGTATAAGTTTAGCACAGAGATATTTTAACTCTCTGAACACACTGACTGAGCGCTTCAGAGTTTCTCTCTCTGTCAAGCGATCGGTGCTATTCTTCAGTTCATCTGAATGACCTGTATTTGACGTACCGTGAGTCTAGTGTGAAGCTCTACATGTAAACGATATTCTTTGTTGTATTTTCATGTCAAAATAACGGAGTTCCTTTGGATTTTTTCAGGGTTTAAGAACTGCCGGTTTCTCTGGTAGTGGGCGGAACTAATGCGCAAACAGCAATCTCATTGGCTGGTGCTCACCTATTATCGACCCTGTTTTGATTTCAGCTAATCAGTTAGAGTGAACACACACAACCTGATTAATATTTATGAATCCAGCAGCTCGTTAATCCTTAGTGCGTTTTATACTGTTCTTATTAGCAGAATTAGTATTATTATTATCGTCCTATCAGTATTACTAACTACAGATACCACACAGAGAAACATGCAAATATGGTGGAATAGCCCCGCCTTCTCAATAAAAGAGCCGGTAAAGTCAGCGCATCATGCAGCTGCTGTTAGAAGCTCCGGTTGCTATAGAAACAGTCAGCGTTCTGAGACTGCGCACTGGCTGTTCTAGCCTGAAAAATAAGCCTTTTATAATGATATTTCAGCAAGACAAACAACATTTATGAGACAGCTGTGGTCCGATTTCATTGGTGATTTCAAAAATGAAATTTAATCACAAGATATCAAACAATTTTGGAGAATTTGATGCTTCTCCATTCAAAGAGAGAGGAGCTGCGCTTGCTGAGTGAAGTGACTCATCTTAAAGGGGCTTTGGCTGTACTGACCTTCACCCATCTGTCTCTAGCAGAAGCTCCGCCCATCTGTAGGTGCACCGCGCGGGAGAGGGCGTGGCCAATCAGGAGGTGGGTGTGTCCCTGCAGCACATCAGCAGCGGCTTCCAGCTCCGACAGCTGCTCGTGCAGAAGATTCTGACCAATCACAGCTGCGTCAGGCGAGACCGTTTCCATGGCAACACAGGAGTCCTGGAGACAACAGAGAGTTGAACCTGAGTCTGTGTGTGTGTGCGAGCATGTATGAGTGTATGTGTGTTATCATCTATGTGTGTGTGTGTGTGTGTGTACCTGTGTATCCGTCTGTACAGTCAGCTGATTCAGCTTCATCTCTCTCACAAATCGCAGGTAAAAACATCGAGCTGCTAAAATTCTCTGAAACTCCAGAATCAAAAGACGCTGCTGCTCTTCAATTAGAGCACAACTGCAGCCAATCAAACCGATCAGTCAATCGATCGACTGATCAAATAACCAATGAATGGCTCAATCGGTCCATTGTTGACTCACCTCATCTGCATATCTGAACACCTGGAAACCGTTTCCGTGATGACCTCAAGCTGCTGCTCTCCAAAGTGATCCAGACACGCGCGAGTCAAAGCCTCGTCCTCCGTCCACACCTGCGGCATCCCATAATGCTCATCAACACATCCCATAATGCTCGTCAACACATCCCATAATGCTCGTCAGGACACTGCATATGACTGCGTCACCTGTCTGCGTTGCTGCAGCTGCTCTCTGAGCGTGCGCAGGTGTGTGTGGGTGTGTCTTTCCTCTCGCTGCATCTGATTGGTCACGGTGCGCTTCATGCTCAGCAGCACTGATTGGCCCTGGCCTGCAGAGGGGGCAGGGCCTGCAGTGACACTGCTCAGGACAAACTCTGAGCACAAATCAGCGATGCGTCTGCTGCACTTACTACACAAGCTCTGTGAGACAAACACACACTGCTGATACACACGTCACATGTGTTACACACACACACACTACTGATACATACGTCACATGTTACACACACACACACACTGACCATCCAGAGTTCACACAGAGCATCAGTGATTCTTGTGTCCTGCTGCAGCTCAAAGTCTCGCCTCTGATGCCAGTGTCTCATCTGCAGCTCCGCAAACACCTGCACAGACAGACAGACAGTGAGACGGACAGACAGACAGACGGACAGTGAGATGGACAGACAGACAGACGGACAGTGAGATGGACAGACAGACAGACAGTGAAATGGACAGACAGACAGACAGAGAGATGGTTAGACAGACAGTTAGATGGTCAGACAGACAGACAGACGGACAGTGAGACAGTCAGACAGACAGACGGACAGTAAGACAGTCAGACAGACAGAGAGATGGTCAGACAGACAGACAGTGAGATGGTCAGACAGACAGACAGTGAGATGGACAGTGAGACGGACAGACAGTGAGATGGTCAGACAGACCGACAGTGAGATGGTCAGACAGACAGACAGTGAGATGGTCAGACAGACAGACGGACAGTGAGACAGTCAGAAAGACAGACAGTGAGATGGTCAGACAGACAGACAGTGAGATGGTCAGACAGACAGACAGACAGTGAGATGGTCAGACAGTGAGATGGTCAGACAGACAGACAGACAGTGAGATGGTCAGACAGACAGACAGACAGTGAGATGGTCAGACAGACAGACCGTGAGATGGTCAGACAGACAGACAGTGAGATGGTCAGACAGACGGACAGTGAGACAGTCAGACAGACAGACAGTGAGACAGTCAGACAGACAGAGAGATGGTCAGACAGACAGACAGTGAGATGGTCAGACAGACAGACAGTGAGATGGTCAGACAGACAGACAGTGAGATGGTCAGACAGACAGACAGTGAGACGGACAGACAGTGAGATGGTCAGACAGACAGACAGTGAGATGGTCAGACAGACAGACGGACAGTGAGACAGTCAGACAGTGAGACGGACAGACAGTGAGACAGTCAGACAGACAGACAGTGAGATGGTCAGACAGACAGACAGTGAGATGGTCAGACAGACAGACAGTGAGACGGACAGACAGTGAGATGGTCAGACAGACAGACAGTGAGATGGTCAGACAGACAGACGGACAGTGAGACAGTCAGACAGTGAGACGGACAGACAGTGAGACAGTCAGACAGACAGACAGTGAGATGGTCAGACAGACAGACAGTGAGATGGTCAGACAGACAGACAGTGAGACGGACAGACAGTGAGATGGTCAGACAGACAGACAGACAGACAGTGAGATGGTCAGACAGACAGAGAGATGGTCAGACAGACAGAGAGATGGTCAGACAGACAGACAGTGAGATGGTCAGACAGACAGACGGACAGTGAGACAGTCAGACAGTGAGACGGACAGACAGTGAGACAGTCAGACAGACAGACAGGGTTCCCACTCTTTCATGAACACCAGATTCAAGGACTTTCAAGGACTTTTTAAAGCACCATTTATTTTATATCAAGCACCTGTCAAATTCACACCCAAGCATATGTAGCGTCATTAAAGACCTCTTACAGTTTTTGAATGTGTAGGTTTCATAAATTTATACCATTTTGAGCAGTCGTGTTCAAAGGAATTTAGAATTTCTCAAATATTGATAAAAAGATATATTCTTGCATCAAACTGGCTTTTGCTGTAATTCTTGTAAAATATTAAAATTTTTAAATGAATAAAATGTGGTTAAACAGGGCTTTACTTACTTGTGGTTTTTAGGAGTACTTGTGGTTTTTAGGAGTACTTGTGGTTTTTAGGAGTACTCCTAATTTAAAAACAATTTAGGAGCACAGTCAAAAATTTAGGAGCACCTTCTAATAAAAAATTCTGATCAAATACCCATTACGAGATGATATTTGACTTGTTAAAGTGATTTACAGGGAATTTTGTTTTTACCTTTGTATTGGTAAATCATCTTTTGTCAAATTCAAAAAAATTATATTTATAAGCTTTTTTTTATTTCTAATTAAAACAACAAAATAAAAACAAGTAAAATAAGAATAAGCTACCAATCAAATTAAATCAGTATTAAAAAAATTATTTGTACTACAGAGGTGGCACAGAAGAACACAAAAGTGGATTGTAGGTGTATTTTCAGACGTTTAATGGGGCTCAGAGGACGCATGAGTGCAATTAAATTCATAACTTCATGTTGAGGTTAATGTATTAAATATAACATTCTGAATAGAAATATTAAATTATTTAAATAACAGAGAGGATACTTTAAAATGAAAGGA
>NC_136745.1:31567074-31584574 GCF_936440315.1 Barbus barbus | reverse complement strand
TTCAGTTCCATTACGATTATCATTATAACTCAATATCAAGATGCGTCACAATCTCAGTTTTCAATATTACTGCACATGGCTACATTTTCATATAAATTTTAAATCAAATTTATTTTGTACAACATTTATTTTATTTTTTTTAATTATATAAGCAGGCTACTTTAAAATAAGTGTTCTTTAAGTATCCAAAAGTTTACAGACAATAGTTATGGGATTCTCTTTTTGAGATCATAGACAGTGGCAGCTTTATCAGGCTGCATTCACACTATATCAGATGTTTTGTCCTGCTCTGAAACATAACTGACTGTGTGTACATCAATTTCGTATAAAAGTATTTGAAAATGCAAGTGCATTTAACCGCAACCGCGATTGAGCTTCAGGACAAACAAACACAAAGCGCACGTGAAAGTCTGTCAGTGCGTGAGTTTCGTGCATCTAATAGTACTGCATTCCAAACGGCAGAAATTAAAGCATATCTAAAGAAAACACAGCGAGTGGAAGCACTGTCGAGCAATGTGCATGTGTCTCACAACGCAAATTCTGTGCAATGAAGCCCGTCGCGTCTTTAGCGCGCACACGTGCCATATGCGGGACAAAACAAGCTCAGAATCGATTCAGAAATATTCAGAATTGTTGAAGAGAGAATTGCGCATCGGTTTTTTCTCCCAGCCCTAGTCGTTACCGTCAGTGCTCTGCTCCAGCGCTTCATTCACTGCAGTCTCCAGGTCACCGAGACCCTGTTTCTCCTGCTGTCCGTCTGCTCTCAGCTCACGCACTGATTGGCCGGTGACGTTCAGCATAAGCTCCGCCTCCCGTCTCAGGAGCGCAGTCTTCTCTCGCAGGCCGTGGCTCATCTCCAGCCAGCACTCAAAGCGCTGCAGCAGCATCTGTCAAACAGCAGCGTTAGTCAGAGTCCGAGTGTGACGACTGCAGTGCGGGATCCTTACCTTCAGAACAGACGCCTGCACCTCAGAGAGAGCGTCCTCCATCAGCCGCAGGCAGCCCATCACGCCACGCATCACTTGCTCCGAGACCCCACCGGAGAACCTGCGGCCAAGAGTCTGCCCGAGCCGCTCCAACTGCTTCGAGAAACTCAGCGCCTGTTTGAAGACAATTTGAAGCACTTGATAAAAATTGTTAAAAATGAAAATGCATCTATTTGGCTTGAAGTGAAATCAGTCATATCACAGCATAATCATGACCTCTGTGCTCTCTATATTCCAGCTCATGACTCTCTCTATTACAAACAGCAAAGCTTTCTAAAGGTACAGACTCACATCTTACACTTTCAGTCAAGAGGACATATTCTCATATGTGGAGACTGAAAAGCCAGGACCGGAAGAGAAATTGATTATGTAAATATTGTAGATAATAATCACATATCCAACGACACCACGTTTCATTCTTCATTAATTATCACACTAAGAAACAGTGATGATAGTTTAGTCAACACCAATGGAAAACAAGTGTTAAAACCTTGTAAAGGTCTAGGGCTACACATCATTAATGGCAGAACCAGAGGAGATTCACCGATTGCTCTAGATTAAGAGTCAGTGTAGTTCATTACTCAATTACAGATATTGATCCAAACTTTATTAATGCCTTTACAGTTAGACCTCAACTTCCCATTTCTGACCACTGCCAAGCAGTCCTTTACCTGAAACAGTCATGTGACCGGGTCAGCACTCCTCCCCTCAAACATGAAAAACTGTTCCTTTAAAACCAAAACTCAGTTGGAACCAATCTCATGCTGAAAAATTCAAAGAAAACATGAGCAGCTCTATTATAATAAAAACACTGGACGACTTTATGTCCACAGATTTCACTCCAGATACTACCCAGACAGCAACATAGTGTCGGCCCAGATCCAGCCCAGATGTGGCCCGAGTGAAATCCATGCAGCCCAGATGAGGCCCGAGTGAAATCCATGCAGCCCAGATGAGGCCCGAGTGAAATCCATGCAGCCCAGATGAGGCCCGAGTGAAATCCATGCAGCCCAGATGAGGCCCGAGTGAAATCCATGCAGCCCAGATGTTGGCCGAGTGAAATCCATGCAGCCCAGATGTGGCCCGAGTGAAATCCATGCAGCCCAGATGTGGCCCGAGTGAAATCCATGCAGCCCAGATGAGGCCCGAGTGAAATCCATGCAGCCCAGATGTTGGCCGAGTGAAATCCATGCAGCCCAGATGTTGGCCGAGTGAAATCCATGCAGCCCAGATGTGGCCGAGTGAAATCCATGCAGCCCAGATGAGGCCCGAGTGAAATCCATGCAGCCCAGATGAGGCCCGAGTGAAATCCATGCAGCCCAGATGAGGCCGAGTGAAATCCATGCAGCCCAGATGTGGCCCGAGTGAAATCCATGCAGCCCAGATGAGGCCCGAGTGAAATCCATGCAGCCCAGATGTTGGCCGAGTGAAATCCATGCAGCCCAGATGAGGCCGAGTGAAATCCATGCAGCCCAGATGAGGCCCGAGTGAAATCCATGCAGCCCAGATGAGGCCCGAGTGAAATCCATGCAGCCCAGATGAGGCCGAGTGAAATCCATGCAGCCCAGATGTTGGCCGAGTGAAATCCATGCAGCCCAGATGAGGCCCGAGTGAAATCCATGCAGCCCAGATGAGGCCCGAGTGAAATCCATGCAGCCCAGATGTGGCCCGAGTGAAATCCATGCAGCCCAGATGTTGGCCGAGTGAAATCCATGCAGCCCAGATGAGGCCGAGTGAAATCCATGCAGCCCAGATGTTGGCCGAGTGAAATCCATGCAGCCCAGATGTTGGCCGAGTGAAATCCATGCAGCCCAGATGTTGGCCGAGTGAAATCCATGCAGCCCAGATGAGGCCCGAGTGAAATCCATGCAGCCCAGATGTTGGCCGAGTGAAATCCATGCAGCCCAGATGTTGGCCGAGTGAAATCCATGCAGCCCAGATGTTGGCCGAGTGAAATCCATGCAGCCCAGATGAGGCCCGAGTGAAATCCATGCAGCCCAGATGAGGCCCGAGTGAAATCCATGCAGCCCAGATGAGGCCGAGTGAAATCCATGCAGCCCAGATGTGGCCCGAGTGAAATCCATGCAGCCCAGATGAGGCCCGAGTGAAATCCATGCAGCCCAGATGTGGCCCGAGTGAAATCCATGCAGCCCAGATGTGGGCCGAGTGAAATCCATGCAGCCCAGATGTGGGCCGAGTGAAATCCATGCAGCCCAGATGTGGCCCGAGTGAAATCCATGCAGCCCAGATGTTGGCCGGATCTGGGCCAAAATTATGTTGCTGTCTGGTTAATGGAATAAACTCAGCAACAGCCAATCTTAATGATATATTTCAAACTTTGGCCACTATATCTAACATTAAACAACTAAACAAACAAACAAAAAATAAAAAAAGAATATGTGGTTTGATAATGAATGCAGCTGTCTCAGAAAAGACCTTCGACGACTTTCTAACAGAAAGCATAAAGAACCGGCCAATCAGACGCTACGCCTCGCCTACTCCAACTGTTTGAAAAATTATAACAAGCTCATTTGCAACAAAAGAGATCAATATTATGAAGCTAAAATGGATGAATCAATAGACCAAAACTATTTCTGGAATCTCTTTAAAGAATGTGAAAGCCCCAAATCAAACACATTACTCCAGAGCGGCACAATCTGAAGATCTTACTTTAACACTCTTTACCAAAAACCTGAACCAGACCTCAACCAGCCCCAAACACAAACAACGAGAAAACTAGAAGATTTACAGAAAACAAGAAAAAATTACCAAAACCCATTGGACATGATTATAACATCATCAGAAATAACAGAGCACATTAAAAACCTCAAATTAAAGAAGGCATGTGGACAAGACAACATCAGTAATGAAATGCTCAAACTCAGCAGCCCTTCCATAATTCCAGCTCTGGCAACATTATTCAGTCTGATCTTATCCTCTGGTGACTTCCCTGAGACCTGGTCTGAAGGACTGTTCACTCCTAGATATAAAAAAAGAGATATTGGCATTGGTGGAAAAACATTTGATGTGATACAAGCCATGTATAAAACCAGTGCATGTTTGGTCAGAATTGTGAATCTCAGAAGTGCGTTCTTCCAGCAGGGTCGTGGAGTGAGGCAGGGATGCAGTCTGAGCCCAACCCTGTTTAACATCTACATCAACGAGCTGGCAGAAGCTCTGGACCGCTCCGGCAGCATCCCGGGCCTCGCTCTGCACGACTCTGAAGTGCCTGCTGTATGAGGACGACCTGGTTCTGCTGTCCCCCACAGTCGAGGGTCTCCAGCACGGCCTGGCCCTGCTGGAACAGTACTGTGAGGAATGGGCTCCGACGCTCAACCTGGACGAAACCAGAGTCATGGTGTTCCAGAAGAAGGCCAGGTCTCAGGGAAGCAGATACCAGTTCAGTTACGGAGCACAGCACCAGCTACACTTACCTGGGCATCCAGATCTCTGCATCAGGGGGCTTCAGTCTGGCTGTGAAGGTCTTGAATGAGAAGGTCTTTAATTGGTTTAGCCAATTAAAACACGGATTAAATTATATCATGCAATCATTAAACAAATTCTACTGTACGAGAGTGAAATTTGGAGACCAATAATACATTTTAAAAATTGGGATAAAACTTCAATAGAAAAACTACAACTAGAAATGATCAAAACCACTTTAGGGGTCCATAGAGCTACGTCCAATGATGCCTGCAGAGCTGAATTAGGCTTATACCCCCTGAAGATAGAGATCCAGAAGAGATGTGTTCAGTTCTGGCATCGCCTCCATCGATCTGATCCTGATTCAATCTGATATAAAGCCCTCCTCACCAATGAAACCTCAGCAGAATCTCATCCTCTAAACACACTCGCTCTTCAGCTAGTCCATAAACCCAGCTCCTCGCTGAATACAGCTTCAACCCCAAAACCATTATTAAACAACTTGACAAAAATCCAAAAGACACTCATGATGAATCTCTAAAAATACACTTTGACCTTCAAAATAAACTCCAATGCTACTCAACCCTAAACAGAACCACTAAATTTGCCAGTTATTTATTGATTAAACCATTTAAAGAAAGACAAATCCTCTCCAAATACAGATGAAGTAACCCAGATTTAGAAATAGAGAGAGTTAGACACAGACAAACATGGCCAGAGTGAGAGCAGAGGATCTGTAGACACTGATCTACAGCAAATAGAGGACGAGAAACACTTTCTGCTCATTTATCCTAAATATCAGAATGTGAGGAAACACTTCTCCCCAGATCTGAAGCCCTGATCCCATCATTTACTGAACTTAGTGATACTGAGAAAATGCCCTTCTTACTTGGAGAAGATGATAACAGCTGCACTAGCTGCTAAATATGTATTAACCATTCACAATGATAGATGTTACACATCATTAACTTCAAACTGACTTACTTATATATATATATGTTAATGCTTTGGCAACATTGTGTTACACAGTCATGCTAAAAAAGCTGAATTTAATTGAATCGAGACACACACACACACACACACACACACACAGAGAGAGAGAGAGAGAGAGACACACATGCACATACACACACTCACACTCACACACACACACAGATGACACACTCACACACACACACACACACACACACAGATGACACACACACAGATGACACACACACACACACACACACACACAGATGACACACACACACACACACACTCACACACACTCACACACACACACAGATGACACACACACACAGATGACACACACTCACACACAGATGACACACACACACACACACACACACACACACACAGATGACACACACTCACACACAGATGACACACACTCACACACACACACACACACAGATGACACACACACAGATGACACACACACACACACACACACACACACAGATGACACACACACACACACAGATGACACACACACACACACACACAGATGACACACACTCACACACACACACAGATGACACACACACACACAGATGACACTCACACACACACAGATGACACACACACACACACACACAGTGTGTGTATGTAAAGAGAGTGTCACAGTCAGACACGCTGCTCATAGACAACACAGTCTATATTTCTAGAAAATCAGCTGTGTCCTAGGGCTGGGCGATTTTTCCAATTTTATTGATTCATTTGAATTTAATGTTTTGCCACAATATTATTTTTATAAATCAAGGAATCTCGGTTTTGAATGGAAAGATTACCCAGCGTTAGAATTAGACACTTTGACAATATGCTAGCAGTAAAGAGAAAAGAGTGATTAGCCGCTGGTGTGTGAAGCTCTGAAGGACCGTGAGTAGAGTATATCACACAGAAACAGCTTTTGTGTTGATAAAGATGAGACGCGGCAGTGGAAGAGGAACAACATGCCAGAAGATGAGAGTGAACTTCTTTAACTTGAGCGCAGTGTTTATAGAATGCTGTTTAATGTAAGAGTCAAACACATCCATGTTTACACAGCATTTATAGTTAATAATAGTCTACTGCTGTTATAACTTCAGCCATTTTCAATTACCTTGACTTTTGAGAATTTTAAAGCATTTTTCTCATATTATTTCTGAACATATAATATGTATAAGACACATTTGTACAAGATGTAGTTGTAATTTAACAAGTGATTTGTTTAACATTAACATCATGTGTGCTGCACTCGGAACAGAAGCTTCTTTAACTAGAAGATTAATAAAAAGTTACTTTAATCATCTTGTAGTTATGTTCAAGTTGACTAGTTAAAAATAGTAAAAATCGAGAATCGGTCAAACATTCTGAAAAAAAATAAAGATAAAATGTTTTTGCCGTATCGTTCAGCTCTAGTGTGTCCCAATCCAAGCACTATTCTTTTAGTCTACATAGTGAACGGTGTGAGCTGAACACAGCCAGTGTTTTGGACGGTTACCGTCTGCAGCGAGCGCTCCAGCTGCTCCCGGCCCATTTTCTCCACCTCCTCGATAGAACACATGACTGTGTCTGGCTCCACCCCCTCATCCACAGACACACCCCTCATCAGCAGCTCCGCCTCCTGCAGGACAGAGCACTCGTTCAGTAAAGTGACTCTGAGCCGAAGCGTTACGGTCAGGTGTCGATCTCACCTGCTGCTGCTGCTCGTGGATGACGTCTGCATGCTCTCGGTCACCCAACAACACTCGCAGAACCTGCAGGAACATCTGCAGCAGATCCACAGAGAGTTATAACATGAAAACACACTGATGTCACACATAAAGCACTTTCTATCGCCGCTACAGAGAAAGCTCCAGTCTGGTCTTCATCTCAACAGTCTGTGGTACTGCTAATACTGCAGCTTTTATGTGATAAATTGCTTCTGTTTTTCTGCATTTGTAAGTAAAAAACATCTGCTAAATGAATAAATGTCACGTAATGTCGTTCTCTGGTGATTCTCTTCACTGGTCATGAATCTTCAAGCAGTATATAATGTACAGACAGCTGTGTGCTGATGTGTTTTACCCTGTACTTCTGCTGCTGTAGTTGTGATGTGTGCAGCTGCAGATCCTGTAGAGTCAAACACAGCAGACTCACCCTGCAAACACACACACATATCAGCACTGGGAATAAATCTGCATTATTCAGAGCTGCTCTGTATCTTCTATGCTTTCACTACATCTTAAAGCTCTCAGTGGTTCTCAATTTGTGTCTGTTTGTATGTTTCAGAGTTTCACCTTGACATGAAAAGACAGAAAGCAGGGGGTAAATTCACAGTAAAAGCATACGCATTGTTTCTCCCCCTGTAACTCTGATCTAGAGACAATCAAATGTTGTGTGTGTGTGAGACTGAGACTGTGAGTGTGTGTATCTGACCGTGAGTGACCCGGGGTTTGTGGGTAGTGCTGGACTCTCCTGAACACGTGACTGGAGTGTGTTTTAGATGAAGGGTCACAGGAGATGAACTGACTGCTTTCATCATCATCATCGTCGTCCCTCTCTTGGCTCGGCCAATCGCCAGCCAGCGAGGAGGCGGAGTCTTGGCTGGGCGGGGCCTGGCGCTTGGGCGGCTCGTTCAGGGAGGGGTTGGAGGCTCCATCTGCTAGCGGCTAACATTCATCAAACACACATTAATACCGAGCCGGGACTGAAGCTCTGATTGAGTGCAGATCAGGACTCACTCTGAATCTCTGGCTGATGGGATACACCACCCTCGCCTTCAGAGCAAACGCTGCCACATCGCTGTTCACCGCCGACTGACGCCCAGAACAGAAGAAAGCTGCAGTTACTGAGATGATTTCTCTCAATCAAG
Source organism: Barbus barbus (assembly GCF_936440315.1). NCBI lineage: Eukaryota > Metazoa > Chordata > Actinopteri > Cypriniformes > Cyprinidae > Barbus > Barbus barbus. The sequence continues at coordinate 31,576,327 of NC_136745.1, read as the reverse complement.
CTGCACATAAACAGACTATGTACTCAAATTTCTCTAAACTTATAAACGCATGTATTTCCAGTTGTGTATGTATATTTGAAATAGTCTTGAAACTGGTCCAGACTGGACTGCACATGACTTCCAGTTCGTTTTTAGACATGTCCTCGTGAACATCACTTGGGGAAGTTTCATTTCATCAAGTAGAAGAAGGAAGTTTGTGTTATTAACTCGTGATGGAGTTAAACTCTGCAGGACGTTCTGTTTGACACACCTGATAGAAACTATATCATAGTTTGCTTTCCTTGCCACCGTCGCCTTTGACTTTCTCAGTGAGGATTTAACTGTGAAGCTGCTTTGAAACTATCAGTATAAAGCGTTTTGGAAATAAAGATGATTTGACTGTATTTAGCTACAGGCAAAGTTCAAGGACGAGGTGAGAGTCGGGCGAAACAGGCAAGTTCTACTAATTACTTAAAAGATTTTATCACTATTAAAAAGTATAACATTATTGATTTCCTAGCAACTAATGCAGATGGGGTGAAGATGGAGTGAGGATGGGGTGAGGATGGGCTGAAGACGGGGTGAGGATGGAGTGAGGATGGAGTGAGGATGGGCTGAAGACGGGGTGAGGATGGAGTGAGGATTGGGTGAGGATGGGGTGAAGATGGAGTGAGGATGGAGTGAGGATGGAGTGAGCTTGGGGTGAGGATGGGGTGAGGATGGAGGGAGGATGGGGTGAGGATGGGGTGAGGATGGGGTGAGGATGGGGTGAGGATGGGGTGAGGATGGAGGGTGGATGGGGTGAAGATGGAGTGAGGATGGAGTGAGCTTGGGGTGAGGATGGGGTGAGGATGCGGTGAGGATGGGGTGAGGATGGGGTGAGGATGAGGTGAGGATGAGGTGAGGATGAGGTGAGGATGAGGTGAGGATGGGGTGAGGATGGAGGGAGGATGAGGTGAGGATGGGGTGAGGATGAGGTGAGGATGGGATGAGGTGAGGATGAGGTGAAGATGGGGTGAGGATGGGGTGAGGATGAGGTGAGGATGAGGTGAGGATGGGGTGAGGATGGAGTGAGGATAGGGTGAAGGAGGAGTTAGTGGTACGTACGGCTCCTTCAGCAGGTTCTGCCTCTGCTGCTGATCTCCTGCTGTCACAGTCGCTCTCCTCCTCACACTCCTCCAGACGCCTCCGCAGATCTTCACACACCTTCAGACACAACAACACTCTCATCATCAAAAACTAACAGTACACACCTGATGAACTTCCCTCTGGTGATGTCCTTACAGTTAGAAATGACTAAGAAACAAAAGAAACACTGATGAAGTTTATTTTCAGGTTTAGTCTGTAGTCACAATAATGATCTTTCTATAAAATCAGTAGCGGTGTATGATGCTCGTTTACCGAGCGCTGAAAACAGATGAGGTACAGCTCCACTAATCATACTGTGCGCATAACCTGAAGGGGTTTATTAACTTATTCTTCACAGTAATCACAGGTTCAAGTGCATAGAATAACGGCAGCGTTTCTCACCGGCGCGGCGACGCTATACAGCTGTTTCCGGTGACACAGGAAGAGCAGCGCGGCTGCGATCAGCGCGAGACTCGCACCGGACACCGCGACACCCGTTACCGGACCCCACGGCGGACCCCGCGGCTCTGACGCCTCTATCAGCACACTTTCCGAGCACGAGTCCCGCGAGGCGTTAAAACGCATCTCAAAAGCACGGTTAACGCGCGTAAAGCCTGCTTTCTTCTTCTTCTTCGGATGTTTTATGGCGGTTGGCAAACCAGCTTAAAGCCTGCTTTAACGAGCGCGATACAAAATAACGCCGTATCTCCTACTGTCCGCTGAACTGTTACTTTTGATTGGCAGCGATTGCAGCCAATCGAACGCGGCATCGCCTGAGGAATGTTGCTCATTGAGCCAATCGGAGGCGTGCGGGGGCGGGGCTTCCCGCAGTTTCCAATCTTTGGAAAAGTTGTGCAAAACGGAAATGGAAAAACAAACGGAGAAATGCGCTCTTCTTCTCAGTCACTCGTGAGATATTTACTTCCACGTCTGCAGCGTTGACGAGCAGTGCTGCTGGCGACATTAATAACTGTATTAATCTTCGCGGTGAGATGTGTGTTTGGAGAGATGGGTGTTTAGTGATTATGAGCGCGCTGCTGTTTATCAATGCAGCATTATCCATCGATCACCAGGAGGAAGTACAGCGCAGGAAAGGTTTCTAAATTCATGCTCTTTTTAAATCTCAGAGTAAACATCTGTTAGTTGTTGTTGTTTTTTTTTGGGGGGGGGGGGGGGGTAAAGAACAGACAGTAGTTTGTTTTATTGTTTGTTTTTTCTTCAGAGATGAGGCGAAGAATCACTTCTTCACAGCAGTACGCAGAGGACGCCATCTCAGGCCACGCCTCCCACACCTTATTTGGTCAATGGGCGGGGCAGAGAAGCACCAGACACGCCTCACAGCGGGTAAAATCTGCACTGATATCTGTCAATCATCCATCATTCAGCTGTCAGCTCTCTGTTGTGTTTTTGTTCTGGCTGCTGATCTCAGTCTGGTCTGATCTGATGTGTGTTTCATTCAGAGAGAGACCAAGCCTTCAGCGTTTGGAGTCTCCTTCCAGAAGTGTGCTCAGGTGTGTTTGTCCCCATGTTCACTGACTGCTGTGTGTGTGTATATGTATGTGTGTGTGTGTGTGTGTGTGTATACGTGCTGGTGTATGTATATGAGTGTGTGTGTGTGTGTGTTGCAGGTGGAGTCGGGGGGAAGTGTGTCTGCGCAGGTGCAGGTGCGTCTGCAGGTCAGTAATCCTCAGCAGGGTGGTGATCTGTCGCAGATCTGCATCCGTGACTCTGTGTCGGGGGTCACTCTGCTGCAGACCAACAGCAGCGTCCAGGAGAGAGGCTTCCAGACCTTCAGCGCCGACTCACTGCGCGGTACCAACATCACTCCGGAAAAACACAGCAGAATGTGCTTACATGCTCACAGATCAACCTCGACACTTTAAAACAGTAATTTACCAAAAAAGTACATGTTAAACCAGTAAATCCAACAGACCTTTTGTGTCAAACACCAGGATAACACACACAGCACTAAAATAACACGATAAACATTCATTTCACAACATCCATTGTAACTAGGGCTGCAGCTAACAATTAATTTTATTGTCGACTAATCTATTGATTATTTTTCAATTACCCCATTTATTATTTTCTTATCAGTTGATGAATTCTTTAGTTAAATTAATAAATAAATAATAACAGTAAATTCTGCTAAACTGTAAAAAATGAATCATGGGTCTTGTAATTTTCATAAAAAAAAAATGAAGGTGATAATTAAAAATAGTGAGTATATTTCATTAAGAAATTGTGATTCAGTGTTGTATAGAAAATATTGAGGACTTTTTACTAATAAAACCAAGAGATGTGTTTTCCTCTTTTTTTTTTAAAGGAAACTTGAGCAGTTTTGAGGCTTGAATTGAGGAACTGATTGAACTAAAATAATTAAGTTAAGAGCAACAGCAGGCTCGCGCGGTGGGCGTGGCTAAAGGTGCGACGAGTCGACGCGCTCAATGCTAATCAACGTATTTTTATAATCGACGTAATCGATGACGTCGAATCGCTGCAGCCCTAATTGTAACATAAAATATTTACTGAAAATAAAGTGGTTTTATTTTCTTCCAAAAATGTTAAATTCAACAGTATTTTCATGTAACATTTTTAGTAGTGTAGAGTTAAATCATAGTGTAGTGTAGAGTGTAGTTAAGTGCAATCATATATATATTTTTTTTACAGTACACACACACACATACATTCATCTATAGTCATAGACCATATCATAGCTAAGAAAACACACACACAACGTAGAAAACAAACATATACTCACTGTTTGTGTGTGTGTGTGTGTGTGTGTGTGTGTCTGTCTGTGTGTGTGTGTGTGTGTGTGTGTGTGTGTGTAGCTGGCTCTCAGTATGTGGTTTTGTACAGGATGAGCGTGAAAGGAAACAGAGACCAGATTCTCAATCTCCCAGCGTATCTGACCTTCTCCAACGCCACTCAGGTATCCACATCCACATCTCTGTCTGTCTGTCAGTCACACACTGTGCATGCTGGGGTGTGTGTGTGTGCGTGTGAAGACTTGGACCTTTTTGATGCTGTCAATGTTGTTTTGTTTCTGGAAAATTGTATTTCAGAATGACATTCATCTGTTTGGTCCAGTGATCGCCAATTTCACTGTGAGGATAAAAACAACTGAACAGGTAAACAAACACACACACACACACACACACACTCACAGAACACACACACACCAGCAGCAGTAGCTGGTTACACAAAAGTGTGTGTGTGTTCGTTTAATCTGTGTGTGTGTGGCAGGCTGGTGTGGATCGCTCTCTTCTCCTCGTGGGTTTTGTGGTCTCGTTTCTCCTGACGCTCCTGTTGGCGTCTCTGGGTGTGGTCAGTGTGAACTTCCTGCAGCGCAGACGACTCTGCAGCTGCGCTCCACACACGGTCAGTTCATTCCAGTCTCAGCACTATGTGTGTGTGTGTGTGAGATCGGCCCCGGCAGCGCATGCATGGATGGAGTGCAGCTGTGAATGACTCTGTTGTTTCTTAATTTCTAGAGAAGCAGCATCAATGAAGAGGTGGGGCCATATGAGTGTGACATCACTGCTGCAGCCAATGAGGAGGCAGCGTTTGAGGATAAATTTGTGGATATCGTGATGTTGGAGGATCCACAAAACATGATTCAAGCACTTGACAGGTGTGTGTGTGCACGCGAGTGTGAGTGTCTGTGTGTGTGTGTGTGTGAGTGTCTGTGTGTGTGTGTGTGAGTATAAAGACATGTCTCTCTGTCAGTCTGCAGGTGTCGTGTGTGTTGCGTGTGGCGGTGTGGGTGGAGCGAGTGCGGGTGCAGATGTTTAAGGGGCTGCTGTCTGCGCTGCTGGTGGGCGTTCGGGCAGCGGGGCGTCTGAGTGATCGGGGCGAGAGGCGTGTTCTGGGGGTCGTTCATGGGCAGATCGTGGGCATGGAAGGGAAAGTCCAGGAGGAGCATGTGGCGCGGATGGCAGCGCTCGCCGCTCAGTGTAACCTGGAGACGCAGGAGGAGATGGAAGCACAGCAGCGCAAACACATGAGCGAGACGGCACACGCAGAGCAACTGTTCCAGCACGCGCCGCGGCCGCAGGTGATGCTCTTCTGAACATGAATGTTTTCACAAAAATATACCTGAATTGACTTTCCTATTGAATCAAGTTTATTTTTCTGGCCCCATTGGCAGATGTTTTTTAAGCATAAACCCACTTCATTTTTATTATTTTTTCCAGAAAACAAAATGTTGTTTTGCTTCTCCACTAAATTAATCTTAATTTAAAGGGGTCATATGATGCAATTTCAAGTTTTTCATCTTTGGAGTGTTACAAGTTGATTATATATTTTAGTGCACCGTCATGTGACCCCTTTAAAAATGTTTTGATATTTGTACTGGAAATCAAGACAGAAATACTGAGTAAGAACATGATGCGTGTCGTATGTTATCAGGATGTGCTGGAGGTTCGTTCTCTACTGGAGAAGCTTCATAAAGAAGAGCTGAAGCGTCTGCAGAGGCGGCTCCTGGTCAGGCATGAACACGCGTCTGCGCAGGCACAGAGGCAGCAGGCTCTGCAGCGGCGCTTTGAGTTGCACAAGATCTTTGGTGAGGAGCTGGAGGAGGCCGTCCGAATGGGAGAGCTGGAGAAAAGCACCGCCGACAAACTCCTGCTGCAGTACTACAGCTGTCAGGTGGGCTGACCATCAGTCTGACGTCTGTACCGACTGCACTGGTGTTTCTAAGTTAAAGCTTGTTTGCTGTATGTGTGGCGTGAGCTCATAGTCAGACTGCAGAGTAAACTGGAAATGCCCTGGTGCTGCAGGTTTTTCCAAGCAGCAGCACTGTGACGTACACTAGATCATTCTCTCTTCTGTTTGCACTCTCTTTAATTTAGTTGAACAAGAGACCTGACTTTGGTTTCCATGCATCTGTTTTTATGAGAATTTTGAATTTGCATTTAATAAATGTGAATTCAACAGTGTCTAAGTCAAGTCAGAAACCATATAATTTCTAACATTCTGAGAATGTTATAAATGTGTGCTGTGGCTCTGCCCCAGGACGCTCTCGAGGAGGTGCTTGATGTCCTTCTGGCCAATCAGAGAGCACTGCTGGCTGAGCGACATGCGCAGCGACGCTTCCTGCTGCAGAGTTTCCAGAGTCTTCAGGCCGTGACAAGTGAGGTGTTCAGCAGCAGTGCGCGACGCATCAGAGATGCACAAGCTCACGGGTACATCCGTCACACTACACACTACAACCTCACCATCACACACACACACACACTACACCCTACATTACACACTACAACCTCACCATCACAAAAATACAAACCACACCATCACACACTATTTACCTCACCATCACACACACACACACACTACAACCTCACCATCACACGCTACATACCTCACCATCAAAAAATACAAACCACACCATCACACACTACATACCTCACCTTCCCACCACAACCTCACCATCACACGCTACAACCTCACCATCACATGCAACATACCTCACCATCACACGCGCTACACCTCACCATCACACGCGCTACATACCTCACCGTCACACACACGCGCTACATACCTCACCGTCACACACACACGCTACAACCTCACCGTCACACACACACGCTACAACCTCACCATCACACGCTACGTACCTCACCATCACACGCTACGTACCTCACCATCACACACGCTACATACCTCACCGTCACACACACGCGCTACATACCTCACCGTCACACACACGCGCTACATACCTCACCGTCACACACACACACGCTACAACCTCACCATCACACGCTACGTACCTCACCATCACACGCTACAACCTCACCATCACACGCTACAACCTCACCATCACACACGCAATATACCTCACCATCACACACACGCTACAACCTCACCATCACACACACGCTACAACCTCACCATCACACACACGCTACAACCTCACCATCACACACACACACACACACAACAACCTCACCATCACACACACACACACACCAACCTCACCATCACACACACGCTACAACCTCACCATCACACACACACACACACACACAACAACCTCACCATCACACACACACACACACACACACGCAACAACCTCACCATCACACGCTACGTACCTCACCATCACACGCTACGTCACTACCACACCATCACATACTACATACTTCATCACTCATTACATACTACAGTAGCTGTGCTGTACTGCAGTGTAGTGAATTCTGAACTACATGTCATCTACAATACTACTGTACTCTTATCGCTCGTGTCTCGCTATACATATTTTTCTTTCTTTTAGAACAGATATTTATTGTTTGTTTGTGTGTGTGTGTGTGTGTGTGTGTGTGTAGGGGGTGTGGTTTCTCCCAACAGTGTTCTGATGTTCATTTGGAGATTCTGCGGGTGAAACAGAGTTTAGAAGAAAGTGTGAGTCGTGAGTGCAGCGCCATCCGCTGTGACATCATCAAGAGGAGACGGCAGCTGCTGTCTGAGAAGGTGTGTGTGTGTGTATGTTTTTGAGCTGTGTTAAGGTGTAAACCTGTAAAGTCTGACATTAAATAAAAGGCTCAGAAAGTATGATATAGTGAGAATATGATGAAAATCCCCCCAATTGAGCAAGAATAAGCAATTTGATGCAGCTTGTAACGGTCCCCCTAAGAACACCCTAGAGAGGCGAGCTACAAGATAATTAGAGGGAGGGATCCACCGACCAAACTTACATTTAAACCGATAAATCAAACACCAACTTTTGAAAGAGCAGGAAAAATATATTTACAAAAAAAAAACATCCAAAGAAATCAAAATAGCAAGCAATAAAAAAAACACACAAACACAATACTAGCACTGACATTCAGGATTGCAGTCGAAATGAAAAGAAACCTTTATATGACCAGTGTCATGTAGTTTGTAGAGCAATCCCTATGAGTCGTAGCTCAGAGTCAATTGTCCCGTGCAATGATGAAGTGTGCAGTAAGTAAAGTAATCCAGAGAGACAGTTAATCCAAAAGTATCCAAACCCCCAAACGATGAAGTGAGGCCTTATTACCACTGTCCTCTGAAACTGAACCCCCCCGGTTCCAAACACCCCAACAGCATCGTCTCCGTAAAGTGGACGAATTGATGTGCACATATTTATAAAAAAAAAGTCCTTCTACAAACAAAACATATAAACTAACATTAGCATGCCATTTATAAACCAAACAGTAACTATAAAACACGAAAGACAATATACAGCTTGTCCATGAGCAAACCCAAGTCAACATAGCTTAGATAAAGCGCTACTTACTTGACTGAGCTTAAAACCACAGTTTCTCAATCTGGACTCTGTGCATCTTGGGTGCACCATGAAAGACAAACCATGCTTCCCTTCACCAAACCATACTAGCTTCTTCCCTCTTACCTGGCTAAATACTGAGGAGCAGGCTACCTAGTTCCCCTAGAGCACAGGAGTAGTATGACATACAAAAACAACGAAAACAGCAGAAAACATAACCAAACTCTGGGTGGTTACAAGCTGGATGGAATTATGATGCTTGTAATGTAAATCAATAAGATCTTTATAACAGAAAAGCAGATACTGACATAAAATGATCTAAATATCAGGGGTCGCTCTATATCTCCAATAAAATGTCTCAGTAAGCTGAGATTGAAATGATCCAAACATATAATGCAATGCAGTGCGGATTGAGAGATGAAGAAATAAGCGCTCCTCAGAAGATGTGAGATGTTTTGGAGGCTTGTGAAGATCATTCCTCCGCTGAGGAACAGTGAAAGTAAAGCTTCTGGAAACAAACGCTCCTCAAAAGACCCTGATGATCAGCAGAGTTTGATCATGTTGATCATTTCCAGGTCTCTGATTGTGATCTGTGTCACTGTAACTCTCACTGGAGCAGGTGTGTGAGCACTGGAGTCAGCTGCAGGCTGCGAGCTCTTCCTCTGATGTCACGGCGGATCAGTACCTGCAGAGATGGACTCAAATACTGATGTACCAGAACAATGAACTGTCAGAACTCATCAATCGCCTGGATGAAGAGACTGCAGGCAGGACACGCAAGGTACTGTGGGATAGCAACGAGCTGAAGGTGTGTAAGTCGGTGTCTGTGGTGTAACCCCTGTGCTTCTGTGTGCAGATGAGTCTGTGTTTGCTGCAGAGTTTGTTAGCGGAGCT
>NC_136745.1:31544574-31564574 GCF_936440315.1 Barbus barbus | reverse complement strand
AACATCTGTCTCAGCTGATCTGACTCTGTTACATCAGATTAATTCATCTGTTGTAAATTCCACTATTAATCTTGGAAAGCGGGTTGTGTAGAGTTTAAATAGAGTTCAACATATAGGCGATAACTCATGTCGCTCAGGGCAAACACATGGTAATACTCTCTGTCTGTCAGGAGGACTGACAGACGAATCACTATTAATAGCTCTGGACTATCAACACATCACTCTCCCTGACAGCGTTTGATTGACAGCAGTGATCCCGCCCACTCAGCTGTTCATCCGTGTTCACACGACAGGAGTAGCATTATAAGCTGCCTTTCAGTTTTTTCTTCAAGACTGCTCATGTCCTCATGAAGTCAGTTTTATAAAAGTGTAGATTGGTGAAATTTGAGTTTGAAAAGTAATACTAACTGCTAGACTGAGATCCCATTTACACTGATCTTAATATCAGCTGTAAACAAACCATGAGGTGCAGACAAACTCTTCTTCATCATCATGTGTACATTCATATGGACATACTGACTGTGTGTGTGTGTGTGTGTGTGTGTGTGTGTCAGAGTGCTGCAGAGGAATCAGACACTAGAGCATCAGAAAGATCAACTCCAGCTGAAGAGACTGCAGACGTACTGCGAGCAGGTCAGCCGTCTTTGTTCATCTGTTTTCAGCTCTACATCATGAACTCTCATGGATTTAGTTAATTATTTTGGATTATTGTGACTGTATCTCCTCATCATAGATGTCAGTCAGTCACATGATGCTTCTGCTCAACTCTATAAATGCGTCTCATTTCAGAGGCTGCATGCATCATCGGGATCAAGTCAAGTCACCATTATTTTCTATAGTACTTTTTACAATGCCGACTGTATCAAAGCAGCTTTACAGTATTAAACAGGGAAATAATGTGCCTTTCTCCTCTGGCCAGACAAACCAGCAGATTAAGTCCATGCTGCAGCAGAGTCAGATTGTGCAGAGGACTCATCTGGGTTCCCATGGTCTTGCCCGATGGCCGTCTAGCAGACTAGGTCTTCACTGGGGATCTGGAGATTTGACTGTTAGAGGCGTATTAGTGTGTTATGCGTAAGCCAGGCTAAAGAAATTTGTCTTTAATCTAGATTTAAACTGACAGAGTGTGTCTGCCTCCCGAACAGTATTAGGTAGATTGGGATCTGCCGCCGGCAGTTGATTTTGATATTCTAGGTATTATCAAATGGCCAGAGTTTTGAGAACGCAGCAGACGTGGAGGACTATAATGTGATAAGAGCTTTCTCAGGTACTGAGGAGCTAAACCATTCAGGGCTTTATAAGTACATTTACATTTAGTCATTTGGCAGACGCTTTTATCCAAAGCGACTTACAATTGGGGAATACAAGAAGCGATTCATCTTGAAGAGGCAATCAGACAGAGGAAGTGCTCGTAACACCAAGTCTCAGTCATTGTTCAAATAAGTACAAGCTAGCAAGGGAGGGAGAGAAAGATAGAGGGAAAGATTAAGGTTTTTTTTTTTGTTTGTTTAGGATGAAGTCAAGTACTGCCGAAAGAGATGAGTTTTCAGTTGTTGCTTGAAGATTGCCAGGGATCCGGCGTTCCGGATAGGGGTGGGAAGATTATTCCACCAGCCAGGAATGGTGAACGAGAATGTTCTGGAGAGTGATTTTGAGCCTCTCTGTGATGGTACCACAAGGCGTCGCTCACTAGCAGATCTCAGACTTCTGGAGGGGATGTAGGTTCATAATAGTGAGTGGAAGTAGGAGGGTGCTGAGCCTGTGGTAGTTCTGTACGCAAGCATCAGTGTCTTGAACTGGATGCGAGCTGCCACTGGTAGCCAGTGCAAGGAGATGAAGAGAGGTGTAACATGCGCTCTTTTGGGCTCGTTGAAGACCAGTCGTGCCGCTGCATTCTGAATCATTTGTAGAGGTTTGATTGTGTTTGATGGCAGACCAGCCAGAAGAGCATTGCAGTAGTCCAGCCTAGAAACAACAAGGGCCTGGACAAGAAGTTGCGCAGCATGCTCTGTCAGAAAGGGCCTGATCTTTCTGATGTTGTGTAGTGCAAGACCGAAGTTGATGGGGTAATCATTGATGAGCCTAACTGAATTGTGAAGTCATGCTGTAGATTCGGAGTGGCAGGGATGACAAGAAGCTCCGTCTTTGCCAGGTTGAGCTGTAGGTGATGTTCTTTCATCCATGCCGAGATGTCCGCCAGGCAGCCTGAGATCCGTGCAGCTACCGTTGGGTCATCTGGTTGAAAAGAGAGATAGAGCTGTGTGTCATCGGCGTAGCAGTGATAGGAGAAGCCATGTGCATGTATGATGGGACCCAGTGATGTAGTGTATGTGGAGAAGAGGAGGGGTCCAAGAACCGATCCCTGAGGAACTCCAGTGACCAGTTGATGTGGTTTGGATACCTCCCCTCCCCAGGCCACCCTGAAGGATCTACCGGTGAGATAGGATTCAAACCAGCGAAGTGGAATTCCAGTGATGCCCAGTGATGAGAGGGTAGACAGGAGAATCTGATGATTGACAGTGTCAAAAGCAGCAGAGAGATCCAGCAGAATGAGGACTGATGATTTGGAATCAGCCTTTGCAGTTCGCAGGGCTTCAGTGACTGAGAGTAGCGCAGTCTCTGTTGAATGGCCACTCCTGAAACCTGACTGTTTAGCATCCAGTTTGTTGTACTGTGAAAGAAACCGCGAGAGCTGGTTGAAGACAGCTCGTTCGAGTGTTTTCGCTACGAATGGAAGGAGAGAGACAGGTCAGTTTTTTTCTAAAAGAGAAGCATTTAATGTAGGTTTTTTGATCAGTGGGGTTACCTGAGCCTGCTTGAATGCTGTGGGGAAGATGCCTGTGAGGAGAGATGTGTTGATAATGTGTGTGAGTGCCGGTAAGAGTGTGGGAGAGATTGTTTGGAGAAGGTGTGAGGGGATCGGGTCGAGAGGACATGTTGTAGGATGGCTGGAGAGAGAAGTTTGGATACTTCTGCCTCGGTGAGGGGACAGAAGGAGAAGATGGGAGTTAGAGCGGTGGATGTGGTTGATCGGAGGTCCTGTGGAGTTGAGAACTGGTTACTGTTTGTTCTAGTTTTGTCTGTGAAAAAAGAGGCAAAGTCGTCAGCTGTTATTGAAGTGGTGGGAGGTGGAGGAGAGGGACAGAGCAGAGAATTAAATGTTCTGAAGAGATTACGCATGTCTGGAGCGCTGGTGATCTTGTTGTGGAAATGTGAGGATTTGGCAGTGTGGACTTCAGTAGAGAAAGATGAAAGCAAAGACTGATACCTGTTCAGGTCCGACGGATCGTTTGATTTGATTTTTAAAATCTTTATAAGTAATTAACAAGATTTTAAAATCTATACGGTGTTTGTTAGGGAACCAGTGCAGTGTTGACAGAACCGGGCTAATATGGTCATACTTCCTGGTTCTAGTAAGAACTCTAGCTGCTGTATTTTGGACCAGCTGGAGTTTGTTGATCAAGCGTGCAGAACAACCACCCAATAAAGCATTACAATAGTCTAACCTCGAGGTCATGAACGCATGAATTAACATTTCTGCATTTGACTTTGAGAACATAGGTCGATCTCTTTTAAGTAAAATAACTGTTAAATTGCAAAGTAAAACAGAAATTATATTATTTTACACCTCACAAGTAATATCAATTTTATTACGGTTACTTTTCTTAAATAAGACATCATTGATGAAGTATGCAGCCTACAAATGTGACCTCCAGAGGAAAATTAAACATACCAATTATCTGAATAATTAAATAGTTAATAATTAAATGAATTGAGTGAATCCACTTATTTTCAGAGCATTTTCTTCTCTTTCTAATTAGGGATGCAGTATTTGTTAATATTGTTAATAAACAGTACTGACACAAAAATAATAGTTTTGTGAAATTAATGTTATGAAAAAATGTAATATGCTGTTTTCATGGTATATAATTCATGAGACATTTAAATATTGACTTTTGTGTAACCATTTAATTTAGAGTGCTTTAGTCCTTAATGATTTCATCTGCATTTTATACAAACATGTTTAACGTGATGTGTGTGTGTTTCAGGATCTGGAGTTTACAGCAGCGTTGGTCAAACAGTCTCTGATGTCTTTTCCTGATCTCCACAAAGTCCTGCGGCTCCTGCTTCCTACAGTACCTGAAGGAGAACTGCTGTCACTCGTAGACGCGCTAGGACCTGGAGCAGGGTAACACACACACATCACACACCACACGAAACACAAACAGGTGTGTGTCTGAAATGGATCTGTGTCTGATCTGAATCATGACTCTGTTGTCTTCTGTAGAACTACTTATGGCTGAAACTGAGTGTGTCTCATATTTGACAAGTTTTGATCATGATTACTGTTGTTTTTGACCTGTAGGGGATCAGGAAGCTGCTCGTCTCTGGCAGACAGACTGAGACACGACGTGCTGAGCAGAAATCTGTCTGACGCTCTTCAGCACAGAGACAGAGACAGAGACAGAGACAGGTCAGTCTGATCACGATTGGAAACACAAACCAGTGTTTGAGGCATTAAAGCATCTGTGTTCTGCAGACTGACACTGACTAAAGCAACAAGAAACACTTAGATCATCTCACAAACTCACATTCTCACACACCCGCTTCATCCAGCTGTCACGGATCACTCCCATCATGCCATGTGTGTGTTCCTCAGGTTCCTCAAGAAGCGGCAGAAGCTCCTTGAAAAGCTGTTGTCCAGCGCTGGAGGTTCTGGAGACGCTGGGGAGACTCAGCAGAGACGCCGCCACAGACGAGAACTTCCTGTGCCAGAACCTTCCGAGGAGACTGAGGCGGGACCTGAGACGAGGGGCAGCGAGGGGGCGTGGCCGGAGAGTGTGGCTGCTGTCAAGGGGGCATGGCCTGTGGGCGTGGCTCAGGACAGTCTCGTCTCTGCGGAGCGGCTGTTTGTTTTCCGCTGCGTTCCTCCTGCAGCCCAGCAGAACACGCAAACATCTCACGCACGCAAGAAGAAACGCAACTTCCTGAACTTCAAGAAGAGCAGTGTGGCTCCCCAGCCAAACACGTGACACTGCATCGCTGAGCATCATGGGAATGTAATTATGAGTCTTTTGTGTATCTATTGTTCTTTTATCATGCCGAGAGCTGATTGGTCGTCCAATGACATCATTCCTTCACAAACACTCACTCAAATGATCAAGTCAGATGATCGACTGATGCAAAAACAAAAAGACCTTTGACCTGCAGCTGCATGTTTACACTCCTTTTTAATAATCAACCTTTTTTATTTTAATCAACCATGATAATTAAAAAAAATGGACAGGAAATGAATGAAATAAATATATTTTTCTGACACTTGGATTCGTCTGACCGTTTGGCTTTTGTTTTATATGAACTACAGAAAGCACAGAATCAGCCTCTGTGAAGATTGATTTAAAAGGTTTGAGAAACATCATTTGCTCTGAACTCTACACAGATGTCTGTGAGTCTGAAAACGAGGGAATCTTTGGTCAGTGAAGCTCAGAGCTGCTGTCCATCTTCATCATCATGTTGTTTTGTGTTTATTTGCAGCTGGTTAGTCAGAAACCAAACGCTGCTGCTGCTTCATCCTGAAAGACAGATTTATGCTGCTATGATTGTGTTCACATGCATTTAACAGAAAGATTACATCAGTTACAAACTGATCAATACTTCAAATCAAACAAACGAAGGGAACGTCTGACGTACTTTTCTCTGTTGAAGGCGCTGAAGTCTTCTGCGAGTCTAAACTGCTCTGCATGTGCGCCGGCTGAGAAACATACAGATTTCATACATCACACTGATGAAAAACTTGGTCTTAAAAAGTCTTCAATGTATCTTCATTTAACCTGAGCTGTAGATGTCGACTCTAAAGCAGCTCTAGAGACGATCATGTATTAGTGTTCTGTAGAGCTGCTTTACAGGTGAAAGTGATGTTTTAATTATTTAAATGACTGAATCCTGAAATTGAGGAGTTTTATTACTGTGAAGCTGCTTTGAAACCATCTGTATTTATAAAGCACTACAGAAATAAAGCTGACTTCTCTTGGCATGAAGTGCTTTTGTGAACTGCAACAAGTGATTCAAGTGTCAGTCCGAATCAGAGATCACCATATCTGTCCCTGCAGCACAAAAGCAGTCATGAGTAGCACAGGTATATCTGTAGCAATAGCCAACAATACATTGTATGGATCAAAATTATACATTTCTCTTTTATCACAAAAATCATTAGGATATTAAGATCATGTTCCATCAAGATATTTAGTAAATTCCCTACCGTAAATATATCAAAACTTCATTTCTGATTAGTAATATGTATTGCTAAGAACTTCATTTGAACAACTTTAAAGGAGATTTTCTCAATATTTAGATTTTTTTGCTCCCTCAGATTCCAGATTTTCTAATAGTTGTATCTCAGCCTAATATTGTCCTATCATAACAAACCATACATCAATGGAAAGAGTATTTATTCAGCTTTGAGATATGTATAAATCTCAATTTTAAAAAAATTTACCCTTATGACTGGTTTTGTGGGCCGGGGTCACATATATCCCATGAATTGTCTGGTAAGAGCTAGAAAACTCAAAGTGAATCAGGGTGTGTTCCTCACATGCTGCTGTGGTTTGGTGGTGTTTGTGACGGCGAGTGAATGTTTATGCGTGAGCGTGATGAACGCACCAGCGGGTTCGAGGGTTGGTTTCTGCTCTTGGCCAGGCGTTTCTTCTTCTTGTGCAGCGGACGGGTCTCCAGGATCATCTCTTCCAGCTCAAACGAGGGGTCGCATTTCAGACGCCGCTTCTGTGACAGACAGAGAGATCCAGCAGCCCATGACTCGTGATGTTCCTCAGTGAGGGACCGGAGGCTAAAGGCCGCTCACGTTTGGAACGAATCCAGGCGGGACAGATTTCTGCAGCACGGCTTCCCAGTCCACATCCACCAGATACGGAGAGGTCTGGACCTCAGACAGACTCGACGGGCGACTCGATGGGTCTCTAGTCAGGAGCTGCGCACAAAACACACACAGAACAAAACAAGACCAAAACTGAACAAGACCTTCTGTTGAAGGGAAAAGGTGCTGATCTTTCTCAGTATTTTATCTTGATTTTCAGTACAAATATATTCAAATATTGCTAAGGAATAAAAAAAGGTATTTGCAACTTTTTATCTCAAAATTCTGAATTTTTTTGCAATTGCAAGTTTATATTTCACAATTTTGCCTTTATATGTTGCAGTTCTGACTTTATCTCACAATTGAAACATGTTTCTCTCTCAGTTCTGAGTTTACATCTCATTCTTTTTTGTTTCCACCACAGAATAAAAAAAGTCAAGTCACCTTTATTTATATAGCGCTTTTAACAATGCAAATTGTGTCAAAGCAACTGCACAATATCAAAAAAGGAAAATAGTGTGTCAATAATGTAAAATGAAAAGATTAAAAAAAAGATTTTCAGTTAAAGGCATTTCATTATTGAATTCAGTGATGTCATCGTCCAGCTCAGTTCAGTTTGTCTTTGCAATCAGGTCGACGATATCGCTGGAAATGAAGTGTCCCCAACTGAGCAAGCCAGAGGCGACAGCGGCAAGGAACCAAAACTCCATCGGTGACAGAATGGAGAAAAAAACCTTGGGAGAAACCAGACTCAGTCGGGGGGCCAGTTCTCCTCTGGCCAAACGAATCAGCAGTTCATTCCAATTACAGCAAAGTCAGATTGTAAGGGCTCAACTGGTTCCAGTGGTCTTTCCCGATGGCTGTCTACGTGGCGGGGTCCTCACTGGGGATCTGTCTCTGGCGCTCATCTCGGTGTCCTGGTCTCCGCTGATGTTCAGGGCTGTAGAGGTCGTCTCTGGGCGCTGATCCACCATCTGATCTGGATACGGACTGGATCTGGTGACTGCAGTGACCATCTGGGCTGGATATGGACCGGATCGGGTGGCTACGGTGACTGGGGATATGTCCCCGGGGCTCATCCAGGTGTCCGGCCTCCGCCGACGATCAGGGCCACATACATCATCTCCCGGCGCCGATCCACCATCTGATCCGGACACGGACTGAGAAACAGAGTAGAAACAGACAAATATTAGCGTAGATGCCATTCTTCTTATGATGTAACGAGTACATCATGTGTTATGGGGAGTGTTCCCGGTTCCGGTTGATCTAATTAATGCAGCCTAACAATCCTTTAACGGATTTGAATTATAGAAGTGTATTAGTGTGTTATGTGTAAACCAGGATAAAGAAATGTGTCTTTAATCTAGATTTAAACTGACAGTGTGTCTGCCTTCCGAACAGTATTAGGTAGATTGTTCCAGAGTTTGGGTCGTAAATAGGAAAAATATCTGCCGCCCGCAGTTGATTTTGATATTCTAGGTATTATCAAGCGGTTTTGAGTTTTGAGAACGCAGCAGACATGGAGGACTATAATGTGATAAGAGCTCACTCAAGTACTGAGGAGCTAAACCATTCAGGGCTTTATAAGTAATTCTTTACAAGATTTTAAAATCTATACAATGTTTGATGGGGAGCCAATGCAGTGTTGACAGAACCGGGCTAATGTGGTCATACTTCCTGGTTCTAGTAAGAACTCTAGCTGCTGTATTTTGGACCAGCTGTAGTTTGTTGATCAAGCGTGCAGAACAACCACCCAATAAAGCATTACAATAGTCTAACCTTGAGGTTATAAACGCATGAATTAGTATTTCTGCATTTGACGTTGAGAGCATAGGTTGCAATTTAGATATGTTTTTGAGATGGAAAAATGCAGTTTTACAGATGCTAGAAACATGTCTTTCAAATGAAAGATTGCTATCAAACAGCACACCTAGGTTCCTAACTGATGAAGAAGAATTGACAGAGCAGCTGTTCGATAGTGTTCTAGGTTATTACATGTGGGGTTTTTAGGTCTGATAATCAACACCCCTGTTTTTTCAGAATTTAGCAGTAAGAAGTTACTTGTCATCCAGTTTTTTATATCGCATTCCGTTTTATATCGCATTCCGTTATTTTCTCAATTTGCTGTGTTTCCCTGGGCCGCAAAGAACTATAGAGCTGGGTATCATCAGCATAACAGTGAAGGCTAACACCGTGTCTCCTGATAATATCTCCCAAGGGTAACATGTAAAGCGTGAAAAGTAACGGCCCTAGTACTGAGCCTTGAGGTACTCCATACTGCACTTGTGATCAATATGATACCTCTTCATTCACTGCTACGAACTGATGGCGTTCAGATAAGTACGATTTGAACCATGCTAATGCACTTCCACTAATGCCCACAAAGGAGCGCTAAGATCCAGTAGAACTAATAAAGAGTAAAAAGTAACTGCAACTATTTTTCTCACAATTCTGTTTGTCACAATTTTATATCTTCATAAAAGCTACATAAAAGCATTTATATCTTGAATCCCCCCCCCCCCCCCCCTCAGTTATATGAATAGTCAATTGTCTTTGAGAAAAAAAATCCAAATTGTAAAATTAAAATTTACCTTTTTTTTTTTGTCTTGAGGCAGAAACAAGCTTTCATAAATATCAAATGAAATGTGAATGACATGCAAGATTTCAATATGAAGTGAGTTTATAATTATAAATTGTATACTTAATTTGATTATTTCCCCAGAATCATTAAATCTGCATTGAGACATTAACTTTTTAAATTACCCCATGTGCAAACAATATATTGTTTTGGAAATCATAATAAGCAACAATGCCGATGATCGAATGAACTTGAAAAGTAGTGTTGTCTCAATAACCATGGATTTTACATTCTAAACTGTAAATAATTCAGATACTTATGAATTAAATGAAGCACAATGCAAATATTCACCAGAAACTGTTAATGCAACTTCACTCAGATGTGAACGTGTTTTATATGTAAAAAATGGAGTATGTAAAATCTAGTCTGTCAAAGATTCGCAGTAATAAAAACGGCACTAAAAATTCTACTGATTCCCTCTGCTTTTTCTCTATTGTGTTATATATGTGCCCAGAGCTCCAGAAAGCATACCAGTGGTCTTTTATTTGTGCAGGAATATAAGCTCTGATCTTGGTGCTTGTGTGTGACATCCAGGGGACACTTGTTCAAAGGTAATCGGATCGGATCTTGGACATCGGATTGGATCAAATCTTGAAAATGGGTTGTTCAAAAGAAAAAAAAAGGATTCTGAATTTGGATTAGATCACAAAATCCAGTCTTGGTTTTGATCTGGATTAAATCTTTAGTTTGTGTTGTTCAAAATGTTTTAGTAAGATTGGGATACTTTTGATCCAAAAAAAATTGATTATTCTGATCCCAGAACAAGGGTGGATTTCAGGAACAAAATTGTAATAAAACTGGTCCAAAAAATTACAACATTTGTAACGTAATATATCCCTTAATCCCCAAACAGCTGTCAATATCAAACAAAAATATTATATTTAATTTAAAGTTTTTTTTTTTTTAAATCACTGATTGTAAACTGCATTGGCACAATCATCAGAGATGACCAGTCAGAAGTAGTTATTTGTGTAAATGCAATGCAAAACTAGAATGCAAAACCCTGGCTTTTTTTTACCCATTTTATTTTTTTTGTTCCATCACCATGTCCCTTTAGGGGCTCCATAGATACAGATTTGGAAATCTGAAAAAGTGTGTATCTGGATCAGGGTGATCCAATCCAATTTTGTTTTGAAAAATTAGCACAAACCTTACCTGATTCTGGATATCAAAACATGGGATTTCCAAATCCAGATTCCAAACAACTGGCCCCTGGAGTGGTTCTGATGCAGAAACTCATGCTGTGGATCAGATGCTCCATTCCTGGGCTCCAGACGCAGGAGAAAATCAACTGCTGGCCGTGGATGATGCTGAGGACCTCAGCCACTACTGTGCTGGAGCTGATCTCAAAAGGTCGCTAAAATGCCAGAGAAACACCAGATAAACACCAGACAAACGCCAGAGAAACACCAGACAAACGCCAGAGAGACACCAGACAAATGCCAGACAAACGCAAGAGAAACACCAGACAAACACCAGACAAACGCCAGAGAGATACCAGAGAAACACCAGAGAGACACCAGACAAATGCCAGAGAGATACCAGACAAATGCCAGACAAACGCAAGAGAAACACCAGACAAACGCCAGAGAGACACCAGAGAAACGCCAGAGAAACACCAGACAGACACCAGACAAACACCAGAGAAACGCCAGACAAGCGCCAGAGAAACACCAGACAAATGCCAGAGAAACACCAGACAAACGCCAGAGAAACGCCAGACAAACACCAGCGAAGCACCAGACAAACACCAAACAAAGCCAGAAAAACACCAGACAAGTGCCAGCGAAACACACGAGAAACACCAGACAGACTCCAGAGAGACACCAGACAAACACCAGGCAAGCACCAGACAAACACCACCGAAACACCAGACAAGCGCCAGACAAACACCAGCGAAACACCAGACAAGCACCAGAGAAACACCAAACAAAGCCAGAAAAACACCAGCGAAGCACCAGACAAACACCAGAGAAACACCAAACAAAGCCAGAAAAACACCAGACAAGCGCCAGACAAACACCAGCGAAACACCAGACAAGCGCCAGACAAACACCACCGAAACACCAGACAAGCGCCAGACAAACACCAGCGAAACACCAGACAAGCACCAGAGAAACACCAAACAAAGCCAGAAAAACACCAGCGAAGCACCAGACAAACACCAGAGAAACACCAAACAAAGCCAGAAAAACACCAGACAAGCGCCAGACAAACACCAGCGAAATGCCAGAGAAACACACAAGAAACACCAGACAGACTGTTTGCGACTTTATCACTCAGATTACTGTTTTTCACTGGAAATTATATGGTAATTCATCGTTTTTAAATTGCAAAAAGCATATATGTGTCCCTGCAGCACAAAAGCAGTCATCAGTAACACAGGTATATTTGTAGCAATAGCCAACAATACATTGTATGGATCAAAATGATACATTTCTCTTTTATGACAAAATCAAAACTTAATTTTTGATTAGTAATATGCATTGCTAAGAACTTAATTTGAACAACTTTAAAGGTGATTTTCTCAATATTTAGATTTTTTTGCTCCCTCAGATTCCAGATTTTCTAATAGTTGTATCTCAGCCAAATATTGAGATACAACCAAATATAACAAACCATACATCAATGGAAAGATTATTTATTCAGCTTTCAGATGATACATCTAATTTTAAAAAAAATTACCCTTATGACTGGTTTTGTGCTCCACGGTCACATATGTGATCATATTTTACATTAAAATGACATACAATGCAATGTTAAACCATTTCATTTTTGATCACATATGCACCATAAAAGGTAACAGTTAACAAGTTGGTACTAGGTGTAGCGTTTCTACAGTAACAAACGCAAACCGTTTCAGAGTGTTGTGTGAAACTATGATGATCTCAGATCATCAAATTAGACCCATTTCAAATCTTCCGTTTATGTCAAAAAATTTTGAAAAAGTTGTGTCTGCTTAATTGTGCTCCTTCTTGCAAAAAAAATATCTATGAAGGATTTAAGTCAGTTCCCACCTCATTCAAAAAAATCTGTCATAATCCCTGTGCCAAAGAACAATAAATCCTCTTGCCTGAATGACTATCGCCCAGTTGCCCTCACATCTATAGTCATGAAGGTTTTTGAAAGACTTGTAAAGAGCCACATTTGCTCCTCCATCCCTGATACTCTGGACCCTCTTCAGTTTGCCTATCACCCAAACAGATCCACGGACGATGCCATTTCTCACGTCCTCCACTCTTCCCTCACACACATAGACAGCAACAATGGGAAATAATGGGCCTAAACTCCTCACTCTGTGACTGGATTCAAGACTTCCTCACCGGCAGACCTCAAGTGGTGAAAGTTGGCCAGTTCACCTCAAACTCCATCACTCTGAACATAGGAGCCCCACAGGGCTGTGTCCTGAGTCCCCTGCTCTACTCTCTCTACACGCATAACTGCGTGTCCTCTCACAGTTCCACATCTATTATCAAATTGACCCCTTCCAGTTTGCATATAGGTCCAACCGCTCGACCGATGATGCCATCGCCATCGCCACTGCCCTCCACCCAGCCCTCACACATCTGGACAAAAAAGACTCATATGTCAGGATGCTGTTCATAGACTTCAGTTCAGCATTCAACACAATCATCCCTCAACAGCTCACTCACAAACTGGTCCAGCTGGGGCTCAACACCTCTCTGTGCAACTGGCTGTTGGACTTCCTGACCGGGAGACCTCAAGCAGTACGGGTCGGCAGTAACACATCCAGCACCATCACACTGAACACTGGGGCCCCCCAAGGATGTGTGCTGAGCCCTCTCCTCTTCACTCTGCTGACCCACGACTGCACACCGTCACACAACTCTAACCTGTTCATTAAGTTTGCGGATGACACGACTGTGGTGGGCCTCATTAGCAACAGAGATGAGACAAACTACAGGAGCGAGGTGAGCCGCCTGGCCGGGTGGTGCAGTGACAACAATCTCTCTCTGAATGTGGAGAAGACGAAGGAGATTGTTGTTGACTTCAGGAGAGTACACACTCACCATGCCCCTCTGACCATCAACGGTGCGACTGTGGAGAGAGTGAGCAGCACCAAGTTCCTGGGTGTGCACATCACTGAGGACCTCTCCTGGACTAACAACACTGTAGCACTGGCCAAGAAAGCACAGCAGCGTCTCTACTTCCTCCGCAAACTGAGAAGAGCCAGAGCCCCGGCCCCCATCATGTGCACCTTCTACAGAGGCACCATCGAGAGCATCCTAACCAGCTGCATCACTGTGTGGTATGGCGCTTGCAACGCATCCTGCCGCAAGTCACTTCAGCGCACAGTGAGAGCAGCAGAGAAGATCGTTGGTGTCTCTCTCCCCTCCCTCCAGGACATTTACAGCACCCGTCTCACCCGCAAAGCCCTCCGCATTGCAGGCGATCCCACCCACCCGACACACAGCTTCTTCAGTCTGCTGCCATCAGGGAGGAGACTGCGGAGTCTCCAGGCGAGGACCAGCAGACTGAAGGACAGCTTCATACATCAGGCTGTCAGGAAGCTGAACTCC
Source organism: Barbus barbus (assembly GCF_936440315.1). Taxonomy (NCBI): domain Eukaryota; kingdom Metazoa; phylum Chordata; class Actinopteri; order Cypriniformes; family Cyprinidae; genus Barbus; species Barbus barbus. The sequence continues at coordinate 31,550,524 of NC_136745.1, read as the reverse complement.
CTCCCGTCCTTGCCCCCCCTCCCCTCTTTTACCCCATACAACACTGAACACTGATACTATGAGCCCCCCCCCCCCCCCCCAGCTCCCCTCAACCCCAGGGCCTGTCCCCCCCCACACACCAACTTAAAAACTGAACCTGTCACTTGCGCAGCATTGGACTGATCACTACCTCATCCAGCATTGACTGCAAACTACCTCTTCGGATAGTCTGATATAAGGAATGTTCTCCCTACTGACAAGCTCTTCTTGCACTACACATATATCTGCACAGTTTTTGTTTTATTTAACTGGTTTGCAGTCTATCTATTCTGCCATGCGCCTTATGCCACTTTATCTATTTCAGTATTTTTCTACAATGTCCTCATTTGTATATCTGTATAGTTGTATGTACATATGTTTAAACTGTATTATCTGTATTTGAACGTGTTTAATGTTAACTGTATGCACCAAGGGTCTGAGAGTAACGCAATTTCAATTCTCTGTATGTATGTGCCGTACATGTGGAAGAATTGACAATAAAGCAGACTTGACTTGACTTGACTTGACTTGAAATTCGCTGATGATACTGTTAGGTTCCCCTAAGTGTCTAGGGGTCAAAAGGGGAAATAACAAAAAGTTAAAAAAAGTAATGGGATAATGTACAGCGAGAACACACTTCAGTCCTCTGTCCCAAAGTGAAGATGACACCAGTTGGTATATATACAAAAAAAAGAGTTTTATTTACAAGACAGGAAAAGAAATACAATGTAAATGGGAGCAAAGACTCAGGGGAAAGCAAGGCCTAAAATAACAAACAAAATAGTTCAACTAATTTAAGGAGCTCTCACTAACCTTAAATAAAATAAAAAGAAAAATACAGCCAACTTCCCTCACCTCCCTTGCTGTACAAAAACAGAGGTAAAAAGCAATATAAAAAGAAAAAGGCACTCTCCCCCTACAGCATCCCTCTTAACACAGGCTAGTATTTAGAATCACATTGAACAAAAGAGCCACAATACCTTTTGCTCAATCTCAACCTGGAACAATATCCACCAACAGATCATGCTGAAATCATTACCTCTTGGTAATATTAGTAGAAAATACGGGATTAGTTTTCATTGTTATGCTGATGATACTCAACTATATATCTCAACAAGACCAGATAAAACTTCTAAACTAAGCTAATAGATTGTGTAAAAAATGTAAAAGATTGGATGACCAATAATTTCCTCCTATTAAATTCAGATAAGACAGAGATATTACTTATTAGACCAAAAAACAGGACACAGAATCTCGTGGATTATAATTTACAACTTGACGGATGCACTGTCACGTCCTCTAAAGTCAGAAATCTGGGTGTTATATTAGACAGCAACTTGTCCTTTGAAAATCATATTTCCCATGTTACAAAAACAGCATTCTTCCATCTTAGAAACATTGCCAAGCTTCGAAGCATGCTCCCTGTTTCTGATGCAGAAAAGCTAGTTCATGCATTCATGACCTCTAGACTGGACTATTGTAATGCACTGCTAGCTGGTTGTCCTGCATCTTCAATAAACAAGCTACAGATAGTCCAAAACGCAGCGGCTAGAGTTCTTACCAGGTCAAGAAAATATGATCATATTACCCCAATTTTACAGTCTCTGCACTGGCTACCTATTCAGTTCCGTATCATTTACTAATTATTATTACTTGCCTATAAGGCCCTAAATGGTTTAGCTCCTGCGTACCTAACTCGTCTTCTACCACGCTACAATCCAACCCGCTCCCTAAGGTCGCAAAACTCTGGACTTTTGGTAGTACCTAGGATAGCAAAGTCCACTAAAGGAGGTAGAGCTTTTTCACATTTGGCTCCCAAACTCTGGAATAGCCTTCCTGATAACGTTCGGGGTTCAGACACACTCTCTCTGTTTAAATCTAGATTAAAGACACATCTCTTTAGCCAAGCATTCACATAATGCATCTTATAATCTTGTACTGCAGTTATATCTGATCAAATGTACATTATTATTATTCTTTAGCTTGGGTTGAACAAATCATTTTTGCTTAGATGGAACAGCAGCTACGCTAATTATGTCTCTATTTGTTTCTCTGTTGATTAACATCCCGTGGTAACTAGGAATGACAGAAGCTTCAGTCTGGATCCAACCCTTAAATGATCTGAGATGACCGAACACCTGAGAAAGATGATGCCAACCCCTCAGAGGACCTCAGAGGATGCCAACGCTCAGACAACATACAGAACTAACAAATTTTGCCATAAATTAAATATATTAAGGTTCTGCAATATATAAATATATTGTGGAAACTTAAATTCCTGTAGAGCTGCTTTGCAACGATTTGTATCGTAAACAGTGCTATACAAATAAACTTGAATTGAATTATTTCTATAGAGATTTATACAGTAGAGATTGTTTCACGTCAGCTTGATGCAAACTTCAGAGTCAGCTATCACTAGCGCTAGTGCTGTGAGTCGAGTCTGTTTGTGACTTTATCACTCAGATTACTGTTTTTCACTGGAAATTATATGGTAATTCATCGTTTTTAAATTGCAAAAAGCATATATGTGTCCCTGCAGCACAAAAGCAGTCATCAGTAACAGGTATATTTGTAGCAATAACCAACAATACATTGTATGGATCAAAATTATACATTTCTCTTTTATGACAAAATCAAAACTTCATTATTGATTAGTAATATGCATTGCTAAGAACTTCATTTGAACAACTTTAAAGGAGATTTTCTCAATATTTAGATTTTTTTGCTCCCTCAGATTCCAGATTTTCTAATAGTTGCATCTCAGACAAATATTGTCCGATCATAACAAACCATACATCAATGGAAAGATTATTTATTCAGCTTCAGATGATACATCTAATTTACAAAAAATTACCCTTATGGCTGGTTTTGTGCTCCACGGTCACATATGTGATCATATTTTACATTAAAATGACATACAATGCAATGTTAAACCATTTCATTTTTGATCACATATGCACCATAAAAGGTAACAGTTAACAAGTTGGTACTAGGTGTAGCGTTTCTACGGTAACAAGCGCAAACCGTTTCAGAGTGTTGTGTGAAACTATGATGATCTCAGTATAAAGCTGGTGAGGGTTATAGAGAGTACAGGTGTGTAGCTCACCACAGGTTGATGAGGAACGGATGTTGGAGTCGTTGCATGACCTGCAGCTCTCTGAGGATGTTTTTGACTTCATCTCTTTCAATGCATTGCTGCTTGTTCATGTATTTCATGGCATACATCTTCCTGGAGTCTCTCTTCTGCACGATACACACCTGAAGACCATCGTTAGTTTGAGTAATCTTAGCACCCAGAGACGGCTTCTGTCAGTCATACATCACTAAACTCACACACACACACACACACACAATGCATTTAACATACGTGGCACACAAACACTGGAGGCATCTGTTTGTTGGCAAAAATGAATTCAAACATGCAGAAATGAGAGATACTGACATGAGCTTCATTTTCTGCCACTAAAAATATCTCAAAATAATACACCAGCCTTCAGCTTTCCAGACACAGAAAGAGAGCGCTAATGCATTACAGCCTCCAGCAGAAACAACTCCATCAGAAAGAGACAGAGACAGAGCTCAGTTCACTCACTCACTCTCTCTCACACACACACACACACACACAAATACATTTAAACCTCCAAATGAGAACTATGTGTGTGTGCGCGCATGTGCATGCTTGTGTGTGTGTGTGTGTGACTCTCACCTTTCCAAAGCTTCCCTTCCCAATGGCTCTGAGAATCTGAAAGTGGTCAAAGGAAACTAAAAGAGAAAACACAGGACACACACACATCTCTGTGTGAACAATTGATGTGTTGGGCTCAAATGTGCTCAGGATGAAACTGTTTATGTGTGTGTGTGTGTGTGTGTGTGTAGCAGGTGTCATGAACTCTCTCTCACACATGCAAATATACTTCATGGTTCATTGTTTAAAAGTGATCAATACATGATCTTTACCATTAACCAGGGCTAGTTATCCTCACCTGAACCAGTTAACCATTCATGAGGATTTTGATCATTCTCATCTTTGACAGACTGAAGGAAGACCTGCTGAATGTAAACTGGTCCAACTGCAGCAGCATCCTCAGAAACCACCAGAAGCAGCTTCTCACACACATCTAAACCTTCAGAGAGGACAGGGTTTGATCTGAACTCATCTACAGCAGATCTCTGAGACTGTCTGTCCGTTATAAACTCATCACGAGAGACAAACAGCATAGTCATTGTTATGTTTAAACTTACTGAACGCAAAAGAACTCAGTTCAACACGGGAGAACAGTCATCAAACAGAAACACTTTCTGACACTTCACAAACTGATGCTCTTCCTCACCCTCCTCATCCTCACGCAGCAGTGGTGCTCCACGAGACTGACTCCTGCCCATCATCACCCTCAGAAGACCTTCATCACAGCCGCGCATCCTTCATCCTTCAGCAAGATTATAATATGATCCGTCTTCACCGACACACACGAGAGAGAGAGAGAGGGTTGTGTGAGTGGATGAGTGACAGATGTCATGAGTAGCCTACTTGGACGTCATTGGCTGTTGAAGTGATGCAGTGAGACTCAAACACAGACTGACAATAAACACACGTTATGATGCAGCCCTGCTAACAAACAAACAAACAATAGAAACCACAACAGAATATGTAATGGTTTTGCAGGTTATAATGGGAATTGTACTGTTTTAATGGAAACTGTAATGGTGTTGGTCTCTATTGGTAATTGGTCGCCTTCTATTTGGTGGCTTTTGTTAAAAACACTAAATCCTAATGGAATATGTCCCAAAAACACACTACAGGAAACCATTTTAAATGGTTTTAAAGGTTAAAAGTTGATGGTTTGTAATGTTTGTGTGGTATTTGTAGTGGAAACCATTAGAATTTGTGTAATAGTTTCTATTGTAGTTTTTCACACCTGATGACCGCGAGAGGGAGACATCTGCTCTTCAAACTCACAGAAATACACAAGCCATCGCCAGATTCTGCTTGTTTTCCACACATCACTGAATACAGAACTGATAACTCATCTGAACCGCTTGTTCTGTGTAGAGCTGAGAACTAACAGGGAACGTTCTTCTCTGAACTCTGGTTAATGTTCTCTCGAAAGGAAAGTTAATAGAACATGTGTTCAAAGTTACCTGGTCTTTAATAATGTTAGCAACGTTAGCACTGTTTGTTCATTTTATTGCGTTACTTGTTTTAGAACGTTCAGAAGAGAACCTTGAATAGTAACGTTCCCTTTATGGATGCAATGCTCTCTGAACCTTAGCAGCAGAACCAGAGAAAACGGTTTTGAAACAAACTAGACGTTTTCAGAAAACATTCAGAAATAACATTTTCTTAACTTAATAGGGACACATTCATAAATAGCCGCATTTATAACACACATAATTATATTATATATAATCCCACTTTTTCTTACACATTCATATACACTCCAAACATCTGTTCACTTTCCATCACGAGCATCTGCGCGTGCACGGGTGGGAAGGTGAGTGACGTCACCGGGACCGAGCGCGCACGCACGCACGCACACACACACACAAACACACACACGGGTTTATAGGCAGAGATTCTCCTCATCATCGTACAGCACAGCTGTTTTGGGCAGACACAGACATGAGCGCGCAGAGACTCCTTTCTTTCTTCTTTATTCTGGGTTTGATCTGGTTCACGAGCTGCGCGCCGCCGACCTGTTACTCGCGCGCTCTGGAGCTCAGCAAAGAAATCATGAGCAATCTGGACAAAATCCATCAATATAGTCGCACGGTAAGAGAGTTTATGCTGTTATAACACACCGTCTGCATGTACATCTGCATCTTTTTTAGGGTGTTTGCTCATCTGCAAGACGTCTATAGGACGTTTCCTATCAGATGTCAAATAGATGTATATTAGATGTCTTTAAGATGCTTATGATTTAGAAGGAATGTA
>NC_136745.1:31509574-31537074 GCF_936440315.1 Barbus barbus | reverse complement strand
TTTAAATTAAACAGAGCAGAGTTAACGAAGCATTGCTGTGGAAATGGTTTATTCTCTTACTGAATCAGAGAAACCCTATTTACACACGCTGTCTCCACTGTGCAGACCACCCAGGCAAGACCGTCACATTGGTGCCGTGAAGTTGTGATGCCGCTGTGTTGCCTTGGGTCGAGTCTTCAAGCAAGCTGAGAGAGATCACCGTGCTGCCGCATAAGGGCTGGACGTATCCATCATCAGTTTAACAGCTCATAATCAGTCCACAGCCTTTTGTGATCAAGGGACTCACTCACTTTATTCTTTTTCTTTATTGGACTCTGCTCTTTGACATTGAGTTAAATTCTGCATGTATTGTAGCGTATTTCATTGCCCATTATGAGCAACGGTGACCGATATATTCCTGACCAATTTACTCCTGGTCCAGTGGGTAGAGGCAGAGGGGTTTTAAGTTTTCCAATTCCCTTTTCAATGAATAGTCCCGGTGCTGACGATAGTGATAGTGGGCCTGGCAATGCCAAAAAGGGTTGTCCTCTAAGAGAGTATGATGCCGTAGACATGCAGTCAGATGTCAATCAAAGAGTAGCCTGCACATCTACACCCAAGAATGATAGCGTTCCTGATATGTTAGGGCAGATGAGTTCAATTGTTCATCAAATTGGCCAACAACTAGCAGAGAACATTATGTCTCATCTCAGTTCCTATAGTTTGGACACCGACACACCAAGTAAAAAACACACCGATGATTATAAGATTGACAGCCCCTCAGGCATGAATAATGTGTCACAAAACCAAGTAATTCATCACAGAAAAGTCAAGGAGCCTCCTTCATTCAGGGGAGATGGTTCAGATACTGTTGAAATTGAGGAATGGGAAGATCTGATGAGGACATTTGTTAGAAAGGGCAACATGAGTGGTGATGAGCACGTGGAGGAAATCCTTGTACACCTGCGTGGTAAAGCAAAAGACGTGGTCAAATTCTGGATCAGGAACTGTGATTCTGCCACCACTGTTTGCCCAAACTCTGTCTACAGCCTGCTGCGCAAACATTTCAGTTGTAGTCACTACTCACCTGTTCCTCTTGCTGATTTTTACACTACTTTACCTGAGGAGGATGAGAATCCATACGACTACTGGCTGAGACTTAACAAAGCGGCTGATGTCGCCTCTGAATGCCTGCGTGAGCAAGGTAAAACACTTGACAAGCCCAGTGTTGAAATAGTCCACATGTTTATCAGACACTGCCCGAATAAAGACTTGGCCTTAACCTTCAGATCCAAACCAATTGACAAGTGGTCGGCCCATGAAGTACAGGCTGTGCTTAATGACTATCAATCTGACTTATCGTTCAAAGCCACCAGTGCAGTGCATCGCAGCCAAAGTGAAAGAGTTTCAATTAACAAGCTTGATGTTAATACAGTTCCAGTGCCTGCTCCCTTGGTGTGCGACCAGCAACAGAAAAGCACAGATTTCTCTGCCCTTGAAAAGGTCATCGACATGCTTGAAAAAGTCCTGTTAACCAATTCTAACAAACCTCAGTCTCATCCTAGACGCCAGCCTCATATTAGACTTCCTAGGATTGAAGGTTTTGATGCCTTACCGTGTTCTATTTGCGCTGATCCTGCCCATTCCGCCTTGATGCACTGTCGTGAGCATCGACTGTGTTTCCAGTGTCAGTCACCTGGTCACTCCAGGCGTTCTTGTCTTCGGTGGAGAAGTCAATCCACTCAGCCCAGTCCGGAAAACTAGTAGGTCTGTGCACAAGGGAGGATAGTACAGACCATGTTGATAATCCTCCCATCTTTGACACACAAGATTACAAGTCTGCATTTGAACAGTATAAACCGAGTGTCTCACCTGATAAAACCGCCGTCTTTCAAGGAATCCAAAGAGTCCCCAGAGCTGATTCATTATTTTACACTACTGTGTCTGTGGAAAATGGTCCGTCTTTCACTGCTTTACTTGACAGTGGCTCAATGGCCTGCACTCTCAGCGAGACGGCCGAAGCTAGTTTGCTGGCAAGCACCTTAACGTTGAGAAAATGCTCTGCCGATGGTGTTGTAATTATTGGATGTGGTGGTCACCGAGTCACACCAACAGCATTGTATGATCTGCCTGTCTGTGTCTATGGTTGTAAAATGATAATACCTGTGTTGATAGTTCCAGGCCAGACAGATGAGATGATCTTGGGCAGCAATGCCATCAAAAGCCTGCTGACTCTCCTAAAAAATACAGATGACTATTGGAAATTGGTCTCACTGCCGTGCTGTAATGGACAAAACGAGTGCTTAGAGTTCATTTCTTTGCTGTCCAACACTCAGAGATGGAGAGGCGACCACGTACCTGAGAAGGTTGGTACTGTTAAACTCAAGCACTGTGTGACACTCCAACCCCAGAGTGAACACCTTGTCTGGGGGAAGCTTCCTGTCAACGCTACAATGTCTGTGGGAAGTACGGTGCTGGTGGAGCCCACCCAGTCCAAAAGTAGCCCTAAGCAGATCTTGGTCGGTCGAGTCATTACACCTTTATGGGGCGATGGCTGGATACCTGTTAAAGTTATAAACCCTACAAACAGTGTGTTGACCTTAAGAAGAAATGCAAAGATTGCGGATGTTTCTCCATGTATTGCTGTTGAAGATCTCCCAGAGAGTGACTATATTAAGTCTCAAGTTCAATACTTTCAACATGAGGATGGTTCCCAGGAATCTGAGGATGAGTTAATGCAGATCTTGGGTGACTTGGGATTGAGAGACTTGGATCTGACAGCATGCGAAGTGTCTTCAACATGGAAAATGAAACTGCTACATCTTGTCAAGAAATATGAGTCCATATTTTCAAGGAATAAAATGGACTGTGGTGAAGCCAAAGATTTTGTACATCGGATTCACCTTGTGGATGAAAAACCCTTTCGTCTCCCCTACCGTCGTGTACCGCCAAGCCATTATGAGAAACTGAGAGTAGCGCTGGACGAAATGGAAGAGAAGGGCATAATCAGAAAATCAAACAGTGAATACGCATCCCCTCTCGTCCTGGTGTGGAAAAAGAATGGCGATTTGAGGATCTGTACGGATTTTCGGTGGTTGAACGCCAGAACTGTGAAGGATGCCCATCCTCTGCCACACCAGGCCGACGCCTTAGCTGCTCTTGGAGGAAATGCTTTCTTCTCGACTATGGACCTTACCTCAGGCTTCTATAATGTTCCTTTACATGAGGAAGATAGGAAATATACTGCTTTTTCATCACCTTTTGGGTTGCATGAATATAACAGGATGCCACAGGGCCTCTGTAATAGTCCCGCTACGTTCATGCGTATGATGATGTCAATCTTTGGTGACGGGAACTTCACAAGTTTACTGTGCTATCTTGATGATCTCATGGTTTTTGCTCCCAATGAGCAGGTTGCACTTGAAAGGCTGGAGATGGTGTTTTCAAGACTCAAAGCCCATAATCTCAAACTTTCCCCTAAAAAATGCCACTTCTTGAGAAAATCAGTCAAGTTTCTTGGACATGTAATTTGCGAGGATGGTGTTAAGACTGATCCAGGGAAAATAAAAGCCATTACGGATGTTCAAGCAGCGGCCCTGATGGACTCTGATGGCGCCACTCCATGTCACAAGAAAATCAGATCGTTCTTAGGTATGGTATTGTACTACCAACATTTTATAGAGAGATGTTCTGTTAAAGCTAAGCCGTTATTCGATCTGATCTCAAAGACTGGAACTATGGGCTCTAGAGGCAGGAGGAGGAAACTCAACTCTAAGGCTATGTGTGTTAAACTCTCACCGACAGACTGGAATGACAGATGCCAGAAAGCATTTGACACTTTAAAGGAGGACCTTCTCAAAAGTGTAACACTAGCACATCCTGACTTTAATTGTGACTTCATATTAGCTGTTGATGCCTCGTTTGATGGTCTGGGAGCTGTTCTGTCCCAAATCCCCAAGGGCAGTACTTTGGCCAGACCAGTGGCATTTGCTAGCAAGACACTGTCTCGTTCTCAGATGAATTACCCGGCTCACAGGCTGGAATTCCTCGCACTTAAGTGGGCGATATGTGACAAGTTCCATTATTGGCTGAAGGGCCGTCATTTTACAGCTTGGACGGACAATAATCCCCTCACCTACATACTCACCAAGCCAAGACTCGATGCCTGCGAGCAACGCTGGGTTGCTAAATTAGCCTCCTTCAGCTTTGATCTGAAATATGTACCCGGCTCCAAGAACATTGTCGCCGACGCGTTGAGCAGGGAACCTTTTGTCCAGTCTAGTGTAAGCCATCGACTTGTAACAGAACCTTACCACTCTTTGCTCAGTCAGGTTAATGGAGTTGTGGATCAAGTCATTCAAGATTCTTTCCGACTTACCACTAACTGTCAAGTACTAAGACCTGTTGAGGATTCTTCTGATGAGACTGGAGTTGGCGGACAATATCAGATGACGGCAGGTGCTTTGAGTTCACAGGATGTAGCTGCAGTATTGGACGCACATCGTTCTGGTAGTGTAGGACAGATGATAGGTGTGGAAACCATGCCACACATCCCTGATGTGGATCAGGCTACTGCGCTCAATGTAAGCACACTTTCAGCCGCACAAGAACAGGATACCGCTGTGAGTAGAGCACTCTTTTACGTTCAACGACACAGACGTCCTGACAAGTGTGAACGTGCAAGTGAGCCTCGAACTGTCCTAAAGCTTGTTAAGCACTGGAATAAACTTACCATCAAAGATGGGATGCTTTTCAAAGTCAAAAGAGACTGTCACATGAACAAAAAGTTGTATCAATTCATTGTCCCAGATGCTCTGAAACAACAAGTGCTTCATGGTCTGCATGATGCTGCTGGTCATCAAGGTCGCTCCAGGACACTTTTGTTGGCCAGACAAAGGTTTTTTTGGACAGGCATGGAATGTGACATAGCAAATTATGTGAGGAACTGTATGCGATGCATTGTAGGCAAGACTCCTGAACCGAAAGATCGTGCTCCTCTTGTGAACATACATACCTCTGAGCCGATGGAACTCATTTGTATTGATTTCTGGACAGCAGAGAAAGGCGATAACAGGAGTGTGGATGTTCTAGTAGCAACGGACCATTTCACCAAATTAGCCTATGCTTTCCCCTGTAAGAACCAGTCCGCTAAACAAGTTGCTCATCATTTATGGAACGGTCTCTTCTGTGTTTACGGATTCCCTAGGCGTGTGCATTCGGATCAAGGTCCGAGTTTTGAGAGCAAATTGATGAAGGAGCTGCTGGATATGGCAGGTATAAGGAAATCGCATACCACTCCTTACCACCCTATGGGAAACGGAATCACTGAACGCTTCAACAGAACCTTAGGGAACATGATAAGGTCTTTACCTCCCCAGTCCAAAGCCAAGTGGCCACAGTCTTTGCAGATGCTGACGTTCTGTTATAAGTGCACTGTTCATGAGACCACAGGCTTTGCGCCTTTCTATTTGATGTTCGGGAGAGTCCCACGTCTTCCCATCGATGTGATGTTCCAACATGTTCTCAGGGATGAGACTGTTGTGAAGTATTCAGATTTCGTGTCCAGGCTTAAAAGTGACCTCGGCGAAGCTGCGAATATTGCACAGAAGCACAGTTCTGTTGAGCAAGCTCGGCATGCAAGGATCTACAATCGGAAAGTGAAGGGATCACCTTTGACTGTCGGTGACAGAGTCCTTCTGGCGAATCGTGGTGAGCGCGGCAAACGGAAGATTGCAGACAAGTGGGAGTCCAATCTCTACGAAGTTATGTCGGTGAGATCATCCGTTAATGTCTATCGGATAAGAGACACAGAAACAGGTAGAGAAAAGATTGTGCACAGGAATATCTTGCTCCCTGTTAACTTTCTGTACAAAGATGATGGAACCGCTTTACCATCTCAGTCTCATTCTGTTGATTCGACCTCAGACTTGCCTGATCATCCCGACGGTGATACGAGAACAGCTCACTGGGTTATGCAGTCTGATCAGCCCAACTGCCCTGAAAACGACACTGTCTCTGTGGCCTTGTCTGGAGTTCAGTGTTCTTTGGATGTTCAGAATTCCATTTCGAAGGCAGACTGTGATACCTGTAACAGCTCGATATCCGCTGAACAGGGAAGTGACTTAGGAAGTGACATTCCACATTTGTTGGATAAAGGACTACTTCCTGGCGATGAGTTAGATCAGACATCTACACAGCACTCCTTGGTTAAGCCAGTTTTTCCACTTTCACAAGTAGACAATAATCCTGTTCCGGATACAGTTAACCCTGTAGTTTGCACTCAACCAGAACACATTCGAACAGACACAGTAAGAACTAGGGCTGGTAGGACCATTAAACCTCCACAAAGATTGATCTGTGAGATGAATAATCAGTTTGTGCATGATTCGTCCCCATCTGTTATTTCTCTTTTTGATGTGGTGAAAACCTTTTTCCATGGGTGAATTATAAGATGGATTTTGTCTTGAACTGAGACGTTTCTTATAAGTAGTCAGGTTTTCAGTCCTTGAATTGTGTATGTAAAGAGAGGTGTTTAAGTCATCTCTTTGGTCTATGTTTAGTCTGAACTTTGGTACCGGTCCATTCTTGCATACCTCTTATGGAGGAATTTTGTAATTGATATTTACGCTGAAAAGTGTCAAGGACAAGCACACAGTCATTTTCTTGTTTTTCTTTTACTTTTTTTCTCTGGTTCTTGTGTTGTGAAACTTTACTACTATACAGACGCTTCCCCAGTTTAGCATAATTTAAGGGGGGTGCATGTAACGGAGTGGAAAAGTATGTTAAATTATTGCATAAATGGGGACAGCGCCATCTATGTGGTGCGTGATATAATTTAGCGTGTGGAGTAGGGACCGCCCACAGCAGAGTTAACGAAGCATTGCTGTGGGTAAGTTGCACGTTTTTCACGGTCTCAGAATTACCATTTATAAGTGTCCAAAGCACACAAATATTTGCTTTATTGTGACTGTATCTTTTAATGAATATGTTGGGACTCTGTTGAGTCATGTTTGGCGTCGAGTGTGTTGCTCAATATTGAGTTATAATGTGTTTGTTACCAGACTCAATTGTAATCAATTTGTGTGCTGTCTTGTGTTTTATGTAGAAATGGTTTATTCTCTTACTGAATCAGAGAAACCTTATTTACACACGCTGTCTCCACTGTGCAGGTATGTTGTTAAATGTTTGTTAAATTGTTTGATTCAAAATTAGTTGTTCAAGTTCTCCGCTAGGTGGGGATGTTTCCCCATCTCTGTGAGTTTAATTGTATTCTGTATTTCATTGAGGATCTTCATTCATTGATTTGTTATTTTATAATTAATTGAAAGTTTGTCATCTGTATTTGAACTATTTACAACTGAAACACTATACGATCACAAAGTGACAGAATTAAAAAAAGATATGTTTTAAATTAAACAGAGCAGAGTTAACGAAGCATTGCTGTGGAAATGGTTTATTCTCATACTGAATCAGAGAAACCCTATTTACACACGCTGTCTCCACTGTGCAGACCACCCAGGCAAGACCGTCACACACGCACGCACGCACAGGAACCACAGCATAGCCATACAGTTTCAATTCACTCACACTTTATATAAATAAAAAAGGTTTACAGTGCAAATACTGCTGTTGCATATACTGTGCATAAATAAAAAAATGTTTAGAGTGCAAATACTTTCTTCTATAGTATTTCTTCTATGTAAAGCACTTTGAATTGCCATTGTGTATGAAATGTGCTATATAAATAAACTTTTTACTGTTAACAAACAATGAAATTATAATTAAATGTTTACTAATTATTAGTAGTAGTGTAAATGAGAACTTGTTCTCAACTGATTTTATCTGGTTAAACAAAGGTTAAATAAATAAATTTAAAAAAGTAGTGCTGTGAGTCGACTACCAATGCTTAAAAACATCCCAAGCTAATGTTTGATGCACAGAATTTATTGTGTGGTTTTCCTAAATAGATTATCACAGTGGAATAGTTAGTATAGCATGCTATGCCACTTTCATCAAAACCTATTACAAAGCTATAGCAATGTCATGTCATTAAATATGATAAACAGCGATTCTGGAACAGATCTGCGTCTTCCTTATCCCGTTAAAAAACATATTACAGTATGTAACCATATTCCGTCCGTTCCAAAAAAAAGTTGCTCTAACTGTTCGTTACAAGCAGCATTTGCTGTCAGGCAGGTAGCTTAGCTAACATACATAAACATATTTCTGCTAGCCTACCTGCTCCAAAATTGCACCATTTGTACAAGACAAGTAGAGCTATTTTATGTGTGTAATTTATCACTTACCACTGTCTTGTTTTTTCTTATCCTCCTCTTCCTTTCTCTTCTTTCTTTTTTGGCTTCCTGAAGCATAATTCCGCTTCATGACTGCCGAGGAAGTTTTGTATTTTGCCGGCAGCAGAGATCGCGTGGTTGGCTGGCTGCTGTCAGCGAGGGGGGCCCCCTTGAGGGGGATCCCGATAACAGTGTCATTGCACTTTACTGCATTCACTATCAATGGGGCGCTCACACAGTTTGTCGCTGCATTTTATTCTTAACCAGTCGTTGTCTTGGGGCCCCAGGCCAGCTCGGGGCCCCAAGCAATTGCTTGGTTTGCCTGCCTTGTCGCGACGGGCCTGCACTCGCACCCAAAGCAGTTATTGTAAATGAAATGATCACAGATAATAATTTTGATGTACTCTGCCTGACTGAAACCTGGCTGAAACCAAATGAATATTTTGGTCTAAATGAGTCTACTCCACCAAGCTACTGTTATAAACATGAGCCCCGTCAGACTGGTCGTGGCAACAATATATAGTGATATTCTCAATGTTACTCAGAAAACAGGATACAGGAGGTTTAACTCATTCGAAATACTTCTGCTTAATGTTACACTGTTAGATATGCAGAAGAAATCTCTCCTATCTCTTGCTCTGGCTACTGTGTATAGACCGCCAGGGCCATAGGTCAAGGTCAGGTCAAGAAAATATGATCATATTACCCCAATTTTACAGTCTCTGCACTGGCTACCTATTCAGTTCCGTATCATTTACTAAATATTATTACTTGCCTATAAGGCCCTAAATGGTTTAGCTCCTGCGTACCTAACTCATCTTCTACCACGCTATAATCCAACCCGCTCCCTAAGGTCACAAAACTCTGGACTTTTGGTAGTACCTAGGATAGCAAAGTCCACTAAAGGAGGTAGAGCTTTTTCACATTTGGCTCCCAAACTCTGGAATAGCCTTCCTGATAACGTTCGGGGTTCAGACACACTCTCTCTGTTTAAATCTAGATTAAAGACACATCTCTTTAGCCAAGCATTCACATAATGCATCTTATAATCTTGTACTGCAGTTATATCTGATCAAATGTACATTATTATTATTCTTTAGCTTGGGTTGAACAAATCATTTTTGCTTAGATGGAACAGCAGCTACGCTAATTATGTCTCTATTTGTTTCTCTGTTGATTAACATCCCGTGGTAACTAGGAATGACAGAAGCTTCAGTCTGGATCCAACCCTTAAATGATCTGAGATGACCGAACACCTGAGAAAAGATGATGCCAACCCCTCAGAGGACCTCAGAGGATGCCAACGCTCAGACAACATACACAATTAACAAATATTGCCATAAAGTTAAATATATTAAGGTTCTGCAATATATAAATATATTGTGGAAACTTAAATTCCTGTAGAGCTGCTTTGCAACGATTTGTATCGTAAAAAGCGCTATACAAATAAACTTGAATATGCACACTCTCACACTCACACACACACTCACACACACACACACACACACACACACACTCTCACACACACACACTCACACACACACACACACAAAACCCAGCATTACAGATATTTATACATTAAACATTACAGAATGTTTATACCACAGGGTATATACTCAAGTTTTTGATTTTGCTAATATTTTTTCTGGAGAAAGACAGACATGTATAGCGATGAAAGCCAAAATATGAAATGTCATGGATGAATATTTAGCGAGTAATCCACTATTTTGTAGAAGGGGTCAAATTGGCAATTTTCAACTGAGATTCAGGGTCAAATTACAGATAAAAATGACTTCAGAAAGATGGCAGCATCATAATGTTATTTTTACTGTTATGTCCCTGGACGTATGAATTTGTGTTTTACAGTTTTTCTCGATTACTAACACACCATAACTGATTAATTTGACCCAGTTTTCCAAACCATTCATACAGTTCTCAAAACAAAGACACGTTTCTTACAGCTTTTAACACATTTCTCGTTTACACACGCGTTCCAATGCTCAGTGTTTTCTGTAAAACTCTACACAACGGCATCATTTTGCACAGGTTTAATCACAGCTGATTATGAGTTTTGGAAAATGAATCCTGGTCGTGGGAGACAAAGAGGAATAGGAGGAGGGGAAAACTGAAGGGGATGAGGTCAAAGGTCATTTGTATATAAAGGTCATGGGGATATGAAATATAAAGCACTATAGTTGAGCGTGTAGTGATCATGAGGAAATCTACAGGGTTTCACAATACTTACACTTTACACTTGCAGTACATATAGCAGTATTTGAGATGAGAGGACTTTCACTGTTCTTTGTACTGTAACTACTGTACCACACAGCCTCAAACTCATTACTGCTGAACTGATTTGTAGCCAAGTACTTCTTACATGTATTTGAGCAGAACTGAGAGATGACTGTAGGGGAGGCAGAGAAAGTCTTTTGTCAGAAGAAACTGCCATAGCAGAACAAATAAGGATATTACAAATACTGTAATACAACTTGGTCGAGGATGCTGTATTTATTTATTTATTGCTGTACAGTACAGTATATTCCAGTGTGTATTTACTGTATATTCTGTTTGCTTTTTCTAGTTCTTTTCATCTACTGTAAGATCACTTTACAGTAGTGTAATGAAGGTTAACTTTTCTTAAAGTGCTGAATTGTACTGTATCTGCACCGCTCTATTTATGCCGTATGCTGTAACAGACATTGACGAGCAAAAGGATTCCTGTTTCCCAAAAGGAGGTTTTTGTAGCAGTGTTGATCTCACTAGTGTTCTCTATATAGTCTGTGTATTTGACAGCGTTGTGTTGCATCTGAGGCTAAAGATTAGATTCTGACAAAAGAGAATGTGTTTTTGATTAAAATGTTTGACTTTGACCTGGAAGTTTGAAGCTTGCACAAGTTAGTGTGTAGTTTTGAGATTGTGTTTATAGTTGTGAGAAAATGGTGAATTGTTTCATGAACCGTGGCGTTAGCAATCCAGAAAAACTGTATTATCATTGTGCATGTCATTGATGATGTGCTGCCAGTGGACCCAACGGCCTGCTGGGAGTTGTAGTTTTCTGTAGTGTTTTGTGTTCTGTCTTAATCTATGTGATTGGACCAACCAGCTGCTCCTCGGCACTGTAAAGAGGATTTAAAAAGAACAAGATCGTGAACTAGTGAGAGATTTTCTCCCAAGAATATGTGAAGTGACATACTGCCAAGTATGGTGACCCATACTCTGAATTCGTGCTCTGCATTTAACCCATCCAACACACACACACACACACACACACACAGCAGTGAACACACACACACACACACACACACACACACAC
Organism: Barbus barbus; assembly: GCF_936440315.1. Taxonomy (NCBI): domain Eukaryota; kingdom Metazoa; phylum Chordata; class Actinopteri; order Cypriniformes; family Cyprinidae; genus Barbus; species Barbus barbus. Next base: position 31,525,488 of record NC_136745.1, on the reverse strand, counting down.
ACACAGCAGTGAACACACACAAACACACACACACAGCAGTGAACACACACACCGTGAACACACACACACACACACACACACACACACAGCAGTGAACACACACAAACACACACACACAGCAGTGAACACACACACACAGTGAACACACACCCGGAGCAGTGGGCATTTATGCTGCAGCACCCGGGGAGCAGTTGGGGGTTCGGTGTCTTGCTCAAGGGCACCTCAGTCGTGGTATTGAGGGTGGAGAGAGCGCTGGACATTCACTCCCCCCACCTACAATCCCTGCCGGCCAGAGACTCAAACCCACAACCGTAGACTCTCTAACCATTAGGCCACGACCCCCCCCCCCCCCCCTTGAGAGTGTTGCTCTTGTTGGGGTGTCTTAAGCTTACTGTTGGTGTTATGGCTGTAGTGTGCAGCTTTGTGATGAGCTTACATTTAAAACCAAACTGAAGTGTGTTTTGGCTGCGGGTCACAGCTTTGAGTCGTGTGCCTGTTTGTTTTGAGTGCTGGAGCAGTAGGAAGTTGGGTGCAATTTTCTTTTGTCCTCATTTTCGCCTGTTTTTGCTGGTTAGGAAGTCAGGTAAGATTTCTGTTTATTTGTATTTATTTTTCTTGGATGTTAACTAGATTCCCTTCTGGCATGTTCACTTTTAAGGCCCTATATGGTTCAGTTCCCTTCTACAAAATAGTGGATTACTCGCTAAATATTCATCCATGACATTTCATATTTTGGCTTTCATCACTATACATGTCTGTCTGTCTTCAGAAAAAATATCAGCAAAATCAAATTTGAGGTGGGGGAAGTTTTTGAAATTAGTTTGATTTGACTCAGTCACCACAGCCTTTGCATTGTGCTTTTATGTGTCATTATCAGTTTGTGTCCAGTGGATGATTTCACATGAATCCAGCTGTAGGTGAGAGCGAGGAAGGGCTTGTGAAATGCATGTGCTCTGATCTCTACAGGCGGCCCTGTTGGAAATGTTCTCGCGGTGTAAGAGCGCCCTCTGGCGGCCCTGCTGCGCTTCTGACTCGGACTCATGCCAGTTTGATCACAAGAGCGTTTATTCCTCAGATATCAACTCTGTTTTCAGTTGGCATTTCTGAACACTGAAGGACATTTCAGTTCACGCAATGCATGACACGCTTAATAAAAACAGAGTTTCTGTGACGAGAGAATATGCACATTATACTATTCAAAGTTATTCAATATTTATTATTTCACTCTTGCTGCTTCGTGATGGCTGAGAAGGAGATCTTTTAGGGTTGTCTTGAAATTAATGAGTAATCTTAAAACGGATTATGATGAGATTAAAAAGTGGTTTTAATCAAGTGGTACATAAAGCACATTTTTTAAGTTTTAAAATCGTTCCAGCTTTAAACAAATCCCAATAATCTGATTTTAATTTCTTTCCCCAAGCTGATGAACGGTTGACAGCCAATCAGAAGCGGAGCATTTGGTAGCTAGAAGACACAATAACTGCAGGCGTTCAGAATAAACACATTTAGCCTACAGACGTGTAAGAAACAGTTTAATGTTCAAATAAATTCAAAAGGTCGAGTGCTGATACATTGATATGAGTATAATCTACTTCTGATTCGGCCAGAAAACCATAATAAACACGCTTCTTAAACATCAGGGGGTGAATAATTCCGTCTGATGCCGCGTGACGCTCGAGCGAGCAAGCGACGCGTCATAAAACACGCAGAAATCACCGCTGAATCAAACGCGTTTAAAACAAGCCAGAAATGGGTTATATACAGCAGTGGCCTAAGTGTTATTATCGCTGTTTTTAGAGCGTTTCAGGCAAATTTACATGTTTACGGTCCCATGATTGTTTTTTTTTAAATAACCATCTCATTAATTTAAGAGTTAATTTAAGAGAACTGTTCTTCAAAATTACACCAGTAATCTCTGAGACAAAGTTTCAGTCTGTAATTATGGAGTTTGTTTTGTTTGTGACTCAAAAGTTCTGCATCATTCTGAGCTGCTGGAGTGATTTGGCAGCATTGATGATTTTTAATTGTATTTTACATTAAAATTTTTATATGCATTATTTTTGTGATTGTATAGCATGAAACTTAATTATTAAGCATTAATTCGGACGCAAAAATGCAGCTTCAGTTAGAATGTGTGTTAATATTTGTAAAATTAGTAGTTGCAGTTATACATTATATATATTTTTATTATATTAATTAATAATAATACTATATATATATATATATATATATAGCCTATATAATTTATTTCTGTGCTGAAAGATTGTTAGCAGCATTTGTGACCCTGGAGCACAATTATTTATATAGCCTATATATAATATATATATATATATTTATATATGAATTTAATAATAAATTATAAGCTGAATAAATCTTTCCATTGATGTATGGTTTGTTATGATAGGACAATATTAGTCTGAGATACAACTATTTGAAAATCTGGAATCTGAGGGAGCAAAAAAATCTAAATATTGAGAAAATCTCCTTTAAAGTTGTTCAAATGAAGTTCTTAGCAATGCATATTACTAATCAAAAATTAAGTTTTGATTTTGTCATAAAAGAGAAATGTATAATTTTGATCCATACAATGTATTGTTGTCTATTGCTACAGATATACCTGTGTTACTCATGACTGCTTTTGTGTTGCAGGGTCACATATGCATGTCACTTATATTTGAAATGTGTTTGCTAAATATGTAAGGAAACCTATGGATGTTATCATATATAATATCAGTTAACTGGGGTAAATAACTGCAGAATGGAGCTAGCTGGAGAATGAGGATGATCAGAGTGAGTCTCAGTCTCTTTCTCGTCTGTAGATGATTTCATGCTAGTGTCCTGAAACGTGTTGAATATTACACAAACTAGATCTGATTTAGCACATTAATGCACGATCCTGCTGATGTTCATGCATTGGTGTAGCTTTTCTAGCAGAATCATATAGTTTTGTATTCGCATGGACATTTGCGTTTCTTGCCAGAGAAGCTTATGAAAACAAATGAAATTGAATTGCCACGAAACAGTCAATATCTACAATTCAATTTTCACACTTATAACCGAATACTGCAGTAAACATCATGCATCACTCATTAATGTTTCTTTAATGTAGACATTAGTTTGAGATGTTGTCAGTTTACTACACGACACGATGTTAACATCCATCATCTCGGGGTTATAATGAGAGAAACTTATTGTCTTATTAATAGTCGTAATGATAAAATTGTGTGGTTGGGTTCATCTGTATGTTGTTCATATTATAGGCCTATTATTCTCCAGCTGGGTTTTACAGTGCATGTCTATATAAACTACTCTTTTAAGCAGATGCCATAATGTATGTATTTTTCTCACGGTCTCAGTTTTCGATGTAGGGCCTGTCATCCTGCATTTCATGTGTTAAATAAATCACTGAAACTGTACGCCTGAGTTTAAAAAACGCTTTCCATAAACGAACGGTTTGCAGTTAAATGTCGAGTAAATATTCTGCAAAGAGTTTAAAGCAGCATGAGCCGAGAGGGGGCGCTATAGTTGATCTAAACCCCGGCCACATCTCGGCTTTTAATGCAGATGCTTCTTTGAAACCAAAATAATTATTAGATGCTGTTTTCGATGCCGAATTTGTTTCATGGACACTTCTTCCAGGCTTGTTTTTATGTTTTCCACTTTGTGTCATTCCAGTGAACGGAAAATATTTTTGCAATTAGTTGACGTAATATATTCCAGAGAAATGGACTATTAATATTGGGTAGGTCTTCAGATATTCATCTCCTCCCTTTAAACACATGGTGCTTGAGTTATATTTTCAGAAATGCCAAATTCGGAGTTAACAGGACGGAAAGAAAATATATATTTTTTACTTTTAAATGGAATTTGTCAATATAATCAAATAAAATAAGCACAAGTACTGATACATTATTAAGTTTGAAATATCATGGAAAACACTGACCGGAGCGTTGAAACAATCATTCTAGATGAATGAAAAAAATCCCTAACCTTCCATAAACGACAAAAGAACAACCACCAATAATAATATATCATAATATACATAATCTGTAACGCATTTGCACCGATTGCATGCGTTTAATTTCTTTCAGGTGAATGGAAACGTCAGCTGTGGTGAAGTTGGTGATTGTGATAATTTATTATTAGTTTAATTTGATGGTTTTATTATTGTAATTGTTCTTCTAGAAGTGCATGCATGCAAAGGTCTGACCTCGCTTCTCTTCGGAGTCTTTGAGCTCTTGAAGAGAGAGGATGACGGACGTGGCGCCACTGAAACGAAGCGCCGATTCTCTTCGCAAACTTCCCGTGGTGATATTTGGGATGATAAAAACAAGTGACTTTTGTTTCCCTTTTAGCCCGGGGCGTGAAGAGAGAGAGAGAGTGACCTCTTCTGAAAAGAAGGGACCGATTCCCGTCAGATCTTTTGTGCGCTTTCAGCCGGCGCGCTCACCCGAGTGATTCTCATCTTATTGTCATTAGGGCTTTTATTAATTACCGAGCAGTGACTCCAGTCCCAGCAGAATGTTTTCAACACTGGCCCTTTTTCACATATAAACGATATTAATTCCATAGATGCGTTTTTCCTGAAAATCGCATGCTCATTTAAATTTTAATGGTCATCTCTAGAATGATTGTTTTTGAAGCACCAAGCCAACATCATGATAACTAATACTTTTTATAGTACTAGATTACTACTGACACTTTAACTACAGATTTGTTGAAATGACGTTATCATATATGCATTAATGATTCACCCGTGAATGAATCTGTAATATACTCTGCACGCGTTACTGTGAACATTAGACCAACCTGTGTGTGTTTCATGTGCTGCAGGTCCTCCAAACTCTCATCCCTTCAATAAGAGGATTCCAGTCTAATCATTTAAGGTACTTTCACGTCTAAGTCCAATCTTGAACTTCTCTCGCTTGTTTGAGCTTCTCACAAGCAGGTTTGTAGATGTTGGTCTCCTCGAGGTCCACCGGCGCCAGGAACATCTGAGTGGGTTATTTCAGAGCAATAAGCAACAGCTGTGGAAATACACTCCAGCCAGATGATAGATGACAGCTTAAATGCACTTTCACCACGACACTCAAAGACTGCCTGTTCTTTTTCGAGTTACATTTTACATAGATTTATTTCTGTAAGAAATTATGTACCATTACCATGTGTGCTGAGCAAGAAGCCTTTGATGTTAATCTGGCTCCACAAACTAATATGCAGAACTGTTGAGTGGTTTTAAGTTTCATCGACATATGCCAGCCTCATAAAACAACTGAAAATATGATCGACTCTTTAATCTGCTTTGCATGATTTTAAGGAGTTAGGAATTGTTTGTAGTATTTGTTAAAGTGATTTTATGGACGCGGTTTCTGATGAGAGCATTTTTCATTTTAAGATGAAAGTGTCTGGATTGCAATGAGTCATCATCAAATTAGGAAATATTTTGGTTCTATTTTGGTTCGTGTTTTTCAATGGAATCCCTCTCACAATCTAGACTGTGTTTCTGCTAAACAAAGGAGAAAACAAAGAATAGACCATTTGTCATTAATTTATTTAACAAATATTCATCATATAAATGGTATTTTGTCCAAATGTACAATATTTTACATTTCAGATCCCTTTGGAAGGGAATCCTTTAAACAACAGTCAGTGTTTATTTTTAAAATGCTATCGTTTAAGACATTCATGCGAGTTTGAATCATAAACGCATTGCTACGAATGAGATACAGACTCCTTTCACCTGACCTACCTTTGACCAAATCCGTTTCATAACTCGGTGAAAGCACCGGCTGTGTGAAATGCCAGCATTAGAGTAAACCATGTCCACTTTTATCGCAACAGAATTGCTGAAGATGGAGAGAAAGTCACATCAGATGCACTGCATCGTCCTCTAAGCTAAATGGTACATGCTATATCCCATGTGTGTGTAGAGTCCCACCGGAGTCACCGAGTGTCTGTGAAACGGGTGCGATCCGGTGTATGAAGCCGGGACGTGAGCGCCGACTGGAAAAGAAATCCCGAAGCCTGGAGGAAGCATAGGTTTAGTGGCCATTTTTAACTTCTCCAGTTCGGCCTCCTGGAGCCGCTTGGCTTTAGCTCGTCTGTTCTGGAACCAGATTTTGACCTGAGTCTCGGTCAGGTTCAGCGAGCTGGAGAACTCGGCCCGTTCTGCGATGGACAGGTACTGTTTCTGACGGAACTTCCGCTCCAGCGCCAGCAGCTGCGACGTGCTAAACGGGGTCCGAGGCTTCCGGTTGGTTTTGTGTTTTCTCAGAGGACACGCGGGAGGACTGAGACGCCCTAGAGACAACAACAACCAACAAAACACACGACCTTTAGACCCATCTCTTACACTACTTCTGAGTTCTGCAAATGGATTACTGTCACATGCAACCTCATAATGCGAAAATAATTAGATTTAGGTAATATTGCATTAAACGTGCTTCATGTAAACACAATACTTGGATCATCAAACTGATGCAAATGTGTCCCTGCAGCACAACAGCAGTCATGAGTAACAGGTATATCTGTAGCAATAACCAACAATACATTGTATGGATCAAAATTATACATTTCTCTTTTATGACAAAAATCATTAGGATATTAAGATCATGTTCCATGAAGATATTTTGTAAATTTCCTACTGTAAATATATCAACTTAATTGTTGATTAGTAATATGCATTGCTAAGGACTTAATTTGTACAGATTTTCTCAATACTTTTATTTTTTATTTTTTTTTGCACCCTCAGATTTTCCAAATATTGTTCTATCCTAACACACCATACATCAATGGAAATATTATTTATTCAGCTTTGAGAATATGTATAAATCTCAATTTAAAAAAATTGACCCTTATGACTGGTTTTGTGGTCTAGGGTCACAAATAAATTCATAATATTAGCAGTCATAACCGTAGTAGAATATGCCGATTTTAATTGCAATAAACAGGCACTTAAATGTCTTGTTATTGGAAAAAAAACACATTATTGGTGCACTTAAACAAGGTCAGTGCAGTCTTAAACGCCTTTGAGGACTTTTAAATATGTCTTAGATAATTTTGTTGAGCAAATGTATTGTATAATAATTCATCAATGTTTCTGGTGACCTCAATCAAGCCAAACCAACTCCCTTATAAAAATTAACCAAGGTTTTACAACAAATAAAAACACAAATTAAGCATGGTTTGACATGACTACATTAACCATAGTTTACACAAGGTATTTGTAGTAAAATGTAGTTATACATCCTGGACCTTCCTGTTGTGTTAGACTCTGAGAATGCGCAAAGAATCAAATATGATTTCTACACGACCCCCCAAAAACACATGGTTGCTACACTGTTTCCCCACAGACTATCTTCAGCCTTCCATAACTATACACTGTCCGTCATAACTGACATATTTATATTTATACATAGAATTCGAAACTTGTACATTTGTCATCAGCACACTTGTAAATAACATTCATTTAACCGATTCTTTTTTTGATTCCGAATCTTTTACTATAATAAAACTATGGTTATTTTTGGTAAAGGGTGGGCTTCAGTGCAAGTTGTTGCAGATATGAATCTGAGTTTATGGACCCATTCAAAGCATGCAACAGTTAATTGCTTCACAAGCTCTGCTGTGGCCAGTGCATTGCTGGAACTCACGGGGAGAGAGGTGATGCATCCATGCGCTCTGCTCAGACTTCTCCGACAGTTTCAGAACGTCAACAGAGAACGCCAAACGAGCACCGGTCCGCCCCGGATCCGCGAGAGTATGCGACGCTCCGGCGGAGGAGCTCGGTCTCCGGTCTGCCATCAGAGCCTCGACGCTGAACGGGAGAATCTTCGGTTTCTCTGCGTCCTCCTCCACACCGATGCTGGTCTGCATCTCTTCTTTATCTCCTAAAATCTCACGGGAATGATCTTCAGCTTTAAAGTCAGTAGACGTCATGGTGATGACTGGGGCCATGCACGAGCTTCTCTTGGTTTTAGTAAACAGTGAGAGATCGTATGTTTAGAACATGCTGCAGTTTAACTCCTCTGTAAGCTAATAACACGCGCCATCCAATCAGAACAGAGCGGGGCGGGGCTTAAGTTTCTCCTGTAGTTTGACTCGTGTGTGTTGTGTTTGTGTATCAGTGAGGATTGCAACAAAAACACCGCGCAGAATAAAGGAGGATACTGCATTTTGCAGCCTACCTTTCAAGTGTTACCAAATTAACGATGAATAACTGCAGTTACAATTACTGTTTGTGACTACGATATTTCATTTGTTTTGACTTTTGCTGCTTGCCTAATTTTTTTCTTTCATGTCCAAAACTGGTGTGATCTGGGCAGGAGGAAACGGATCGTCATGGTCAGCCGCTTCCTGGACCTTCCTGTTGTGTTAGACTCTGAGAATGCGCAAAGAATCAAATATGATTTCTACAGTATCAGCTTCAGTAATTACTGAACTTATTGAGTCAGTGGTGATTAGTGTTTTACCGAGCTAATTATTAGTCTCGGTGATGTAGTTTTTTGGCGCCAGCAGCGGCGGGATCAAAGCGCGGAACTTTAAACCTCGCGAGCAGCCGCAGCACATTCCGCCGGAGTTTCTTACTCGACCGCAAGACATTTACAAGCTCTCTCTCTCTGTTTACTAGCTGCTGTAATAGAGCAGATCAGAGATTGGATGACAGGACAGTTAGGCAAATTAACTGCTTCGCAACACAAATATTAATAATAAACCCGTGTGAAGTGTAAGCTCCTGAATGCACTGTTTTCGGTTTACTGCGGTGTCTTCATGCATGCTGTGCATGGAGCAGTTCTCCTCTTGAATGCACAAGCGGTAATTTAGCATTTCCTTAATTTCCCATCCGGCACTTAAACGGAATAAATCTGTAATTATGCTTGGAGACACTTAGAGCCCATTAGATGAAATGAGTGGCGCTGTGTGTCGCGCGCTTTGAAGTCGCGCGCTGCGGGAATGTTTGATCCTTCCGCAGTAAAAATGAGCAACATAAACACAAACTTGCACACATTACCATTACCCACCCGCTGCCCCAGAAACGACGGAGCTCCTTGCTGTAAGGGAGTAGTAAATATCTGTTTGTGTAGGGAACAGAGTCAGGGGCAATTAGCATGCCAAACACTGCGCCTTAGGGCCAATGATGTGCCGTGGAGAAGGTGATTACCATAGTTTTTTATTGAAATCTCAGGGCAACAAATGAGGGCCGAACTGCGATACAAAGCGACTGTAAGTCCCATCAGAGCTTTGTTTAACTTCACAAACTCCACCTTTGATTCCGAGTCTGGAGGCAGGCACGCGAGACAAAGAGCCTTTGTCTGTCTCTCCGAGAGTTGTCTTAACCCTTTTCATGCAGAGTCTGTCAATTCTGACTTAAAAGACTTAAAAGGTTCCGTGGATATCAAAAGACGGTCCGAGGGAAACGTTTGCTCTTGGAGAAAAGCCAAACGATGCCGGGATCTTTGTCACCGAGGAACATGTGTGTCCCATTAAGCTGCTTAAGACGCACAAACCCATGCGGTGTACTTTGATTCCTGTCGTTTACACGATGGTTAAAGTTGTCGGATATAAGTGACACGATCCCGACAGATGCGCGGGTTGAGTCTTAAGATCGCGTCGCGTTCAGCGCTTGATCGCAACATTATGATGCTGTCGCTGAAGATGAAAGACTCGCTGCTGGAATCATTACAGATAATGTCTCCTATTTCAAAGCAATTAGCGCAATCAGGCATAAAGGGCCACTCAATGCCTTACGGTTATTTAAGCTCCTAAACGCCAGTCAGTCTCTGAAAGCTCGTCAGTTCTGATCTCTCCTCGCTTTTTGTTCTCTTTCTCAAAATTCAAGCAGATTTATTGGCTTAGTCCAAACGCATTTGAAAACATAGAGGCCTGCACATTTACATTCTTATTTAAGAAGTTCGATAAAACAATATAATCTCTCTCTCTGTGACATGATTGTTCAGATAATCTGTAAATATGAGAATGATTTATAGCCTATAAGAAATTAATTGCTAAATTGTAAATATTGTTAAATGTGTCGGCTATTTCTGTAATTTGTAAGTACAGTAAAGGTGTGGAGGCTTCACTGCGGATTCAGAAAGGTTAGTCTTCACACTACAGATGCATGTGTTTGTTTGTTTATGAGCTCAGTGATCCGATCACAAAACCATTTAGACTCATTCTACAATCTGTATTTGAACTGAAATCATTCTTCCAGCAGGTTCATCTTTAGGCCTGTAGGTGCTCACCTGGGACTTTATGAGTGAGTGCTTTCAATATTTAGTTAAACCTGTTCAAAACATTGATTTATTCAGGATCCAAACAACCGTGATTGAATTATTAGTTCATTCAAAAACATTGCTGCAGTGAGGAAATACTCTTAATGAGTAGGATTCATTCTTTCATAAATATTGTTAATTTTACATTTCAGTACCAAAAAAGGGTTTGATTTATGAGTAATCATCTAATCATTTTCCCAGTGACATGATGATATATTAGTGATGCCAGTCACTTTCCTCAGTCTTCATCATTTGTTTTTGCATTGTTGCATTGTTAATCAACTGAAGCAGAACATTTTGAACATTTATTTGTCAGAATGTTAGTATTTTGTGTTTAGTTAATATTCTGGTTTTATTCACTGAAAATTAAACTTCAGAATCGTGATCTCTATTTTAAGCATACTTTATCCAGCATCTTGCAGATCGTTTTATTATTATTATTATTAGTAGTACGCTATTATTATTATTATTAGTAGGCTATTATTATTATTAGTAGTAGGCTATTATTATTATTATTATTAGTAGTAGTAGGCTATTATTATTATTAGTAGTAGGCTATTATTATTATTAGTAGTAGGCTATTATTATTATTATTATTATTAGTAGTAGTAGGCTATTATTATTATTATTATTAGTAGGCTATTATTATTATTATTAGTAGTAGTAGTAGGCTATTATTATTATTAGTAGTAGTAGTAGGCTATTATTATTATTATTAGTAGTAGTAGTAGGCTATTATTATTATTATTAGTAGTAGTAGTAGGCTATTATTATTATTAGTAGTAGTAGTAGGCTATTATTATTATTATTATTAGTAGGCTATTATTATTATTATTAGTAGTAGTAGTAGGCTATTATTATTATTAGTAGTAGTAGTAGGCTATTATTATTATTATTATTAGTAGGCTATTATTATTATTATTATTAGTAGGCTATTATTATTATTATTAGTAGTAGTAGTAGGCTATTATTATTATTAGTAGTAGTAGTAGGCTATTATTATTAGTAGTAGTAGTAGTAGGCTATTATTATTATTAGTAGTAGTAGTAGGCTATTATTATTATTATTATTAGTAGGCTATTATTATTATTATTAGTAGTAGTAGTAGGCTATTATTATTATTAGTAGTAGTAGTAGGCTATTATTATTATTATTATTATTAGTAGGCTATTATTATTATTATTAGTAGGCTATTATTATTATTATTATTAGTAGTAGGCTATTATTATTATTATTAGTAGTAGTAGGCTATTATTATTATTATTATTATTAGTAGTAGTAGTAGGCTATTATTATTATTATTATTAGTAGGCTATTATTATTATTATTATTAGTAGTAGTAGTAGGCTATTATTATTATTATTATTAGTAGGCTATTATTATTATTAGTAGTAGTAGGCTATTATTATTATTATTATTAGTAGGCTATTATTATTATTATTATTAGTAGTAGTAGTAGGCTATTATTATTATTATTATTAGTAGGCTATTATTATTATTAGTAGTAGTAGTAGTAGTAGGCTATTATTATTATTATTATTATTAGTAGGCTATTATTATTATTATTATTAGTAGGCTATTATTATTATTATTATTAGTAGTAGTAGGCTATTATTATTATTATTATTATTAGTAGGCTATTATTATTATTATTATTAGTAGGCTATTATTATTATTATTATTAGTAGTAGTAGTAGGCTATTATTATTATTAGTAGTAGTAGGCTATTATTATTATTATTATTAGTAGGCTATTATTATTATTATTATTAGTAGTAGTAGTAGGCTATTATTATTATTATTATTAGTAGGCTATTATTATTATTAGTAGTAGTAGGCTATTATTATTATTATTAGTAGTAGTAGGCTATTATTATTATTATTATTAGTAGGCTATTATTATTATTATTATTAGTAGTAGTAGTAGGCTATTATTATTATTATTATTATTAGTAGGCTATTATTATTATTATTATTAGTAGGCTATTATTATTATTATTATTAGTAGGCTATTATTATTATTATTATTAGTAGTAGTAGTAGGCTATTATTATTATTATTATTAGTAGGCTATTATTATTATTATTATTAGTAGTAGTAGTAGGCTATTATTATTATTATTATTAGTAGGCTATTATTATTATTATTATTATTAGTAGTAGTAGTAGGCTATTATTATTATTATTATTAGTAGGCTATTATTATTATTATTAGTAGTAGTAGTAGTAGGCTATTATTATTATTATTATTAGTAGGCTATTATTATTATTATTAGTAGTAGTAGTAGTAGGCTATTATTATTATTATTATTAGTAGTAGTAGTAGGCTATTATTATTATTATTATTAGTAGGCTATTATTATTATTATTATTATTAGTAGTAGTAGTAGGCTATTATTATTATTATTATTAGTAGGCTATTATTATTATTATTAGTAGTAGTAGTAGTAGGCTATTATTATTATTATTATTAGTAGGCTATTATTATTATTATTAGTAGTATAATAACTTAATTAGCAGAAGTGTCTAATAGCATGAATCCCAGCTCACTGAGCTGAATAACGTGTTTGCTCTGTGGATTCACTGATTGAGTGCTGCTTAAAACTCCACGAAATGCTTAATACGCGGATAACAAGCTAACAAATCAAATACTGACACAGTTTGGGTAAAAACGCATTTCTGAGACACCGAAGCATTCAATCCACTGCATGCACATTAGACCAATATAAGACGAATCAGCCCGATCCTCGCGAAAGATGTATTAAATATTAAACAACTCTACTATTTTATGTGTTAATGTCTTTATCACAGATTGTGTGTTTTATGCATGGTTTTACCGCTCACAGTAGTGCATAGGAATTTAAATAATCATATTTATTGGTAAAAGACTCTGATTAGCACATTTGGTCATAAATTATGATTAACCATTATTAAGACAGTACAACAAATACATACGTAAATTAGAAATATTGATTGTTGCTTGGTATTTATTAATGGCATTTTAATGTAACAGTTAAAGCTTTTCTTCTTACTTGACAATCTGTTCATTTATTTATTTTTCTGGGTTAGGGTTGTTTTATTTGATTAAATATGCCATGTTTCAATACAGTATTTTCCACAGTTGATTAATATTGGCAGATATACAGTAGTCAACATTTGAAGTCTGAAGCATGTTGGTTTTATGCCAGCTTTGATCCAGTGTAAGTGTTGAGTACAGTATTTCAGTGTAAGTGTTGAGTACAGTATTTCAGTGTAAGTGTTGAGTACAGTATTTTAGTGTAGGTGTTGAGTACAGTATTTCAGCGTAAGCGTCGAGTACAGTATTTCAGTGTAAGTGTTGAGTACAGTATTTCAGTGTAAGTGTTGAGTACAGTATTTCAGTGTAAGTGTCGAGTACAGTATTTCAGTGTAAGTGTTGAGTACAGTATTTCAGTGTAAGTGTTGAGTACAGTATTTCAGTGTAAGCGTTGAGTACAGTATTTCAGTGTAAGTGTTGAGTACAGTATTTCAGTGTAAGTGTTGAGTACAGTATTTCAGTGTAAGTGTCGAGTACAGTATTTCAGTGTAAGTGTTGAGTACAGTATTTCAGTGTAAGCGTTGAGTATTTCAGTGTAAGTGTTGAGTACAGTATTTCAGTGTAAGTGTTGAGTACAGTATTTCAGTGTCAGTGTTGAGTACAGTATTTCAGTGTAAGCGTTGAGTACAGTATTTCAGTGTAAGCGTTGAGTACAGTATTTCAGTGTCAGTGTTGAGTACAGTATTTCAGTGTAAGTGTTGAGTACAGTATTTCAGTGTAAGTGTTGAGTACAGTATTTCAGTGTCAGTGTTGAGTACAGTATTTCAGTGTCAGTGTTGAGTACAGTATTTCAGTGTAAGCGTTGAGTACAGTATTTCAGTGTAAGCGTTGAGTACAGTATTTCAGTGTAAGCGTTGAGTACAGTATTTCAGTGTAAGCGTTGAGTACAGTATTTCAGTGTAAGTGTTGAGTACAGTATTTCAGTGTAAGCGTTGAGTACAGTATTTCAGTGTAAGTGTCGAGTACAGTATTTCAGTGTAAGTGTTGAGTACAGTATTTCAGTGTAAGTGTTGAGTACAGTATTTCAGTGTAAGCGTTGAGTACAGTATTTCAGTGTCAGTGTTGAGTACAGTATTTCAGTGTAAGCGTTGAGTACAGTATTTCAGTGTCAGTGTTGAGTACAGTATTTCAGTGTAAGCGTTGAGTACAGTATTTCAGTGTAAGCGTTGAGTACAGTATTTCAGTGTAAGCGTTGAGTACAGTATTTCAGTGTCAGTGTTGAGTACAGTATTTCAGTGTAAGCGTTGAGTACAGTATTTCAGTGTAAGCGTTGAGTACAGTATTTCAGTGTAAGTGTTGAGTACAGTATTTCAGTGTAAGCGTTGAGTACAGTATTTCAGTGTAAGCGTTGAGTACAGTATTTCAGTGTAAGTGTTGAGTACAGTATTTCAGCGTAAGTGTTGAGTACAGTATTTCAGCGTAAGCGTTGAGTACAGTATTTCAGTGTAAGCGTTGAGTACAGTATTTCAGTGTAAGCGTTGAGTACAGTATTTCAGTGTAAGCGTTGAGTACAGTATTTCAGTGTAAGCGTTGAGTACAGTATTTCAGTGTAAGCGTTGAGTACAGTATTTCAGTGTAAGCGTTGAGTACAGTATTTCAGTGTAAGCGTTGAGTACAGTATTTCAGTGTAAGCGTTGAGTACAGTATTTCAGTGTAAGCGTTGAGTATTTCAGTGTAATCTACTCAAGCGGGTTTGGACCTGCTGAATCACATCACAACAGTTCTGATGAAAGATGCCTTATGAATGCAAATCTTGAATATAAAGCTTTCTAAATGTTTTCTGCAGGGATGCCATGGAAGAACCATTTAGGTTCCCTACAGAACTCCAGATCGCGTGGATGTTGAAGGTTCTTCAGGGAATCGCGGATGCGGATAAAGAAGCGTTATTTGTAAAGTATGTGTGTTTCCAGCAGCTTCAGCTGTTATTGTTGTTGTAATTGATCCCGGAGCTGTCTCTGTGTTGAATCACAGTCCCTCAGGAGCGATAAACCCGAGAGAGCGCTTCTGCTGCAGCGCGGGGGGTCAGGTCGGTTTAATGATGCCGTTAAAGCGCGATTGATTTCGCCTCATCTTTACGATCAGCTCGCGCGCCGCTATCAGTCCCGCCACACATTGAGCGCGCGGCCGTTTGTCTCTCGCGCGCTAACATTCCCGCCCCTCAAACCCCCCGCGCCCCATAATTAATTCCTCATTAGACAGCTCTTTATTGTTTAATTTGCGCCATTCGTAATCAAATTGGGCAGATTAATTGCTACAGAATTTAGGGATGCTGAAAAATGGACGGGTTTAATTTTCTCCGCTGAATTTTCCCGCGATAAATCCTCCTTCCATTACCCAGCAGCCCTGATGGAGTCAGATTCTCCCGCGCCTGAGAAGCCGCATTCTATCCTCCAGCAGACACGTATTTATTACAAGGCTAATTGTAAAAGTCAACACTACAAATTCACGTTCATTGGTGTGTGTGTGTCTCTCTCTCTCTGTTTGTTTGTGTGTCTCTTTCTGTCTGTCTGTGTGTGTGTCTCTCTCCCTCTCTCTCTCTCTCTCTCTCACACACACACACACACACACA
>NC_136745.1:31489574-31499574 GCF_936440315.1 Barbus barbus | reverse complement strand
ATTCAAATGGCTAAATAAACACACTAAACAGTTTTTATTAAAGATGTAAAAGGCTTATGTTTAGGGTTAGAGGACAGAAAATGTGGTTAGCTCAGTATAAATACCATTACGCCTGTGGAAAGTCCCTGTGATGTGTGTGTGGTTTAAAGAGGTCAGTAATGAAGTAACTGCTGCACAAACTGCTGTTAAATGCGTTTGATCTTGACAACATAATCTCTCTCTCTCTCTCTCTCTCTCTCTCTCTCTCTCTCACACACACACACACACACGCACACACACTCACAAAGCAAACAGCAGAGAGAAGAGTGTGTGTGTTTGTCAGCGGGTCAGACCTATGTCTCACAGCGCGATCAAAGACATACATTATATGGAAAATTGCCTTTTTCGTCCTTTTCTAGTCTTGGAATGAACCTCCACTCTTTGGACAGGAAGACTGCGTTTGACTAGGACTCGTTTCTCTGTGTGTGATATGAAGTGATAATTGAATGTGTGTGTGTGTGTGTGTGAGTGAAACGTTAGTCAGTAGAAAGAGAGAGAGAGACTACTGATGTGCTGGGGGTCAGAGACTCTGTACACTCACTCACACACACACACACACACACACACACAAACTCACACACACACACACACACACACACACATGTTGGTTTTTGTGGTTTATGGGGACTCTCCATAGGTGTAATGGTTTTTATTCTGAACAAACTGTGTGTGCTATTGCCCTACACCAACCCTACACCTAAACTTAGCCTCACAGGAGACTTTGTGCATTTTTAGATTTTCAAAAAAACACCATTTAGTATGTTTTTTAAGCCTTTTGAATTACGGGGACATAGGCAGTGTCCTCATAAACCACCTTCATATTGTAATACCTCTGTCATACCCATGTCATTATACACATTTGTGTCCTCATAAACCACATAAACATGCACACACAGACAGACAGAGCATGAAAGTATAAACAACCATGTTTGTGAACACAACTGAATTTATTTTTCATTTTATAACCTACAAATGAACACTGGATGGAAATCTGCTGTTTAAACAGCCTGTTTGAGTCTCTCATCGCTTCTCTCTGCATCAGTTTTCTCCCAGAATCACACAGCATCGGTTCAATAAAGACAGCGCTTCACAGGAGGAGAGATGGGAGGCCACGCATGCCAGACTCAAACCTTCGTCTCCCACATGAGCTCAACACGCACCGAACGGCTGTGTTGTGTGTTTGTGCTGTGATGTTCTGTGATGTGTTTTGTGATGCGTCTCGTGGGCAGTATGGTGTGTTTCTATGATGTGATGGTGTTTTCCTTCCTGCGGAAACCGCCTGTAATTTCAGACTCATCAGCGCTGAGATTAGAGTCCACTGAGACAACATCCAGCATCTTATTTATTTTGGACATTTGTAAAATCAGTCTCTGCTGCTCCCTTTGACACGCTCGAGTTATAGGAGATAAAACGCTACATTAACTCCAAGCGGTCGCTTGAGGTCAGTTCATGTTTGAAGGATGAAGTGATTTGAGATGAATGTAAACTCAGAAGCTGCTCTCAACATGAAGAATTCTGCGTGTGTTTGATGAATTATGATCCTGTGATTGTTTGGTTCCCAGAGGCCCCAGATCAGCTGGAGTCAGAGAGGGCGTGTCAGAGCAGAGGGGCGTGTCAGATCAAAGGGGCGTGTCAGAGCAGAGGGGGTGGGTCACTTTATCTGATTCATCATATATGTGACCCTGGACCACAAAACCAGTCTTAAGTGTACATTTTTTTTTAAATTGAGATTTATACATCATCTGAAAGCTGAATAAATAATCTTTCCATTGATGTATGGTTTGTTATGATAGGACAATATTTAGCTGAGATACAACTATTAGAAAATCTGGAATCTGAGGGAGCAAAAAAATCTAAATATTGAGAAAATCTCCTTTAAAGTTGTTCAAATGAAGTTCTTAGCAATGCATATTACTAATCAAAAATGAAGTTTTGATATTTACAGTAGGAAATTTACAAAATATCTTCATGGAACATGATCTTAATATCCTAATGATTTTTGTCATAAAAGAGAAATGTATAATTTTGATCCATACAATGTATTGTTGGCTATTGCTACAAATATATCCCAGCAACTTAAGACTGGTTTTGTGCTGCAGGGTCACACATGTGCTGTTGCTAAGGGAGGTGGTTGCTGAGTAACCATAGTTACCGCATCTCTGTGTGGTTTTGATAAAGTTTGATTGATGCAGCGTTGACGTTTATGAGCCACTGGGAATCGTGCATTTCTCTGGCCGACTGCATGCCGTATTTTCCTTATTTGTTTGTTTTCCATTGATTTTCAGGAATGAAAGCACCGTGGAGGCTGTGAAGTTCAAACATGCTCGTCAGAGCTTGTTTAGGTAATTCAATAAGCTCCGCTTTCAGCCTCATTCTTCAGTGAAGTTACTCTTCTCAAAATACAGACGCCAAGACCAGCCTTGATTATATGAGCAATCATGAGACCGCAGACCAGTGTGTGTGTGTGTGTGTGTGTGTGTGTGTGTGTACTTGTTTATGCTACACTGTGGGACTGGCCTGCGGTCCCCACAAGGAAAAAAAAAACAAACAAAAAAAAGATGTTTATCTGAAAGTGTAAGAATGCAAACAGGTCTTCTGTAAGGGGCAGGTTTAGGGTTAGAGTTGAGTTAAGGCAGGGGTGGGGAACGTTGATCCTGGAGGGCCACCGTCCTGTAGAGTTTAGCTCCAACCCTGAAACAAAAACCCTACCTGTATCCTGAAGACCTTGATTAGCTTGTTCAGGGGCCCGTTTCAATAAGGAGGCTCAACCAACTCAGAGTTTAATCTTGTACTCGGAGTTGACTTACTCTGAGTTTTCGGTTACAGAACAGCTGAACTGAGTTAGTTTACTCAACTCTAATGGTGCGTTCACACCGGACGCGACTTGCGCGAATAAATAGTGCTATTCGCACGTAGTTGGACGCGTGAACATTTTGGGTTTACTCGCTTCATTCGCGCGTGAAATATCATCTCAAAACTCCTCCTATTATAGGGTTTACGGAGCCCCTTAGAGCTCATGGTGGTGGAAATATCTCGGGGTGGGAGGAAAAAATAGTTTTCAAATCTTTTGCGTTCCCTCGCAAAGCAAACATCTTTGCGAGAGAACGGCAATCTATATTATACAAAACTAGTAAAATTAGCAGTAGACAACAGCCTGCAATGTAAATTGTTCTTAAAAATCGTCACCAATCCTCCTCCTCGTCCAGTAAGACGCGGAGTGTTAAAAAATTCAAAGTCAGGAGGGACTAATTCAGAAAAAGGACTTAAGTCACCTGTTTTTATCAGGACTCGGTCACGCAGAAAAAATCCAGAAATCGCAGAAAAAGTAAAATCATTACAAATGAAGGTTTTGTTGACCAGGGAGCGGGCTTTAGCAAGGATCCTCCTGAGCCGTGGGAGATCCCGCTGGACCGAGCAAGAACTATGAATCCAGCGTAGATTATGATGATCGGCCTTCCTTCGTTGAATCCGCGGAGAAGTGCGTCGCAACGACCAAACGGGTACATCCAACAAGTCGGGCTGAATACACCTGATAGAATCCATTGATCGCTGTGATATCTGCAGACAGCGGTCGGTGTGGAGCAGGAACCCTCACAGAATGAGAAGGACAGCCCGAAGCCAGTGCCAGCTTTACCGGTGACATGGAAGAGTATCCAGCGCTGATGGCCGGGAGGGTTAGAGAACTGACAGGTGAGTAAGAGCAATAGTTACTGAGTTCAGTGTCGCAGGAGACCCATACGGACTGAAGAATGTCCATCAATTATTGACGGTCGTAAGGAAGGAGAGAGTGACCATAGAAAACATAGAAAATAAATAAAAACACGACAGGAAACACAGGGAATAGACCCCCTGCCACGCACACCGGCGCCATCATTGATTCAATAATTAGACATTATTATAAAGGGCATTTTTAAAAAGTATGTTAAGACTTATTGTCATTAAAGTGTACTCTCTTTAAGTACACTTAAGTGGCCTTTAATTTACATTATATTATATTATCTGCAAGTGCGCTTTTTAAACAGTATACTTTTAATAATCGAAGTACACAAAAGTACAGTTTTACTGCAGTTAAGCACACTTCTTTTTCACAAGGGGCGTCACAAGCTGCTGTTTTTATTGTCAAACAGTTAGCTGTTAACCTCATTCATTCTGATTCTTAGGTTACACGTGTCACCCCCTTTTGGGGTAGAGCTGAAAAGGATTCAGATTAATGTAATTCTGGAACGGCTTGGAATATGAACATAATTTTGGCCTCGTTTTTAAAAACACACTTGGAAGTTTCTTGTACAATAAATGTAAAAATTTTAAATAAAAAAAGTTATAGGTGTTTAAGTTTGTTGTAATAAAAAAGTAATTTAATATTTATTTATATTTCATAAAAAAATAAATATGTGGTGAATTTAATTTCATGTCAAATGAAAAGCCTTCAGTCTAAAGAAGTTGTGTTCCAAATTTGACATTGATATCACAAAAAATGAGGATTGTGTGTTATTTTTAGTCGCTATACCAACAATGTCCACTAGGCACTAGTCCTGCTCCTTGGATGATTTGTAATGGACCACTGATTTGAGTTACAATTTTTGTTTTATTCAAACAGCAATAAAACATGTCTAGATAGGTTGTAAATGATTTTTTAAAAACCATAAATATGACATAAAAAATGTAATATGACCATATACAATAAAACAACTACTACTGAAAACACACTGGCCTTAGAAACAGCTCTGGCTGCTTACTGAGACTGATCTGAATATCTCCTGTTCATTACTGCATAAAGGTATGAGGATGGGCTCTTTCTAATCAGAGATCTTAATCAAACATAGCTACTAGACTGATGTTACAGAAACTTCACAAAACAGTTTATTTCATGTATGATCATACATGAACTTGACATGCATTACATGTTTTACTCAATACTTGCTACATCAATCATATACAAATATACATATTCAATTTATTCTCAAAGTTTTAGATAAAAACTAGAAAATATGTTTTGTCTGAATTATTGGCAGCCAAATAATAATAATAATAATACTTTCGTGATTGTATGTGTATGTATCAACTTTTTGTAACAAAAGCCAACTTCTTGGTGTTTTTTTGCTATATTTTCTTGTCACAAATTAATGAATTACTGTCACTATAATTTTAAATATAAAACAGTGGTCAAATATGAAAAATACAATCTCTAAGGTGATATATAGTTTGTCAAGATTAGTTTAGGTTTAGTATAGAATATTACGGTTTGAAGTATGTAATGGCTTTGGGCCCACCGGTGGCACTTAAGGGCTTTTAATAATCCGAGTTAGTTTTTCTTGATTAACGCACTATAACGGATTGATTTAGCCCAAACCATTCACTCAGTTCTCAAAACCTTTAACACATTTCATCTGTTTCAATGTTTTCTGTGAAACTCCTCACACAAATGTCCTTTTTCCACAGGTTTGACCATGATCTCATTCAGGAAACACAAGTACACAAAATAATTACACAAAACTGAACTTAGCAAACATTTACCCATGTGTGATCATACCTAAACTGATGACACGGGTCAGAGTCTCGGGATGATAATGTTATTTAAAAGTGTTCAAAAACAGCTCTTAGACTGTTCATCGAGTACAAATTACATCTTGAGGACGTTTGAGAACGTAAATCAAATATTAATAAAGACATAAGAGCACATTTTAAAACCATTTTATCCTAATATTTATATCACCTTTAAAATAACGATGAAATTTGTGAGAATGTTCCAGATCTGGTTTCACAGCACAGTAATAAAATGAAAGGGATTGTTGATCTGATAATAATCCTTCTGTCGTTCTGGAGCTTTGACCTTGTTTCTTCTGTGGGACACACACGATGATGTTCTGAGGAGCGCTGGCAGCTTCCACTGAAGAAGCATCTCTCAAAGCATCCTCTAGTGTTTGTGTGGAGGTCTGGAGCGAGAGGGTTTGAGGAGCAAGCGTTCAGAGAGGTGTGGAGTGTAAGAGTCATCTGATTTCAGGAGTTTATGAGCTCAAACGCTCTCACTCTTCGGTTTATTTGATCTAAAAACCCTGATTCTGTTTTGGATTTGCTGACTTTTCTAAAAGGTTTCTGGTGTTTTTCTGCCTCCTAAGAGATCATTTCAGTGCAATGCAGCAGCTGAGAGTTTAACTGATGCTCATTTCACCTTCAGATGAATATGAGAAGCAGATTCTGCACAAACTCCAACAGTTCTCCAGTTTAGAGAACACAGAAACACGAGATCACATCTGACTGCAGGTCTCTCAGGTCTGTTTATGTGTTTGCTGAGTGAATGCTGTCCAGCTCCATGCAGTTATTAATATATTGTTGCAGATCGTGAATTAAAAGCAAAGTGAGGTTAACATTCAATAACATTTAAAAAAAAAAAAGTTAGGATAAAGTGATGTTTATAGAATTCTCTTTTAATTGTATTAATATTATATATATATTGTCATAACGTTGAAAGAATACTTTGTTAGAACCACATTCTCGGGACGTCATGATGTTATTTGTGCTAAAACATTCCAGGAAACATTTCTGTAACCTTCTAATAACATTATAATCGTGATGGAAGGAAACTGAAATTTGAACATTGTTAAAATATTAAAAATAAACATTCAAATAACAATATATTTTGGGAAAAGTTTGTAGAACGTTGTAAGAAATGCTTTAGCAACCTTTAAATAACGTTATAATCAAGAAACTTGCATTTTAAATCTTTTAAAAACATTTAAAAACAAATGTTCCCACAATGTTTGTATAACCTGTACCTGAGGTGCTCCTAAGAGTGCTTAACTCTGAGCTGTTAGCTCGCTTTGAGCGTTTGAGCGATGGACATCAGAGCCCTGAGAGCACATCATACAGGAATGCGGAGGAAAATAAAATGCACTTTCAGCAGAACTTAACTCGAGCGCAGAGCTGGTTTCATTTGCGCCGCGGTCGCGACGGGTGGAGCTCAGTCGAGCGCGTGCACGTGTGTCAGTGATGTTTGTTTAATAGGTGCGTTCGACTTCATGCAGCACTTAGCAGACCGATCGGCGGCTGACTTGAAGCAGTGCATGCCGGTTAGAAATTTAGTTTTTTTTTTTTTGTTTTTATTAATGCTTGAACAAATACAGAACAAAAGCGCCATACAAATAAAATAAATAAAAAGTATACATGCATGTATAAAGCCAACAAATAAATTAAAATAAAATAAGGAAAGGCCTTACTAAATCACAATGAATTAAATATACTAAATACATACACAGTTTTAACAGCTTTTTTGTCAGTACTCTCCTTAATGGTGCTTATATAGATATCTAATTCCTTAAGTACCACAGAAAAAAGAGGCTTCTGATTGCTAAATTTACAGCGATGAATATGAAACTTAAGTATAATCAGGAGATTAATTATATAAGCCTTATTTTGAAACTTCTTGTCATAGCTCAAAAAACAAATATTATTACAATTATTACTTATTACATTGAACCTTTACTCACTTTCGTTGCTCATTGTGCTCCATTTCATACAACAATAACAGCATTTCTATAGCTTCCAGTTCGTCTGCAATAAAGCAAGCAGACGGCACGTGATCTGCCATGAGTGAGCTAGATGCAGCACACTAGACCCGTGATCTGCCATGAGTGATGCAGCACACTAGCCCCGAGGTGTCCGACTACACTCCGGCCCTGACTGCAAGCGGCTGCTCTCGCTGACCGCCGTCTGTAGCCGTGCTTCAAGCTTCAGCAGCTGACACAACCGTTTAACCTGTCTCTTGCCTTTCGGATTGGGAGTCTCACGGTTAATGACCCGCAGTAATTAGTCTTTAATGTTTGCTCACATTTCCATTTGCTACTGCTTCAGTGTGACTTCTAATAATCTGACAAACACAACTCAACATCATCGAGCTCTTGATGCCTTTAAGATTTCGTTTTCAGCCTCATTTTTGCTCATTACCTTCATTATATCTTAATATTTTCCCTGTGACTTTTTCCTCATCTTTCACACACACACACACACCCGCGCACACACACACACACACACACACCCGCGCACACACACACACACACGCGCACACACACACACACACACCCGCGCGCATTTCTTCTTTTTTTTTTTTAGAAAAACTTCAATTTTAATTTCCAGTAAACATACCTTTCTCTCAAAGTATGACTTTATCAAGAGTTCTTCTCATATTTTATCACCATTGTCTAAACTATAGCGAATAATCTGATATAATGTGAGAAATGCTGAAGGTGGGAATAAATGTTGTTTTGACTGCATGTGTCGACTCGGGACAGCATACTAGAACACCACCCTTACTCTCACACAACCACTGCTAGTATGCTAGGATGTTAGTATGCTAGTATGCTGAGGGCACTACGGCTGGTGCGTCACGCGCTTGCGTCGCCGGTGAGTGACGTCAGAGCGGCGACGTGTCAGTCATGGCTGCAGATATAACATTATTATTCAAAGCGAGCGTGAAAACAGTGAAAACTCGGAATAAAGCTCTCGGATTGATCGATTCCTCCATCAGAGACGAGACCAGGGAGGCGAAGAGAGCCAGACCCAGAGCGAGAGACAGCTTCGGCGGCAGAGCCAGAGAAGTGGTGAGATATAAACATATATAACATATATAATATATATAATATATACATGACAGACACATTCAGTCATTTACCTGCGACTTCATCTGCCACACACTGTACTGAGCACTTCTGCTTCTAATTATTCATTAATAACAAGCTCTAATAGCTCATTATTCATGCAGTGATATGATTATTATTTGAGACTAGTAGGTTGCATTAAAATGATCTGCTGACACCCAAACATAGCATTTATATCGTGTAATAAACACAATATACTCTTCCTCTTCTGATGATGATGATGACCTTTTGTTTGCATAATCAGTGAAGCGATAACATTAGTGATGTTCTGATGTTAATGGCATGATGTCAGCAGTTGATCTAATAACATGCAAGAGATGTCCTAATGAAGCTTTGACAGAGCTCCATGAAACCTCAGATTCAGAGAAGTGTTGTGGAGCTGTAGATGATTCTGAGCTCATGAATGCTGCTGCAGTGATCTGAGTTGAGTAATGTGTGTAATGCACATGATGGTGATCACCGGCTGAATGAGAGTAAACCCCGTCTCTGACAGCACAAGTGCAGCGCTGCTTTATTCGGGAGAGACACCATGCCTTCTAATCTTCCTGAACATCTTCTGCATTTCTTCATCTGTCTCAGTTTCTGAGATGCAGGCAGGTGCTGGGTGCTGATCGGTTGTTTTGTGCTCTTGTAAATACTCTAGCGGTAGTTCTTCGGCTCGAGAGGGATCTGATCTTGTGTTTCTGAGCCTTGCTTTGACTCCATAAACATGCTAAAATAACATTTGGATTCAGCTTTCGAACAGTTTCTCTCAGAAAGCCGATCCCGGGCGGCCGGTGATTAGAGCTGGAAGATCAAAACAGAGTGAATATTAAATTAGTCGCGGGTCCTAATGCCCAGCAGATGTAGTGCTTCTCTTCGCAGGACAGATAGGAAATAAACCGCGTCAGACGCACTCGCTGAGACGCTTGATGGACTGATGCAAGCAGAAGCATGGCCTGAAGCGCTCCAGATTGCTTTACCTCGATGTAAACGAGACGCGCTTAAGGATCTGAAGGACTGCACTCTGAAACAAACCGTTAGCTGTTTTAGGTGAACTAAATAAAAATATGTTTAATATATTCTATTTCAGTTCATGTTTAGGGGAAGTCGTGGCCTAATGGTTAGAGAGTCGGACTCGTGATCCAAAGGTTGTGGGTTCGAGTCTCGGGCCGGCAGGGATTGTAGGTGGGGGGAGTGAATGTCCAGCGCTCTCTCCACCCTCAATACCACGACTGAGGTGCCCTTGAGCAAGACACCAAACCCCCAACTGCTCCCCGGACGCCGCAGCATAAATGCCCACTGCTCCGGGTGTGTGTTCACGGTGTGTG
>NC_136745.1:31479574-31484574 GCF_936440315.1 Barbus barbus | reverse complement strand
CATCCAGGTAACCACACACAGTATTAAGAACCAAGGGTTCACAAACTTTTGAAGGGGGTTATTTTAATAATTTCAGCTATTTATTTGTCTTGTGGACTATATGTAAACATCTTTTATGGAAAATATCTTACTCAGGACAGCACTAAATAAAAAATAACATGCATTTTGTATGATCTCTCTTATTTTGGTAAAATTATCCACATTTTCACCGATTCTGCAAGGGGTTCCCAAACTTTCGCATGCCACTGTACATACACACACAAAGAAACCTTCACACACACTAAGGAGAGCACACATTAACTCGTGTGTGTGTGTGTGTGTGCAGGTGTGTGTAAGCTGTATTCTGAACAGAGAGCTGTACGTGTGAAGAGAGTCGTGGACAAAAAGAGATTGTAAGTATAACACACACACACACACACACACACATGAATAAACATCACTGTAAACACACACGTCATCATGTCATTCCTTCTGTAACACACTGTAACGTATTTCATGCTTTCATTTTCACCTGTTAATCATTTTGAAACATGTAAAGCAGACAGAGTTAACCTTAGAGCAGTGCTGAACACTGATTACTGTCAGACTTTCAGAATCCTTCACTTCAATTAAGATTATAATTATTTGATTTCAAAGCACAGCCACCACAAAATCAGACTTTAGCACCACTTCTTACTTTGAGAACATTCTGAAGTTAAATACAGATTTAAAATGATAAGATATAGTTTAATAGCTATGATAGTAATTGAAATCAAATCTTTGCATAGTTATGACAGGAAACACTGGCATCTAATGCCTTTGTAACGTAATACATTTTTTTAATATTAATATGTAATTTAAAGAAATCAATTTCAGTTCAATTTAGCTGAAAGGGAATGATTTATGATTTTATAGGAATTTGAACAGAGTCACAGTTTCACGGCGGCAGCTTCAATCTCAGGTTTGCTGATTGATGTTCAGTACTCGTTAAAGTCTGTGGCGTTGGCTGAGGATGAGCAGTTGGTCTGGTGGAAGTTTGAAGCGGGTGCAGTCAGAGCTGAACTTAGCAGCAAACTTACATTAGAACACGAAACTCCACGGAAAGAAAAGAAACTAAAATAAAAAGAATAAGAATAAAAGGATGTAAGGAGCAGCTGGCACGTAAGCCAGAGCACGCTCAGAGCAGCGTCAAAACACGGTGGCAGAAGAGAAGAAGAGGAGGGAGAGAGGGAGAGGGAGAGAGAGAGAGAGAGGAGAAGAAGAGAGGAGGAGAAGAGAGGAGGAGAGAGAGAGGAGAGAGAGAGGAGGAGAAGAGAGGAGGAGAAGAGAAGAGAGAGAGAGGGCCAAGAGAGAGAGAGAGAGAAGAGGAGAGAGAGAGAGAGAGAGGGCCAAGAGAGAGAGAGGAGAGAGAGAAGAGGAGAGAGAGAGAGAGAGAGGGCCAAGAGAGAGAGAGGAGAGAGAGAAGAGGAGAGAGAGAGAGAGAGAGGGCCAAGAGAGAGAGAGGAGAGAGAGAAGAGGAGAGAGAGAGAGAGAGAGGGCCAAGAGAGAGAGAGGAGAGAGAGAGAGGAGAGAGAGAAGAGGAGAGAGAGAGAGAGAATAAAAAGCAAATGAATTGAATTGAATTGAATTGAATTGAATTGAGAGAGGGCCAAGAGAGAGAGAGGAGAGAAAGGAGAGAGAGAGAGAGAGAGAGAGAGAGGAGAGAAAGGAGAGAGAGAGAGGGCCAAGAGAGAGTTTAATGGTGTCCTAAGTTTTTAAACTTGGCTTCTGGACACATCCCCTCTGGTGTCCTGACCAATTAGATAGGCTATTATCTTAGCTAGGGGTGTTCCTTCCATCATAAATCAGCATGTTATCAGTCACATGGTCCAGATTTTACACACTCTTGCAAAGTATACTTTTGGATGTGATTTCTATAACCAGAATATGATACATTTGACAAAGAATTGATTGAAAAATCATGCTTTAAATGTTTCTTCCAAACTCATACATACCAAACATGCATCTGAAGCCTTCAGCTATTCAAGTGATTAGAAAGACATGCATGATATGTGATTAACATGATAGTCAATTGTGTAGGTTACATACATGATATGGAGTTATGCATAGATTAGTTTCATTAAAATGAAAATGAAAGTCTTTTAAAATGATTTTAGGTGCATATGGAAAAGTCTGTGTGTAGTTCTATGGAGAACAAAAAGACATGTTCTGATGACCAGAGAGAGGTTAAAAGGTCTCCTAAGGAAGTCCAGTCTAAGTCTTGGTCTTGTATGGGGGAGACCTGCCCAAGAGAGTCTGTAGCTCGTGATTTTCTATCACAGGCCATCTATTTGACCATCAGTCCTGATCACTTGCCCCAAATTGGGCCGTCTCCTTCCTGAATTGGAATTATCAACAAGTGTTCTTTTGTCTCAAGGTTGTAAGCTGTTCTGTGACAGAGGCTTGCTTCAGACGAGTAGTCTAGGATTTGGACAGATGTATGACGTTGTCCTGTTACAGCTCTTTGTGGAATCTCAGCTTCTCATGTTTCGATGTTCTGATCGAATCTTAAATTTGTCCGCTTCAGTCTCTGATATCCTACACCTTACAAAAATAAAGCATATACATGAACCCAAATAGAAAATAAAAGTTATTTGATAAGCATGTGTCCTAAACTCCTGAAACATTGGCAGCAGCAGTTTTAACGTAAAGTGACATGACATCAGTTAATTAATTAACAGTATGCTGCTGTCAAACATACGGTTTATTACATTGCGGGGTTCATTTGTACAACACACACAGAGTTATTCTATTAAGATCAAAATGTGTCTAATGCCCCTTAATGTGTATTTTTCATTGCAAGTTTATTTCCAGTAGCCTGCTTTGTATGATGCATTCAAATACGTAAATACAAGTCTTTTCATTTTTGCATAGATATGATAGTTCAGCTGTATCATTTGTAATTACAAAATAATATAGAGACTATGCAGAGGCCATAACTAAAGAAAGAAAGAAAATGCACCACCACTAACTGACACAACCCATTCTAAAGTGATGTCTACTATTCTACCGTGCTTTATGAACCTTACACCAGCCGTTCAGAAGTGTGCTTGCCCTTGATACAAATTATCAGGAGATGTTTATTCTGGAAGTGAAATGATGCTTTGAAGACTGAAAACCGGTCTGAATCTTTTTCTCTAGTGTGTTTGCTTTAAGCAGCTTTAGAGATTTTAACTGGAAAATAAATCACAAAAACAATCTTTAAAACTTACTGGGATGAATGGAGTGTGATTATTATCAGTGATGTGAAGACACACTGGCGTTCACACTGAATGTGTTTCCAGATCCAGATTAGAACCGGAGCAGATCAGTCACAACAAACAGCAGAGCGACGGAGAGGAGAACAACGGTGAGACGCACACACACACACACACACACATACTATACACACTCATACACACACACACACACACACACACACACACACACACACACACACACACACACACTCTGTACAGATTTTTTGCGGGACTGCCAGTGTCCTATGAGTAATGTGTGTGTGTTGCAGATAAACCCGTCTCAGACAGTAATGTGGATCTGTGGGAGGACAATAGAGTTGAGGATGATCTTTCACCAGAGGAAATGCAGATGGTACAAACACACACACACACACACACACAGTGATCACTGCATCAGTGTTACACAGCATCATGATGAAGTGTGTGTGTGTGTGTGTCAGTTCGAGCAGGAGAATCAGAGGTTGGTTGGGGAGATGAACAGTCTGCTGGATGAAGTCAGGTGAGATTGTGCTGTTTTTATCATCCTGACCGAGACGACACTCATTACACACACACACACACACACACCAATATTGATTAGATAGTAATCAGTGGTGGAAAGAGTACTGAAAATATATACTCAAGTAAAAGTACCATTACCTTCCAAAATGTAGTGTGAGTAGAGTAAAAGTACTTGTCCACAAAACTATTTGAGTAAGAGTAAAAGAGTAGAGTATTTAAAAGTACTCATGAGTATTGAGTACTGAGTACTGAGCTGTGGATTCTACCCCGTCATAATAACTGCTCTACACTGCAATTTATACAAATGTGTCCCTGGAGCACAGAAGCAGTCATGAGTAACACAGGTATATCTGTAGCAATAGACAACAATACATTGTATGGATCAAAATTATACATTTCTCTTTTATGCCAAAAATCATTAGGATATTAAGATCATGTTCCATCAAGATATTTAGTAAATTTCCTACCGTAAATATATTAAAACTTCATTTTTGATTAGTAATATGCATTGCTAAGAACTTCATTTGAACAACTTTAAAGGAGATTTTCTCAATATTTAGATTTTTTTGCTCCCTCAGATTCCAGATTTTCAAATAGTTGCATCTCAGACAAATATTGTCCTATCATAACAAACCATACATCAATGGAAAGATTATTTATTCAGCTTTGTCTAGATGATGTATAGATCTCAGTTTTGAAAAATTGTCACTTATGGTTTTGTGGTCCAGGGTCACCTTTAAAAAACGTTGTACATTCTGGAATTCACATTATCTTGTTTGTCATAAAGATTGAAGAATATCTATAATCCAGCAGTTTTGATTGATTTTGACTGCCAACTCTTTAAAACACATCAAAACAGCACGGAAACAGTATTCAGCTGAAGAAAAGATGAAAGTTATTCTCAGTACAATCATCCCCATTTAAATCATAAAGTTTGAAAAATAGATTTAAAATCATGTGTAAGGCCACTGAGAGCATGCTGTTGTTGCACATAAAATATTAATGTTTAGAACAGTGCAAATACAAACACCATTAGAGACTCATAGTTCAGCATCACACACCATGATATGGGTTCAAATGAGAGCCCATTTCTCTCCAAAACGGTGCCAGTTTTAGCGTTTTGCAATAAAGAAACAAGAAAAACTAAACTTGATCATTTATGTTACAATTTTAACAAATGCACATTGTTCTAGAAGGATGGCATCATGTACATTACATGTACATATACATTACTCGAATTGT
>NC_136745.1:31462074-31472074 GCF_936440315.1 Barbus barbus | reverse complement strand
ACTCTCTCTCTCTCACACACGCTCACTCGCTCTCTCACACACACACACACGCTCTCTCTCACACGCTCACTCTCTCTCTCTCACACACACACACACACACGCTCTCTCTCACACGCTCACTCTCTCTCTCTCACACGCTCACTCTCTCTCTCTCACACACACACACACACACACACACACACGCTCTCTCTCACACACACACACTCACTCTCTCTCACACACACACACACACTCTCTCTCTCACACACTCACTCTCTCTCACACACACACACACACTCTCTCACACGCTCCCTCTCTCTCTCACACACACACACTCCCTCTCTCTGTCTCACACACTCACACTCACTCTCTCTCTCTCACACACACACACACACACACACGTGATGGAACACATTTCTAAACAGTGTTTAATGTAGAGTTTGCGGCTGCACAGCGTCCCTGAGAGCAGCACCGCAGGTCACATGACAGGAAGTTCAGTGCTCGGTGTCGGTGTGGTTCTGCAGGGTCTTCATGGCTCGTCCCCACAGTGCTCCGCTGCTGAGCTCCTCGCTGCTCCTGCAGGAGTCTGCGTCTGCACGGCTGCAGTGAGCGCTGCGGTGTCTGCGCAGGACTGCGGTGCGTGAGAAGCTCTTGCCGCAGGTGTCGCAGGTGTAGGGCCGCTCACCTGTGTGAGAGCGCACGTGACGCTGAAGATCACCTGACCCCGCAAAACACTTCCCTGCAAACACACACCAGCGCTTCATCAGACACGGATACCATATTTTAGTGCAGGTGAGATGAGTAAATACATGTTGATATTTAGTCTAGAACTACAGTAAGATCGTGTAGATATTTAGTCTAGAACTACAGTAAGATTGTGTTGATATTTAGTCTAGAACTACAGTAAGATCGTGTTGATATTTAGTCTAGAACTACAGTAAGATCGTGTTGATATTTAGTCTA
This sequence comes from Barbus barbus, assembly GCF_936440315.1. Classification (NCBI taxonomy): domain Eukaryota; kingdom Metazoa; phylum Chordata; class Actinopteri; order Cypriniformes; family Cyprinidae; genus Barbus; species Barbus barbus. The sequence goes on along the minus strand of NC_136745.1, from coordinate 31,471,132 downwards.
GAACTACAGTAAGATCGTGTTGATATTTAGTGTTGAACTACAGTAAGATCGTGTTGATATTTAGTCTAGAACTACAGTAAGATCGTGTTGATATTTAGTCTAGAACTACAGTAAGATCGTGATGATATTTAGTCTAGAACTACAGTAAGATTGTGATATTTAGTCTAGAACTACAGTAAGATCATGTAGATATTTAGTCTAGAACTACAGTAAGATCATGTAGATATTTAGTCTAGAACTACAGTAAGATAGTGTAGATATTTAGTCTAGAACTACTGTAAGATCATGATGATATTTAGTCTAGAACTACAGTAAGATCGTGTTGATATTTAGTCTAGAACTACAGTAAGATCGTGTTGATATTTAGAACTACAGTAAGATCGTGTTGATATTTAGTGTTGAACTACAGTAAGATCGTGTTGATATTTAGTGTTGAACTACAGTAAGATCGTGTTGATATTTAGTCTAGAACTACAGTAAGATCGTGATGATATTTAGTCTAGAACTACAGTAAGATCGTGATCATATTTAGTCTAGAGCTACAGTAAGATCGTGAAGATATTTAGTCTAGAGCTACAGTAAGATCATGTAGATATTTAGTCTAGAACTACAGTAAGATCGTGTTGATATTTAGTCTAGAGCTACAGTAAGATCGTGTTGATATTTAGTGTTGAACTACAGTAAGATCGTGTTGATATTTAGTGTTGAACTACAGTAAGATCGTGTTGATATTTAGTCTAGAACTACAGTAAGATCGTGATCATATTTAGTCTAGAGCTACAGTAAGATCGTGATCATATTTAGTCTAGAGCTACAGTAAGATCGTGAAGATATTTAGTCTAGAGCTACAGTAAGATCATGTAGATATTTAGTCTAGAACTACAGTAAGATCCTGTAGATATTTAGTCTAGAACTACAGTAAGATCCTGTAGATATTTAGTCTAGAACTACAGTAAGATCATGTTGATATTTAGTCTAGAACTACAGTAAGATCATGTAGATATTTAGTCTAGAACTACAGTAAGATCATGTAGATATTTAGTCTAGAACTACAGTAAGATCATGTAGATATTTAGTCTAGAACTACAGTAAGATCATGATGATATTTAGTCTAGAACTACAGTAAGATCATGTTGATATTTAGTCTAGAGCTACAGTAAGATCATGTTGATATTTAGTCTAGAGCTACAGTAAGATCCTGTAGATATTTAGTCTAGAACTACAGTAAGATCCTGTAGATATTTAGTCTAGAACTACAGTAAGATCATGATGATATTTAGTCTAGAACTACAGTAAGATCCTGTAGGTATTTAGTCTAGAACTACAGTAAGATCCTGTAGATATTTAGTCTAGAACTACAGTAAGATCCTGTAGATATTTAGTCTAGAACTACAGTAAGATCCTGTAGATATTTAGTCTAGAACTACAGTAAGATCCTGTAGATATTTAGTCTAGAACTACAGTAAGATCATGATGATATTTAGTCTAGAACTACAGTAAGATCATGATGATATTTAGTCTAGAACTACAGTAAGATCATGTTGATATTTAGTCTAGAGCTACAGTAAGATCATGTTGATATTTAGTCTAGAGCTACAGTAAGATCATGTAGATATTTAGTCTAGAACTACAGTAAGATCATGATGATATTTAGTCTAGAACTACAGTAAGATCATGTAGATATTTAGTCTAGAACTACAGTAAGATCATGATGATATTTAGTCTAGAGCTACAGTAAGATCCTGTAGATATTTAGTCTAGAGCTACAGTAAGATCCTGTAGATATTTAGTCTAGAACTACAGTAAGATCATGATGATATTTAGTCTAGAACTACAGTAAGATCCTGTAGGTATTTAGTCTAGAACTACAGTAAGATCCTGTAGGTATTTAGTCTAGAACTACAGTAAGATCCTGTAGATATTTAGTCTAGAACTACAGTAAGATCCTGTAGATATTTAGTCTAGAACTACAGTAAGATCCTGTAGATATTTAGTCTAGAACTACAGTAAGATCATGTTGATATTTAGTCTAGAACTACAGTAAGATCATGATGATATTTAGTCTAGAACTACAGTAAGATCATGATGATATTTAGTCTAGAACTACAGTAAGATCATGTTGATATTTAGTCTAGAGCTACAGTAAGATCATGTTGATATTTAGTCTAGAGCTACAGTAAGATCATGATGATATTTAGTCTAGAACTACAGTAAGATCCTGTAGGTATTTAGTCTAGAACTACAGTAAGATCATGTAGGTATTTAGTCTAGAACTACTGTAAGATCATGATGATATTTAGAACTACAGTAAGATCGTGTTGATATTTAGTCTAGAACTACAGTAAGATCGTGTTGATATTTAGAACTACAGTAAGATCGTGTTGATATTTAGTGTTGAACTACAGTAAGATCGTGTTGATATTTAGTGTTGAACTACAGTAAGATCGTGTTGATATTTAGTCTAGAACTACAGTAAGATCGTGATGATATTTAGTCTAGAACTACAGTAAGATCGTGATCATATTTAGTCTAGAGCTACAGTAAGATCGTGAAGATATTTAGTCTAGAGCTACAGTAAGATCATGTAGATATTTAGTCTAGAACTACAGTAAGATCGTGTTGATATTTAGTCTAGAGCTACAGTAAGATCGTGTTGATATTTAGTGTTGAACTACAGTAAGATCGTGTTGATATTTAGTCTAGAACTACAGTAAGATCGTGTTGATATTTAGTCTAGAACTACAGTAAGATCGTGATCATATTTAGTCTAGAGCTACAGTAAGATCGTGATCATATTTAGTCTAGAGCTACAGTAAGATCGTGAAGATATTTAGTCTAGAGCTACAGTAAGATCATGTAGATATTTAGTCTAGAACTACAGTAAGATCCTGTAGATATTTAGTCTAGAACTACAGTAAGATCATGTAGATATTTAGTCTAGAACTACAGTAAGATCATGTTGATATTTAGTCTAGAACTACAGTAAGATCATGTAGATATTTAGTCTAGAACTACAGTAAGATCATGATGATATTTAGTCTAGAACTACAGTAAGATCATGTTGATATTTAGTCTAGAGCTACAGTAAGATCATGTTGATATTTAGTCTAGAGCTACAGTAAGATCCTGTAGATATTTAGTCTAGAACTACAGTAAGATCCTGTAGATATTTAGTCTAGAACTACAGTAAGATCCTGTAGATATTTAGTCTAGAACTACAGTAAGATCATGTTGATATTTAGTCTAGAACTACAGTAAGATCATGATGATATTTAGTCTAGAGCTACAGTAAGATCATGTTGATATTTAGTCTAGAACTACAGTAAGATCCTGTAGATATTTAGTCTAGAACTACAGTAAGATCCTGTAGATATTTAGTCTAGAACTACAGTAAGATCCTGTAGATATTTAGTCTAGAACTACAGTAAGATCATGTTGATATTTAGTCTAGAACTACAGTAAGATCATGATGATATTTAGTCTAGAACTACAGTAAGATCATGATGATATTTAGTCTAGAACTACAGTAAGATCATGTTGATATTTAGTCTAGAGCTACAGTAAGATCATGTTGATATTTAGTCTAGAGCTACAGTAAGATCATGTAGATATTTAGTCTAGAACTACAGTAAGATCATGATGATATTTAGTCTAGAACTACAGTAAGATCATGTAGATATTTAGTCTAGAACTACAGTAAGATCATGTTCACACACAACACTCTGCACTTACTCCTGATTTCTCTCAACACCAGAGCTGTCACTCAATACATCACAAACACAGGAACTGTTACTTATCTGAAAATGTAACTCAGATATTTACTTCTGAATTAAAAAGTAATGCGTTACTTTACTAGTTACTTGGGGAAAGTAATCTGATTGCGTAACTAGTAAGCATCCCCCAGCACTGGTGATCAGTGTATAGTGCTAGCTCTACAGCAGTGGGGTCAGCGAGAGGTCAGTGAGAGGTCAGCGAGGGCTCAGCGAGGGCTCACCGCAGGTCTGGCAGCTGTAGGGTTTGTCTCCGCTGTGCCGCAGCTTGTGTTTGAACAGCTTCCTCTGCATGTTGAAGGATTTCCCGCACTGCTCGCAGGTGAACTCCTCCTCGGTGCTGTGCGTCTTCTTGTGCTCCTTCAGGTTGCTGAAGTTGCTGAAGCCTGCAGGACAGAAGCAGAGGTCAGCACAGCTCTCTGTGTCTCGGTGTTTGATGGCTGACGGAGCTCACCTCGTCCACAGATGTCACACAGGTGCGGCCGCGCTCCCGAGTGGACGATGATGTGCCGCTGGACGTCTCCGGACGCTGCGAAACTGAAGCACAGACAGAGTCACTCCCACTGAACACCTCAGCTTTATATCACATGCTCTCTGAAATGGTGTGTTTATATATGCAAATGATACAATTTCTAATTAAATATGCACAGAATTGCATTCATTTCTAGAACATAAATCTGATTATTGTATAAAGTCAGGGTCATAATTCTAGTCTGATTTTGTCGTCATATTAGAGTTAAAGGTTTTTCTAGAGGAGATTTTGTATTTCTCTTCTTTTTATCACTCCATAAATCAGAAAATACTGTCAACAGACAGAAAACAAACACATTTTCACCATGTTTTTAGGAGTAAATGTGGTATAAATCAGTGTGAATGAAACGGTTCAGTGTTTGTAAGAAAAAACTCTTTAAAGATTGAACTCTACAGACACAAATAGATCAAGTGTGATAGAATAAACTCTTAAATAGAGCTGCATGATTCTGGATAAACTGAGAATCGTGTTTGTTTTTTAAACAGAGATCCCTGTAAATACTTCACTTGTTTCATTACTGAAGGAATCATCAGTTTTGAACGAATCTCTTGAATGAATGATTCAATGATAAATACATTTTTAACGGTCACTTGTTGCATCTACTGGAGAAACACTGATATCAACAAAAGTTATCTGAAGCACCAGTCTGAAGCGAAAAGTACTTTCTCTGATAATTTGCTCTGTTTTGTTCGCTACCATAGGCATCAGTGTTTATATCTGAACTATAATCTTTTATTCCAGTACTTCTGTGATAATATGAACGATTCTCAGAGACTAGCAGAAATAATACAGTGGTGGAAAAGCCTTTGTTTTCTCATCTACTGCTCTCTCTCTCTCTCTCTCTGTCAGCGGCAGTGCTAAAACAGATCTGAATGCTATGATGTGATTTTGTCTTAACAGTCTTAACAGACAAAGGAATCGTTGTCATTTAGAAATAAGATCACGTTCGTGTTTGAATCGAGATCGCAATCTTCTAGCGATTAATTGTGCAGCTCTACTCTTAAATGTGGATTTTGTCTGTTTTCTTTCCACTAGACGTCCCCGTCTGGTTTAGTCAGCGTGTTGGGTCTGACTCCTCTCTAACATGATGAACACTCACCTCTTCCCGCAGAGCTCACAGATGTATGGCTTCTCTCCTGAATGTCTGCGCAGATGCGTCTGCAAGTTTCCCGCCTGCAAACACACACAGACACATGAACACATGCAGCAGGAACACATCAGGTGTGTGTTTGTGTTTACATACCTGTGAGAATCCTTTCCCACACACATTACACTGGAACGGCTTCTCACCTGCAGAGAGAGACCAGCAGCTGCGTGAGTGTGTGTGTGTGTGAGAGTGTGTGTGAGAGTGTGAGAGAGAGTGTAAGTGTGTGAGAGAGAGTGTAAGTGTGTGAGAGAGAGTGTAAGTGTGTGAGAGAGAGTGTAAGTGTGTGAGAGAGAGTGTAAGTGTGTGTGTGAGTGAGTGTAAGTCTGTGTGTGTGTGTGTGTGTGTGTGTGCGTGAGTGTAAGTGTGTGAGAGAGAGTGTAAGTGTGTGTGTGAGTGAGTGTAAGTCTGTGTGTGTGTGCGTGAGTGTAAGTGTGTGAGAGAGAGTGTAAGTGTGTGTGTGAGTGAGTGTAAGTCTGTGTGTGTGTGTGTGCGTGAGTGTGTGTGTGAGAGAGTGTAAGTGTGTGAGAGAGAGTGTAAGTGTGTGAGAGAGAGTGTAAGTGTGTGTGTGAGTGAGTGTAAGTCTGTGTGTGTGTGTGTGCATGAGTGTGTGTGTGAGTGTGTGTGTGCGTGAGTGTGTGCGTGAGTGTGTGCGTGTGTGTGCGCGTGTGTGTGCATGTTTATGTGGTTTATGAGGACACAAATTTGTGACATGGGTATGACAGAGGTATTACAATATGAAGGTGGTTTATGAGGACACTGCCTATGTCCCCGTAATTCAAAAGGCTTAAAAAACATACTAAATGGTGTTTTTTTGAAAATCTAAAAATGCACAAAGTCTCCTGTGAGGGCTAAGTTTAGGTGTAGGGTTGGTGTAGGGCAATAGCACACACAGTTTGTTCAGAATAAAAACCATTACGCCTATGGAGAGTCCCCATAAACCACAAAAACCAACATGTGTGTGTGTGTGTGTGTGTGTGTGTGTGTGTGTGAGTATGTGTCTCTCTGACGTGTGAGTATGTGTGTGTGTGTGTCTGACCTGTGTGTGAGCGCTTGTGCAGCTCCAGGTTGCTGGGATGTTTGAACGTCTTTCCGCAAACCTCACAGCAGTACTTGTTTCCGCTGCTGACCTCTGACCTCTCGACATGACCTCTCAGGTCATCGGGCTCCACCACAGGTGTCGTCTTCAGCTCGGACACTTCTGCTGGGTCAGAGGTCATGGAGAGGTCAGAGGCGGTGGCATGGGTGGGGCAAGTAGGCGTGGCCCCCTGTGGGTCACAGTGCTCCGGCCCCTCGTCCTCCGCACTGACGTGTGAGCGCAGGTAGTTGAACTTTTTCAGGTAAACAGTTTTCTTCGGCCGCAGAACATGCAGGTGGGCGGAGTCAGAGCCACATTGGTGGGCGGAGTCAGAGCTGTGTGGGTGGGCGGAGTCAGATCCGCATGGGTGGGCGGAGCCAGAGCTGTGTGGGTGGGCAGAGTCAGAGCTGTGTGGGTGGGCGGAGTCTGATCCGCATGGGTGGGTGGAGTCAGAGCTGCGTGGGTGGGCGGAGCCTGCCACAGGAACGCTGCTCTGGAGCGGCTCCTCCGGTGGGAAGCTGCAGCTCTGCTTCAGATACTGTCTGGTGTAGAAGTTCCTGAGCTTGTATCCGTGTGGCAGAGGCTTGTGCAGATCCGTGTCTGACGGTAACGATCCTCCGATCACGCAGTCCTGATCGTGAGCCACGTCGGCGGGCAGAGAGAGAGAAGCATCGGTCGACACGCAGGGCTTCAGGAACGCCTGACACATGTTCAGGATGTTCAACACCTGAAACACCGTCAGCATTTACAAATATGATCAAGTCACGTGTATTTCTAGAGCACTGTCAATATAGATTTTAATCAGTTCAATAATACTCACAAAACTCATATGAAACTAATTCAATTACAGCTGCTCTGAATTTTTCCATTTCAATTAAAAGCAGCTCTACAGAATTCAATTGAATTCATAGTTTATTCCATTCAGTTTATTTTTTAATCGATTCAGTTTATTTTTTAATCGATTCAGTTGATTCAATTTGCATCAGAGATTATTTAATTCAGTTCAACATTGATTCAATTCATTTTTTTCAGCTCAATTAAGTTCACCTTTGAGTCAATTGAGTTCAATGTGGATTCAATTCAGTTTAATAATAGTCGCAAAATGAATCAACTATGAAACAAATTCAATTTCAGCTGTAAAGCAGTTCTACAGAAGACAATGATTAAATTCAGTTAATTGTTGATTCAACTATAAATGATTCAGTTCAGCTCACTATTGATTCATTCAGCTCATTTTTTAATCAGTTCAGTTTAGGGATGTCAGGAGAACCGATACTGCGGTACCAAGTCGGTACAAACAGTTTCCTCCAGTAGCGTAAGTACTGTAGCTAGCGACTAGCGAGGCTGCAATTCTTCTGGAACTAGCGGGGGGCAGGTGCATGGAAGTGTTTCAGTCGGGCCTCAAAGGGTAAAGAAGAAGAAAACACCTACAAGCACACAGAAGAACTACACGAGGAAGATGGGGACGATATATAAATATGATTGTGTGAGATTTAACTGAGAGCGCAGCTCAGAAAGCACGAGCGCACACACATAACGTTACTGACAGCTTGTTCATTTGTTGTGTATCCGGCCGTGGATTATCCTTATTAACATTGTTACAATATTACACCCATAGTTGACTAATGCTTGCATTCAGCGTATAGAAGTGTGTGTATTATTTTGAAGGCCAAGTGCCTCCAATGTAGTGTTGTCAAAAATATGGATATTTCGATAAATATCGATACTGAAATATCTGAACGGTACCAATATTAATTTCCTGAAGTATGGATACACCGATACTAGCCGAGCTTCTCTCCAGAGGCGCGTGCACAAGCACCACACGTGACCGCACTCGTCTCCTTCGCTCTGGTTAAACAGCACAAGTGAAGTGAATAGAAAGATGACTGCTCTGGTTGTTAAAGAACACAGCAGGAGCGCTATCTGTAGGGATCTATGATCTCCGCGATGCAGAGAACGCCACGGAATCCAGTCATAAACACGGAAGTTACAGTTTAACGCGGAATGGCACGGAATTTGTCAAAGTTTGGATGAATTAATCAAAACTAGGTCATTACACAAATCAAACCGCGATATGGACTAGTATCTGTAAATATTAAGCTGCAAAAGTGGATTTAAATATGAATCCTGCATGTTCTGCGCGTCTCTGTGTGAATGTGCTGCACGTGCGGTTGTGTTTACTAATGTAGCGCTCGCGGTGATTTCAGCGTCTGCCGTCTCAATGAGGACATAAATACATCAACAATATCTCCAGAACTGATCTGAAAGCACTTTACCAGCATTTTACCATTTAATTTGAGTAAAACTAGCATCATATCATACACATACAGAACTTTAGAAGTATTCACGGCAACCCGTCAAAATAAAAGTTCGGTTTAACTTCGCCTATTAAAGACCGTGTGCCAGAAATAGACTATATAACTATTATTTAGTAGAATGTACATAATACTACTACTTACTACTGTTAATTTTTTTAAAAGAAATAATCACAAAATATTTTAATTTTAATAGTAAATCCCCTTCATTTGCCAGAA
>NC_136745.1:31449574-31457074 GCF_936440315.1 Barbus barbus | reverse complement strand
CTAATTAGAAATAAATAAACTAAAATCAAAATGAAATAAACGTGTATAGTACTATTTAACCCCCCCCCCCAATTGAATTAAAATTACAAAAGCGCAAAACAAAAATTATATACATTAAAATTAAAATGTTAGTTCAAAATATTAATTGAAAATACATATACACTGACTCCATCTAATAAAATAAAAAAATCATATTAATTTTCCCCATTTACAAACACGTATTTCCCTAAATGCCCGAGCTGCTGTTTTTGCAGGAACTTGTAGTATTTGGGTCATTCCTGTTATACAGTGACTTTTCTGCCTCTATGATTTACTTACTCATATTTTCTCTAAAATAGTCCCATATTTATAAGAAATTGCTTAAATTATACATAATAGGTCTACTTCATCACTTAAACAGAGATAATAGACATTACAAATATTATTTAGTTTTTTTACACACCTTTTTATTGATACGGGCATTCAGTTGTATCATGAAATGATAAAAACCTCAAAATATTTTTAAATGATGTTATGGACTAGGCTAAACTTCATCTAATCATACATATAAATCATGTGAAACTATATATATTTACCGTGTCCCTAAAGTCATGTTAGTATACTCCCTCGTCTCCAGTCCCACTGAGATCCCTTTCAGCACGAGATGTTTAGTGTTTCTGTACGAAGAGTCAACTCTCTCTCCTGTTTCAGGTTTAGACATGTTCTCCTGCTCGTCACTCTTAAAGTTAGGATATATTATGGAGAATGTGTGTCCGATCAACGGAAAATAAAACATATCTGACATAGATATAAACGTTATAAGCCTGATAAATGTTGAATTTGATGTGTTTATACACCCATAGCTATGCTGGTATTGTTTTGAAACCGTATTATGGAGCAGTTCCACAGGTTACAGATGCTAAAGCATGCAGGACCGTGCCGGAGAGCTCCTGTTACAAGCTGTTACGCTCCGGCCTGATCCTGCTAGACAGGCCATTTGCAATAAAAACTTGAAAGCAACATTAAATGTTTGGCATACCTTTGTCTTGTTTTGTGAGGTGAGGAGCATTACCAGCATATAAATGTTTCTGAGCAAAATTTGTATATTATTTACCATCCTGTTGGCAAAAATGGGCACAAAAAAGTACCTGTTCTTAATAATCAAGACCTAATCTATGAATTAATAATTGTTTTGTTTCAAGAGTAAAAACACCATTATGGCATGAGGGACATAGACTATCTTATTATTGCTCATTATTGTAGTTTAACTATGTCCCTGACAGGATGGAGCACATTCACAGCGAGTGTCTCAACAATACACACATAATTATTATTATTAAGTCACTGAGCTTGACCAGTATGTGTTCTATGTAGTTAAACATGTCACTAATTTGGTAGAATGCTAGAAACATGAAAACCATGTAACTTTTTTTCCAAAAATTATGAAGCCAAAATATACCGGATACCAGGAATGACCCATTTCCTGTTTCCGGTTTCCGTTCAGAGCGGCACCACACGTGTGTTCAGACACTCGCGCGCGTTTCATTCAGTCGCGTGTTTTTACTTTAAACAACGAGAAGTAGAGTTAATACCGGAGACTCGCTCACGGGGATCAAGAGGACCGGGTCATCAACACGCGCGTGAAGCAGAGGAGCACAGGTAACGCGACGCATGAATCAGGATCTGGGATCTAACATTGCATACAGCACTCGGTGAGACTGAAGGCGTGTGTTTCCTCTCAGGATCAGCTGCTGGTCTTCAGGATGGTGGTCTTCACGTGTAGCTCCTGCGGCGAGGCTCTGAAGAAAGCTGCAGTGGAGAAACATCTGCTGAGGTGCCGCGCCTGCCAGGTTTTGTCCTGCATCGACTGCAGCAAAGACTTCTGGTAGGAGTTTGTCTGGTGTTCAGTGTGTGATGATGGTGATGCTGATGCTGAGCGGGTGAGGATGATGGTGATGAAGATGAGAGTGTGATGATGATGAGCGTGTGATGTGTTTGTGGTGATGATGGTGAGCGTGATGGTGAGCGTGTGTGAGGATGGTGAGCGTGTGTGAGGATGGTGAGCGTGATGGTGAGCGTGTGTGAGGATGGTGAGCGTGATGGTGAGCGTGTGTGAGGATGGTGAGCGTGATGGTGAGCGTGTGTGAGGATGGTGAGCGTGTGTGAGGATGGTGAGCGTGATGGTGAGCGTGTGTGAGGATGGTGAGCGTGTGTGAGGATGGTGAGCGTGATGGTGAGCGTGTGTGAGGATGGTGAGCGTGATGGTGAGCGTGTGTGAGGATGGTGAGCGTGTGTGAGGATGGTGAGCGTGATGGTGAGCGTGTGTGAGGATGGTGAGCGTGATGGTGAGCGTGTGTGAGGATGGTGAGCGTGTGTGAGGATGGTGAGCGTGATGGTGAGCGTGTGTGAGGATGGTGAGAGTGTGTGATGATGATGAGCGTGTGATGTGTTTGTGGTGATGATGATGAGCGTGTGATGTGTTTGTGGTGATGATGGTGAGCGTGTGATGTGTTTGTGGTGATGATGGTGAGCGTGTGATGTGTTTGTGGTGATGATGGTGAGAGTGTGTGATGATGATGAGCGTGTGATGTGTTTGTTCACAGGGGCGACGATTACAAGAACCACAACAAGTGCATCAGTGAAGACCAGAAGTACGGCGGTAAAGACTTCCAGGCGAAGGCGAACAAGGGTGATGTGAAGCAGCAGCAGTGGATTCAGGTGAGCGGAGCTGAACGTCAGTGAAGGTCTGATGGGTTCGTCTGGTCACTCACGCATCTGTCCTTCTCCAGAGGATCCAGCAGGCCATGGAGCAGCCTGACGTCGAGCCCAATGTGCGGAAGATCCTGCAGAAGGTCATCGCTCACGATAACGTGCCGCGCAAGAAAGCCAAGTTTGAGGTGAGAATCTGAGACTGCTGTGATGGAGATTTGTTCAGTCTGATGATCGAGTGCTGAATCATTGGTTTGTTCACATGCAGAACTGGATAAAGAACTGTCTGAAGATCTACAGCCCGTGTTTACTGGAGAAGGTCTGGGAGATTTGCTCAACGGCTGCCGACAGCGTAAGTGTTTAACCTCCTTCTGATGGTGTAAATGTTTTTATTTTTCTGAAAGAAGTCTCTCCTGCTCTTCAAGACTGCATTTATTTGATAAAAGTACAGTAAAAACCGTGAAATAGCATTATAATTTCGAATAGCTATTTTCTATCTGAATGTGTTAACCCCTTAACTGACAAAGATCGGCGACGGCCTCAGATTGTTTCAGTTTCACAGCACGTTAAAACTTCAGACTCTTACTTGATCTGGACAAACTGCATCAGTAGAAAGATTAAAGACTCTAGCTTTGATATTTGACCACTGTTTTGATAAAACATTGTTGCAGTGACAGTAATTTAGTAATTTAATTCAGGAGTGCAAAATTATAAATCCATATGTCATATTTGGAATAGAAATTTCACCAGGCATTCATATTCAGTCCGTCTGCAGCGGTTTGTGTTCACACAGCTTGTAGCTAAAGGTGTGAGTGAGGCCAGCAGGGGGCGCTCACCCTGTGGTCTGTGTGGGTCCTAACACCCCAGTGTAGTGATGGGGACGCTATTCTGTCAAAAAAAGCACCGTCTTTCAGATGAGACGATAAACCGTGGTCCTGAGTCTCTGTGGTCATTAAAAACCCCAGGATGACCTTCTAATGTAGCTTGATGCTAATGTTAGCTCTAATGCAGCTGCAGAACAGGTCCAATTATGATTCATAATTCACGTAAGGTCGTAAGGAAATGTTTTGGATTTTTTTAGAAATGTTTGTTGAGCAGTAAATCAGTATATTAATATGATTTCTGAAGATCATGTGACACTGAAGACTGGAGTAATGATGCTGAAAATACAGCTGCAGATCACAGAAATACATTACAGTTTAACACATATTCACATAGAAAACAGATATTTTACACTGTAATAATATTTCAATTTTTTGTCTTGGTGAGCAGAAGAGACTCAAAAGCATTTAAAAAAATCATTATCATTATTATTATTATTATGACATTTTTATTATTTATTTTTCCATGTATAAGCTTATAAAAATAAAGTGTGCAGCTGAAGTATTTTCATTCGCTCTTGTTTCCTGATGTTTCAGAACAGCAACCAAACCAACCATCAGACGGCGAGTGAACACGAGAGCCGAAGCGGCCCGAACGACGGCGCTGAGACGAAAGAAAACAAGAGAGATGAGAGGAAAAAAAATAAGAAGAACAAGAACAAGAGGAAGCATTCAGAGGAGCAGAACGGAGAAAACACAGACGAGAAACAGACGAGAAAAAAGAGGAAACGAGAGGAGAAAGAACAGAACGGACATAACGCAGACGAAAAGAGCAACAAAAAACAGAAGAAAAGAAAGCGGGAGGCGTTTGACGGTAAACGTCGTATTAGTGCCGTACTGACCGTTTGTCCTCATGTGACCTCTTAATCACTTCCTGTGTGTTTGACCAATCAGAGAGTCTGAATCCGGAGGGGGAGGAGCCAGAGAGCCAGGAGTCTGCATCAAACTCTACAGGTATTTCACCACAATAATAATCATATCAGTCAGAGATGGTTATAATTACTCTGCTGTATTACTCTTAAATTCATAATTTTATTCTGAATGTGTTGTGATTTAATAGCATCATGTGTCATATTTATTCATGGATTCAGTAGTTTGTGCAGGGAATGGTCTCTGTTTGATTGTAATGACTGAAGCATCACTGATTCAGCTCTTCTGAACTCTGCTGGTTTTCTCAGGGAGGTTTTATTGGAAAGGGACGATAAAGGCGGTTCTGAGAGACGCTCCGGAGGACGGACTCGCTGTCAAGAAACTCCGCAAGAAGGTGAGCTGAACCTCAGGACAGACTCTGAGAGAGACGCTGTATCTGAAGTCGTATGAGTTGGGTGTTTTTCAGACGTTTGCTGACTCTGGTGTTTCTGCAGGTTTTAGCGGCGTATTACTCGTTCACTGGAAACTCAAACTTCAGATCGGAAGAGGAGCTTCTGTCTCTGTTCAACAGAAAGATCAACAACAACCCAAAGTTTAAGATCCTCAAAGACCGAGTCAGACTGGTGAAGTGACGGACGCTGTTCATCATCTCTAGCTGTAATAAATGCTCCGAGTGAACTCACGTCTATCTGTGTCTTTAGCTGTCGCTCAAGTGTCTGGTGTGTGAGATCGATCAGATTCTGTCATTCAGGATTAGAGTCTGCAATCATTTGATTCAAATCAGGACTTCGGAGCGTGTATCGCAAATATTGTTTCTGATTTCTTTTTTTATTAAACCGTTCCAAATACCAAACCATTAAAGGGTTCATATGATGCTTTTTTAAAGATCATTATTTTGTTTGTTTGGTGTAGCAGAATATGTTGACATGCATTAACGGTCAAAAAAACTTTCCTTATTGTAGTTCCTCTATGCTCCGCCTCTCTCAAACACATCGTTTTCTACAAAGCCCCTCCTTCCGACAAGCACCGTCTGCTCTGATTGGTCAGCTGACAGTGCATTGTGATTGGCTGAACACCAAGAGTGCACGTCGGAAATGTTATGCCCCTTACCATAATCACGAGCTTCAGCTTTCAAAATAAAAGTAAAGACCATTATAATATCTTTAGTTTTACCTTCATTTCAAGCCCGAGAGGGAAACAGTCGCGTGACAGACGCAGTGATGAAGCTCGTATGTGTTTACAAACAAGCAGCGGTTAAGACAGCTGACTCCACTGTGATGTGACCCTGTCTCTCTCTCTCACACACACACACACACACACAGACACGACGCGTTACTCTACACTGCGCATAACTCTGTATTTGAACAGTCAATAGCAATTACTTTAATAACAAAACATACTTACAGTCACTGATTCAGAAGCACCAGATTGTCATAGCAAAGTCAAAATTGACCCTTTTTTTAGAAATAGCCTTTGTGCACAGCCTTGTGCTCTCCTAGGTTCACGAAACTGTTGTCCATAAAATGCGTTGCACAAATTCGAACATCTGGGTTGTGCTGTTCTGTTGTGAACAAATCTTAACAATGATTCCTAAATGCATCTACTCTCGGAAGGCCAAATAAAGTGCTTCTGCTTTCTCATAGAAACACACAGCATCTCCCTGACGGCTGCATCAACACTACTGCGGTTACTGAAGCCACGCCGCCTTTCTTTGCGTGAACATTTGGGCTGCATTACGCAAATATTTCCACATCGTGACGTAGACGTGGGGGGGGGGGGGGGGGGGTTTAAATGAGGCGTTTTAGCCTGGTCTGGATCAGCCTTCTCTTTTAAATGGAATAAATCCTTTGTGGGAGACTTTGAGCTTTGTGACTCTGCAGATCTTATACATGCACAAACAGATACATAACACACTAAAGAAGAAGAAAACAAGAAATCGCATCATATGACCCCTTTAAGGTGGTGCAATTATAAAAAACAAAGAAAAATGAAAGTACTACAAACACCATGGTTAAACTATGGTTAGTGTAGCAAAGCCATGGCTAATTTGTGGTTACCATGGTTTAACTATAGTAACCTTTTTTCATCTTAAAAGGACACAGGATAAATATAGAGACGCAGTTTTCACTGCTTTATGTACTTGTGTAGATGTCAAATAGACGTCCCCGTGATGTGCGTGTGCTATCAGGGTACTGTGTTTACACTTCTAAACACTTCTAAACAGCACAGAAAGGTGTGTAAGTACGTGACCCGGGCGCGCTGTGTGTTCCGCCGGTAGCTCCGCGGCGCACCGGAGAGATTAGCTGTTGAAGGTGGGGGTGTGAGGGCTGAATCTGACTCTTGTGTGGGACATTCCTTCTCTCCTGGGGCAGGGGTCAGTTGGCCCACCGCACAGAGGCTCCATACAGGTGCGAGCGCTGCACAGACCCACGGGTCACGACTCGCCGCAGTCCGGTTTCCAGCTGGAGAAAGAGCTGCCTGTTAGCGACACACACACACTCACACACACTGATAATCCCCGTGTGCGGCGCTGATCCCGCGCTTACCTGTAATCATATCGCTTTGAGCACAGCCTAGCTCACGTTAAACGCCGCTTCTGCATTAACTTTACAAGCCTTTACCTGCCATATTTAGTGGTGGTGATGGCGCAGTGGACAAGACACATGCCTTTGGTGTGAGAGACCCGGGTTCGAATCCACTGTGAGACACCAATGTGTCCCTGAGCAAGACACTTAACCCCTAGTTGCTCCAGAGGCGTGCGACCTCTGACATATATAGCAATTGTAAGTCGCTTTGGATAAAAGTGTCAGCTAAATGAATAAATGTAAATTTACTGCTGGGATGGTTACACTGGAAATGTAATAGATTACAAGTTACCCTATTTTAAATGTAATTGGTAGTGTAACTATTTCAATTTCTTTATTAAAGTAACAACTGAATACATTTGATTTTAATTACTTTTCTAAATTTCTAGCGAACGGTTTCACCTGTTAATCATTTTGAAACATGTAAAGCAGACAGAGTTAACCTTAGAGCAGTGCTGAACACTGATTACTGTCAG
>NC_136745.1:31249574-31447074 GCF_936440315.1 Barbus barbus | reverse complement strand
GAGTGTAATGGATTATCAAAAGCAATAAATGTAGGGCGGAGCTCGGTTGTTGAGATGTGGGCGTGGCTCTCGGATGAGGGGCGGAGTTTAAGAGCGCTGAATGATTGGAGAAATCCTGCAAACGTCACCAGACAGAAGATGCAGTTATGATATTTAGATTAAACGACCTGTCACTCGCAAACGTGGGGAGAGGGGCCAAGATGGCGGTGAGATAGGAGGAGGTGTTTGAAGTGTCGTCAGGAAAGTTTAAGGTTCGATGATAGTATAACCAACATAGCTGAAATATTTTACATAAGAAGAACAAATGAAAAACAAAAAAGAACAGGAAAAAATCTATTAATTAAACTCGCAGTCTGAGCCGAATTTATTGACAGCTCAAGCTCATTTGGTGGAACTGAGGATGAAACACTGATTCCTTTATTTAATCAGTGTATAAAGACTCAAAACTCTTGGAATAGTTTGCTACTTTATATGAGTAACACCTGGATTCTTCCAGTCTTTTTCAGTGAAAGGATATCATTTGTTGCTATAAAGGGAAACTAGTATGGCAGTGAATTACAGTTATTTTTTTATTTTGTTTGGGAAATGTTTTATTCATAAACAAAAATGTGCTAAATCAATGCCTTCTTTTCCACATCTCTTACTTGAAACTGATGCTTTCCTTAAATCTCTGAGGTTGATTAAGAACAAGAAAAGATGAAATATTATGATGATTGTTTTGGTAATACCAGTGATGTATAAGTCTGTTTTAGTAAGTTATTATTAGCTATTCGTCTGTATGCACCTATTTATCTTTGAAAGGAAACTTTACAAGACGTGTTGTGTTGTTTTGTTCTTCCTGTAAAGGGTCTGTTTGTTATGTATGTGTTGTATTTGTCTTAATGTTTGCATAATTAAAAAATGAAAAATATATAGATTAAACATTGTGAGCTTTCTTACAGAGAATCTGGAATCTGAGGGAGCAAAAAAATCTAAATATTGAGAAAATCTCCTTTAAAGTTGTTCAAATGAAGTTCTTAGCAATGCATATTACTAATCAAAAATGAAGTTTTGATATATTTACGGTAGGAAATGTACTAAATATCTTCATGGAACATGATCTTAATATCCTAATGATTTTTGTCATAAAAGAGAAATGTATAATTTTGATCCATACAATGTATTGTTGTCTATTGCTACAGATATACCTGTGCTACTCATGACTGCTTTTGTGCTGCAGGGACATTTGTGTTTGTAACAAATGACAAATTTTGACAAATTGAGTTGATAATAAAGTTGGACTGAACTAAAAATTAAGCATTGGAACATTTAGTTCTGTAATCATCGACCAATTTGTGAGTTTAATATCAGAAATGCAAACCGTTATAATCTCTCTCATGCAGTGCACACAACCGGAAGTGGCCTAAGAAATGTCCGGTTTTCGCTGTCGGTTCGCTGAAGTGACTCACTTGAATCTTTGGAGCGTCTTGCGTCACGAATCCGCCCGCGCTGGAGTGTGACGTCATCAGGCCATCATGGCGGAGTACGGTGAGCTGATGAACCTGAGGAGACGATTCAAGACAAACGAACAAGAAGAGGAAGACGAACAGAGTGAGGAACACACACACACACACACACACGCACACACACACACACACACACACACACACTAAATATCAGCGGCTTTAGCTGAACTCTGCTGGAGTGTGTGCAGAGGTGGGTAGAGTACTCAAAAACTGTACTCAAGTAAAAGTGAAAGTAATAGTCTCAATAGTTACTTGAGTAAGAGTAAAAAAGTATCGGATAAAAAAACTACTCAAGTAGTTAGTTACTCGCTACTTTGGATCATGTACTGAATATAGTCTATTTTTATTTAGATATATAGATTACATTTATGTAATGTGTGTGTGTGCGCCATTCAAAATATTTTTATTTTTGTTTTATATTTTAATGTAATTTATTTCAGTGATGCAAATCAGAATTTTCATCAGCCTTTCCCCCAGTCTTCAGAGTCACATAATCCTTCAGAAATCATGTTGATTTATTATCAGTGCTGACATTTTTAGCTTTCTATTCATCAAAGAATACGGAACAAAATGTCACAGGTTCCACAAAATATTAAGCAGCAAAACTGTTTCCAACACTGGTAATGAATCGATATATTATAATGCTTTCTGAAGGATCATATGACTCCGAAAACTGGAGTAGCAGCTGATGAAAATTCTGATTTGCATCACTGAATTAAATTATATTTTAAAGTAAATTAATTATGTATTATCCTATAACCTCTGAAAACGCCTCACATGACTGCTCTGAACATAACAAAACAAATGCATATTGACGGATCTTCTGTTCTGCAAAATGTAAACAAATGTAGCCTATATTTTAGCAAGCGTAAATATTGTAAAAATATGAATATTAATTGTGAGTAGAACAGGCCGCTGCGCAGAGCTAACGCGGGTTCCGCAGGTGTTCATTGCATACTCTGTGACAGCTTATTTAATGTATAAATTATACATTGTATTTAATGTAAGGTACAAACTGGTGATGTCATAGTGGTATCGTGGCCTATACCTGTGGAACAGTAGACAGCACACGCGGTGTTCATCTAATAAAGATCTTCAGAATCGACTCAAAAGAATGAATCATTCGCGAATGGGCATCGTTCATTGCCCAGAGAAAAGTAGACGGCGCGTTTGGAATAAACCGAAGCATTTTTAACTTGTATTGCATTAAGATACAGTAACGAGAGGAGAGTCGCCCACAGTAACGAAGTAAAAGTACCGTTTTTTCTCTAAAAATATACTTGAGTAAGAGTAAAAGTACCCATTTTAAAATATACTCTAAAAGTATTAGTTACCCAAAAAATGTACTCAAGTAAATGTAACTTGTTACTATCCACCTCTGAGTGTGTGTGCGTCGCATCAGCTGTGTTTAGATACACAGGCTCTGGTGTTGTGTTGTACAGTATCTCTGGTGTCGTGTCGGTGTAGATGTACAGTATCTCTGGTGTTGTGTTGGTGTAGATGTACAGTATCTCTGGTGTCGTGTCGGTGTAGATGTTGGTGTAGATGTATGGTATCTCTGGTGTTGTGTCGGTGTAGATGTACGGTATCTCTGGTGTAGATGTTGGTGTAGATGTACGGTATCTCTGGTGTAGATGTTGGTGTAGATGTACAGTATCTCTGGTGTCGTGTCGGTGTAGATGTACGGTATCTCTGGTGTCGTGTCGGTGTAGATGTACGGTATCTCTGGTGTCGTGTCGGTGTAGATGTACGGTAACTCTGGTGTCGTGTCGGTGTAGATGTACGGTAACTCTGGTGTCGTGTCGGTGTAGATGTACAGTATCTCTGGTGTCGTGTCGGTGTAGATGTACGGTATCTCTGGTGTCGTGTCGGTGTAGATGTACGGTAACTCTGGTGTTGTGTCGGTGTAGATGTACGGTATCTCTGGTGTCGTGTCGGTGTAGATGTACGGTATCTCTGGTGTCGTGTCGGTGTAGATGTACGGTATCTCTGGTGTCGTGTCGGTGTAGATGTACGGTAACTCTGGTGTTGTGTCGGTGTAGATGTACGGTATCTCTGGTGTCGTGTCGGTGTAGATGTACGGTAACTCTGGTGTTGTGTCGGTGTAGATGTACAGTATCTCTGGTGTCGTGTCGGTGTAGATGTACAGTATCTCTGGTGTCGTGTCGGTGTAGATGTACAGTATCTCTGGTGTCGTGTCGGTGTAGATGTACAGTATCTCTGGTGTCGTGTCGGTGTAGATGTGCGGTATCTCTGGTGTCGTGTCGGTGTAGATGTACAGTATCTCTGGTGTCGTGTCGGTGTAGATGTGCGGTATCTCTGGTGTAGATGTTGGTGTAGATGTACGGTATCTCTGGTGTAGATGTTGGTGTAGATGTGCGGTATCTCTGGTGTAGATGTCGGTGTAGATGTGCGGTATCTCTGGTGTAGATGTCGGTGTAGATGTGCGGTATCTCTGGTGTAGATGTCGGTGTAGATGTACGGTATCTCTGGTGTCGTGTTGGTGTAGATGTACGGTATCTCTGGTGTCGTGTTGGTGTAGATGTACGGTATCTCTGGTGTCGTGTTGGTGTAGATGTACGGTATCTCTGGTGTCGTGTTGGTGTAGATGTACGGTATCTCTGGTGTCGTGTTGGTGTAGATGTGCAGTATCTCTGGTGTAGATGTTGGTGTAGATGTACAGTATCTCTGGTGTCGTGTCGGTGTAGATGTGCAGTATCTCTGGTGTAGATGTCGGTGTAGATGTACAGTATCTCTGGTGTCGTGTTGGTGTAGATGTACAGTATCTCTGGTGTCGTGTCAGTGTAGATGTACGGTATCTCTGGTGTCGTGTTGGTGTAGATGTACGGTATCTCTGGTGTCGTGTTGGTGTAGATGTGCGGTATCTCTGGTGTAGATGTTGGTGTAGATGTACGGTATCTCTGGTGTTGTGTCGGTGTAGATGTGCAGTATCTCTGGTGTAGATGTACGGTATCTCTGGTGTCGTGTTGGTGTAGATGTACGGTATCTCTGGTGTTGTGTCGGTGTAGATGTGCAGTATCTCTGGTGTAGATGTACAGTATCTCTGGTGTCGTGTAGATGTACGGTATCTCTGGTGTCGTGTTGGTGTAGATGTACGGTATCTCTGGTGTCGTGTTGGTGTAGATGTGCGGTATCTCTGGTGTAGATGTTGGTGTAGATGTACGGTATCTCTGGTGTCGTGTCGGTGTAGATGTGCGGTATCTCTGGTGTAGATGTTGGTGTAGATGTGCGGTATCTCTGGTGTAGATGTTGGTGTAGATGTACAGTATCTCTGGTGTCGTGTCGGTGTAGATGTGCAGTATCTCTGGTGTAGATGTTGGTGTAGATGTACGGTATCTCTGGTGTCGTGTCGGTGTAGATGTGCGGTATCTCTGGTGTAGATGTCGGTGTAGATGTACGGTATCTCTGGTGTAGATGTTGGTGTAGATGTACAGTATCTCTGGTGTCGTGTCGGTGTAGATGTGCAGTATCTCTGGTGTAGATGTACGGTATCTCTGGTGTAGATGTCGGTGTAGATGTGCGGTATCTCTGGTGTAGATGTCGGTGTAGATGTGCGGTATCTCTGGTGTAGATGTTGGTGTAGATGTACGGTATCTCTGGTGTAGATGTTGGTGTAGATGTACGGTATCTCTGGTGTCGTGTTGGTGTAGATGTACGGTATCTCTGGTGTCGTGTTGGTGTAGATGTAGATGTCGGTGTAGATGTACGGTATCTCTGGTGTAGATGTTGGTGTAGATGATTCAAGATTCAAGAGTTTTATTTGTCACATACACAATTATACAGAGTATAACCAGCAGTGAAATGTAGGTCAGGTCCGCTCCAAGGACAATGCAATTATAAAGTATACAAATATTAAGAGAAGAAAAGTAGAAAAAAATAAAAAAAATAAAATAAAAGAATAAAATAAAAAGATAGATAAAAAATATAAATATAAATGTGCAGGTCAGTATGTTGTTGACTTAAATAGTACTAAGAGGAATGTGCAAAATAATGTGCAAAAAAGTTGTACAGGGTATATAATAGCAGCAATATGAGGTAGAGAAAAATTATGAATAGCTTATTGATATGGTGATATAACATGGAGTCAAGTGATGTTATGACACAGAGTTAGAGTTTAGGAGCCTGATGGCCTGAGGGAAGAAGCTCCTCCTAAGTCTCTCAGTTTTTGCCATCAGGCTACGGAAGCGCTTACCAGATGGAAGCAAAGTGAATAGCTGGTTACCAGGGTGATTTGAGTCCTTGATTATTTTGACAGCTCTATTTTTGCAGCGTTTGAGGTAGATGTCCTGCAGAGAGGGGAGAGCAGACCCTGAGATGCGCTCAGCTAAGCGCACAACTCTCTGTAGTGCTTTGCAGTCCTGATTGGAGCTGTTTCCATACCACACTGAGATGCACTGAGTCAATACACTTTCTATGGTCCCTGAATAGAAAGTTCAGATGTGCGGTATCTCTGGTGTAGATGTTGGTGTAGATGTACAGTATCTCTGGTGTAGATGTTGGTGTAGATGTGCGGTATCTCTGGTGTAGATGTCGGTGTAGATGTGCGGTATCTCTGGTGTAGATGTTGGTGTAGATGTACGGTATCTCTGGTGTAGATGTTGGTGTAGATGTATGGTATTTCTGGTGTTGTGTTGGTGTAGATGTACAGTATCTCTGGTGTTGTGTCGGTGTAGATGTACGGTATCTCTGGTGTAGATGTTGGTGTAGATGTACGGTATCTCTGGTGTAGATGTTGGTGTAGATGTATGGTATTTCTGGTGTCGTGTCGGTGTAGATGTACGGTATCTCTGGTGTAGATGTTGGTGTAGATGTGCAGTATCTCTGGTGTTGTGTTGGTGTAGATGTACAGTATTTCTGGTGTTGTGTCGGTGTAGATGTACGGTATCTCTGGTGTAGATGTTGGTGTAGATGTACGGTATCTCTGGTGTCGTGTCGGTGTAGATGTACGGTATCTCTGGTGTAGATGTTGGTGTAGATGTGCAGTATCTCTGGTGTTGTGTTGGTGTAGATGTACAGTATCTCTGGTGTTGTGTCGGTGTAGATGTACGGTATCTCTGGTGTAGATGTTGGTGTAGATGTACGGTATCTCTGGTGTAGATGTTGGTGTAGATGTATGGTATTTCTGGTGTTGTGTCAGTGTAGATGTACGGTATCTCTGGTGTAGATGTTGGTGTAGATGTGCAGTATCTCTGGTGTTGTGTTGGTGTAGATGTACGGTATCTCTGGTGTCGTGTTGGTGTAGATGTACGGTATCTCTGGTGTCGTGTCGGTGTAGATGTACGGTATCTCTGGTGTAGATGTTGGTGTAGATGTGCAGTATCTCTGGTGTTGTGTTGGTGTAGATGTACAGTATCTCTGGTGTCGTGTCGGTGTAGATGTGCGGTATCTCTGGTGTAGATGTTGGTGTAGATGTGCGGTATCTCTGGTGTTGTGTTGGTGTAGATGTACGGTAACTCTGGTGTCGTGTTGGTGTAGATGTACAGTATCTCTGGTGTAGATGTTGGTGTAGATGTACAGTATCTCTGGTGTAGATGTTGGTGTAGATGTACAGTATCTCTGGTGTAGATGTTGGTGTAGATGTACAGTATCTCTGGTGTAGATGTTGGTGTAGATGTACAGTATCTCTGGTGTAGATGTTGGTGTAGATGTACGGTACAGGGCTCCAAACTGCGACTAAAATGGTCGCATTTGCGACCAAAAATATTAATTTGCGAGTGAAGTTTTTGCTGAGGTCGCCACTGGCGACTATATATAATTTGCATGAAAGGACTTTTTTCCCGATTGTTTTGCGCTCACATCTTTTGTTATGTTCACGTATTAAACTTACATAAGACGATGCGCATCAAAGTTTTACTGGAAAAGAGTTTCAAACAGTCCTCGTCTCTGCCGCACAGACCTGAAAGGGCCTGTTTACACCTGGTCACTTCATGCATTTTCTCTGATCGGACCTTAAATAACTTTTTCTTTTGTATTAGGAAATAAAGATGACCAAAAAATTGTGACTAATTTGTTTATTTAACAGCTGTGGTGGTGGTTATGGCTTATACCACCCTTCCATCTGGCATCCTTCCATTCCATAAAGTAATCGGTTTCATTTTCAGAAGGGGTGATGGTGGGGATATGCTTGTCATCAGTGCATCCAAGCTTCCACACTGGAAGTCCTGAAGGAAATTCGGATTATTGGGTTACTTCCAGATGTCACAGAATGATGTTATCAAGTGAACATCATTTATCAGATCAGCCTCATTTAAACCAATTTTTAAACCACTGACTTACAGTCCTGTGAAACCCCTCTTTGACGGATTTGTGCCCAGGAAAAAATTCTCAGAATGGGTGTGAGAGGGATGCACACTTTCCTTAGAATCTGCATACAGTGGACTTCTAATGTGCTCTGCATCTCCGATGTTTTAAAGTGCATTTTTCTTATTTTGCAAATTATCTTCCAATAGGGTAAGAAATTAAAAGTATTCTTGTTTCCGTTTGCATTAAGATTATTTTTCTTACCCTATGGCGGACAATTTTACTTGTTTTATGTAAAAGGCACTTAAAAGGAAAATCCCCCAGGAAAAATGATTAAATATAGACAATTATATAAGATGCATATTAAGAATTTTTTTATATTTGTACTTGAAATAAGACAAAAATACTTGGTAAGAAAATCTATTTTGCAGCGTGAATGAATGAATAAGTTATTTAAACTTTGCTAACACTATAAAAAGGGGGAGGAGACCGAAAGAAACTCTGGGTTTACCGAAGAAAACCTGCTCCCGACCAGGTTAGGTTCACAGAGTAAGTTACTACGGTAACTGACTCGGAATATAAGTTACCTCTCTTTCAGAAACGGGCTTGACTTACCCTGCTTTCTCGGGTTTGACAAACCTCCCATTTTGAAACCGAAAACCCAGAGTTTCCCTGATTTCAGGGTTAACATACTCAGAGTTTTCACTTAACGTCCTTTCTGAAACGGGCCCCTGCAGGTTCTGGTTGTTGTTGTTATCAGTCAGTGTTATATTGTTGTTGTTGTTGTGTGTTCTCCTGCAGGTTCTAGTTGTTGTTGTTATCAGTCAGTGTTATATTGTTGTTGTTGTTGTGTGTTCTCCTGCAGGTTCTGGTTGTTGTTGTTATCAGTCAGTGTTATATTGTTGTTGTTGTTGTTGTGTGTTCTCCTGCAGGTTCTGGTTGTTGTTGTTATCAGTCAGTGTTATATTGTTGTTGTTGTTGTGTGTTCTCCTGCAGGTTCTGGTTGTTGTTGTTATCAGTCAGTGTTATATTGTTGTTGTTGTTGTGTGTTCTCCTGCAGGTTCTGGTTGTTGTTGTTATCAGTCAGTGTTATATTGTTGTTGTTGTTGTGTGTTCTCCTGCAGGTTCTAGTTGTTGTTGTTATCAGTCAGTGTTATATTGTTGTTGTTGTTGTGTGTTCTCCTGCAGGTTCTAGTTGTTGTTGTTATCAGTCAGTGTTATATTGTTGTTGTTGTTGTGTGTTCTCCTGCAGGTTCTAGTTGTTGTTGTTATCAGTCAGTGTTATATTGTTGTTGTGTGTTCTCCTGCAGGTTCTGGTTGTTGTTGTTATCAGTCAGTGTTATATTGTTGTTGTTGTTGTGTGTTCTCCTGCAGGTTCTAGTTGTTGTTGTTATCAGTCAGTGTTATATTGTTGTTGTTGTTGTGTGTTCTCCTGCAGGTTCTAGTTGTTGTTGTTATCAGTCAGTGTTATATTGTTGTTGTGTGTTCTCCTGCAGGTTCTGGTTGTTGTTGTTATCAGTCAGTGTTATATTGTTGTTGTTGTTGTTGTTGTTGTTGTTGTTGTTGTTGTTGTGTGTTCTCCTGCAGGTTCTAGTTGTTGTTGTTATCAGTCAGTGTTATATTGTTGTTGTTGTTGTTGTTGTTGTTGTGTGTTCTCCTGCAGGTTCTAGTTGTTGTTGTTATCAGTCAGTGTTATATTGTTGTTGTTGTTGTTGTGTGTTCTCCTGCTGGTTCTGGTTGTTGTTGTTATCAGTCAGTGTTATATTGTTGTTGTTGGTGGTGTTGTTGTTGTTGTTGTTGTGTGTTCTCCTTAAGGTTCTGGTTGTTGTTGTTATCAGTCAGTGTTATATTGTTGTTGTTGTTGTTGTTGTGTGTTCTCCTGCTGGTTCTGGTTGTTGTTGTTATCAGTCAGTGTTATATTGTTGTTGTTGTTGTGTGTTCTCCTGCTGGTTCTGGTTGTTGTTGTTATCAGTCAGTGTTATATTGTTGTTGTTGGTGGTGTTGTTGTTGTTGTTGTGTGTTCTCCTGCAGGTTCTGGTTGTTGTTGTTATCAGTCAGTGTTATATTGTTGTTGGTGTTGTTATTGTTGTTGTTGTGTTTTCTCCTGCAGGTTCTGGTCCTGATGAGGCTGTGGAGGAGAAAGCCTCGGCTCGGATCAACCGGCACTCAGTCTTCTGGATCCTGGCGTCTGTCGCTCTCACCTACCATCTGGATTTCTTCTCTGTCCTTCTGAACCACAGTGACATTCACAGGTGACTAACTACTAACCTTAACCATAACTAGTACTGTCAGTCACCGCACAGACTCACACACAGCAGCTGTTACTGATGGGTGTGTGTGTGCGCGCTGGGGCATGTGTGTGTGTGTGTGTGTGTGTGTGTCTGTCTGTCTGTGTCTGTCTGTGAGAGTGTGTGTGTGAGAGTGTGTGAGTGAGAGTGTGTGAGTGTGTGGTCAGATTGCAGTGCTATAATCGTATCACAGCTCCTCAGTGTCAAACAGCTGAAGCTCTTTTCTTCTTATCCTGGTTTGCCATACAGATTACAGATCTCTGGTTACCAGGAGAGAACTTACACGCTAACAACACACAGCACACACACACACACACACACACACGCCTTCATAGTTAAACAATGAAACACCATGAACTCTACTCAACTCTGCAAACTCAGAACTCTATAGAAGTTAGTCAGGAGCATCTGGTGCAGATTCATGAAAATCTTCTTAAGAAAGATGACATTTCTTAAGAAAAATTCTAAGAAGGTGGTACAAATGTTCAAAAGAGGTTCTTAAATATTTTCTTAAGAACATTTTTAGAAGAATTTGGAAATTAGATAAAAATAAAAGCTTCACACACAGTCATGATGAGTATTGTTCTCATTGATGTCACTTGTGCACGTCTGGTTATAATAATATGTCTTTATATGTAAACTAGAGTTCTGTTGTGATGTTTAATATTTGAAATTCATATTATTAAAGAAATAACCTTTAGGGATTTAAAATAAATAGTTTGTTGTCCTAATGTTATTTACAATAATTTTAAGGAACATTATTTTCAGGAATTAAAATTAAGTTTTGTCTTAAGAAAAAAAATAAGGACATTTCTTAAGTTAAATATGAAGAAAACAGTGGTTAGTGCTGTCAAACGATTAATCGCGATTAATTACATCCAAAATAAAAGTTTTTGTTTACATAATATATGTGTGTGTAATTGTGTATATTTATTATGTATATATAAATACACATGCATGCATATATTTAAGAAAATATGTAATGTTTTTATATTAAATATGTTTATATATGATATAAATTATATGAATATAAATATATACATGTAAATATTTGCAAAATATATACTGTATGTGTGTGTACTTATATATACATAATAAATATACACAGTACACACATATATTATGTAAACAAAAATGTTTTACTTTGTATGCGATTAATTTACATTTACGTTTACATTAATTCATTTAGCTGACGCTTTTATCCAAAGCGACTTACAATTGCTATATATGTCAGAGGTCGCACGCCTCTGGAGCAACTAGGGGTTAAGTGTCTTGCTCAGGGACACATTGGTGTCTCACAGTGGATTCGAACCCGGGTCTCTCACACCAAAGGCATGTGTCTTATCCACTGTGCCATCACCACCACTAATTGCGATTAATCGTTTGACAGCACTATTTTTTAAGAATATTTTGTGAATTGGCCTCCTGGTCTTCACGAGTCACTGGTAGTGTCTGGTATTTTAGTATAATTAAGATGCTTTTTATAGTATTTATTAGTGAGTTTTTAGTTTTATTTTAAGTTTTCATGTAAAATTTTAATTAAAGTTTATTTTTTATTGTTATTTTAGTTTTGTCTTTTATGTGTAGTTTTTATTAATTTTATTTCAGGTTTTAATTTGAGTTGTTTTAGTATGTCAAGTTAAACTAAATGAAAATGACAAATGTTTCAAACAGCTGAAATAAAGTAACTTTTTTATTTAACTTTAAATGCTTTTCATAGTTTTCGTTATCTTGAGCAATATAACTTGTGTTTGTTTGTTTGCTGTTGTTTTATTGTATTTGTTATTTTTGTATTTTTGAATTGTTTTTGCCATGAAAATAGCCTAAGATGCTAGAGGCGTGTCAGGAGGTCTGATCTGGTTTGGTGTGCTGCAGCTGGTGGTTTTGCGTGGGTCTGGTGCTGCTGGCGCTGTGTCTCGCTCTGGCCTTGTTCTGTATGGTGTATCTGGAGTGGTTCAGAGGAATCAAGCAGTATGATGAGGAGTATCCAGCTGTTCCAGCCGTCACCACCGCAGCCTTCATCGCCGCGTCCTGCAGGTCTGAACCCACTCCTCCGTCTCTGAAGACCACCGCTCTGCTACATCACTTTAACACACTTCAACGCATTCACCCTTCAATCTCATTACTGACATTTTACACTTAAAAAAAAAAAAGTCCCATTATTTTCAGAGCTGCTGTTTCGACTGTTAATAGGACATTTTAATGGTCACAAGCAAGTTAGCACCAAAGTACTAAAAGCACCTTTTAATATGTTGCAGTTTTAATCATGTATAATCATTTACTCATATTAAAGTAATTATAATTTTGTTTGTCATAAAATCCTGTTACGATACAATGAATCGTTCTTAAATAGGCTTTTTTATTATATTTTTTTAATGATATAAATTTTATTTTTAATTTTTCACTTGAATATTAAGTTTCCTAAAACATCAGTACATTTTCATGATCCTACAGTGTTTTGTATCTTGTGAGTGTTATCATTGATATACTGTTATAGTTATCAATTATAGTATTTTATAGTATTTTTCATTTTAAATTTAGTTAAAATAGTAGTTAGAAAGTTTTAGTTAACTCTCATAACTCAGATGATTGAATAGCGTCTCATTTAAACTCTAGTAGAGATGGGGAGTTCGGTTCATTTATAGGAATCTGACTGCTTTCAATGAATCAATTCAGATCTCTGATTCAGTGATTCATTAACATCATAATTAGACATGCATTGATACCATTGTTTCAGAAACGATCCGGTCCGATAATGAAAATTCTGAGGATCTGCCGATTCCGATCCGATACCAGCGCAGTTTTATTAAATCAGTGTAGAATTTCTGTACTTCTGTGTGTTGACCTGATCTTCACTCTTGTGTATGTTAAACACAATCTGCTAAATATAGACAACAGGGCATTAGTGCACAATCGTTTTATAAAATTTAAACATTTAGTGAATCTATATTATTTAGTGGGGAACAAATAAAAGTTAATAAGTGTAGGACTAAATCTGGTAAAATGTTAGACTTTGCTCTTTGTATTGTTGTAAAATACATTCATGAAAAACAAGTAAATATATATATATATATATATACTATAAAATTAAAAGACATTTCTTTTAAATGTATAGCACACTAATGAAGGCAGCAACACATGATAGATGGGACAGAACAAGAAAGGCTATTAATAATCTTTTATTGTGTATTATAATACGAGAGGGTATGGCTCCAGTACAGAGCGACACAAAGTGCTTTTGCACAGAATGATTGCTAGCTTCGAGATTCTTTCTGGAGTGGATTCTGAGCTTAGTTTTGAACAGCAGGTGGCGCTGCATGCTTCAGAAACAGCCGTACTCTGCTTGTTTCCAAATCCTTACACACACTTGAACCTAAAATAATCATTCAGAAGATTCGAAAAGGTTGAAGCGAATTACAATGTAAGCTCAGAATCGATTTCAGAGAAAATCGCGATGCGTTCAGAAGATTGCTCCACGAATCGATTCGGCATCGATTTATGGTCCCAGACCTACTGTTTATTATTAAATATAGTTTGGTTTGCTGCATATAAATGAAAATGATTAATTACTTTCCGTTTCGTTAATTTAGTGTAAAGTGTTTGTTCAGTGTTTTTGTTATCGATGTGTTTCAGCTTGAACATCGCTCTGTGGCCCGTCTGGTCATTCTTCACGCCGGTGATTCTGTTCACACAGTTCATGGGTGTGGTGATGCTGATCTCACTGCTGGGCTGAAACACATGGTGAGAGAGTGTGTGAGTGAGTGAGTGAGTGTGTGTGTGGGTGAGTGAGTGAGAGTGTGAGTCTGTGTGAGTGAGTGTGTGTGAGTGAGTGTGTGAGTGAGTGTGTGTGAGTGAGTGTGTGAGTGAGTGTGAGTGTGTGTGTGTGAGTGAGTGTGTGTGAGTGAGTGTGTGAGTGAGTGTGAGTGTGTGTGAGTGAGTGTGTGAGTGAGTGTGAGTGAGTGTGTGAGTGAGTGAGTGTGTGTGAGTGAGTGTGAGTGAGTGTGTGAGTGAGTGTGTGTGAGTGAGTGTGAGTGAGTGTGTGAGTGAGTGAGTGTGTGAGTGTGTGTGAGTGAGTGAGTGTGAGTGTGTGAGTGAGTGTGAGTGTGAGTCTGTGTGAGTGTGTGTGAGTGTGTGTGAGTGAGTGTGTGTGAGTGTGTGAGTGAGTGAGTGTGAGTCTGTGTGTGAGTGCATGTGTGTGTGAGTCTGTGAGTCTGTCTGTGTGAGTGTGTGTGAGTCTGTGTGAGTGTGTGTGGGTGAGTGAGTGGGTGTGTGTGTGGGTGAGTGTGTGTGAGTCTGTGAGTGAGTGTGTGAGTGAGTGAGTGTGAGTCTGTGTGAGTGTGTGTGGGTGAGTGAGTGAGTGTGTGTGAGTGTGTGTGTGTGTGTGAGTGAGTGAGAGTGAGTCTGTGTGTGAGTGCGTGTGAGTGAGTGTGTGAGTGAGTGTGTGAGTGAGTGTGTGAGTGAGTGAGTGTGAGTCTGTGTGTGAGTGCGTGTGTGTGTGAGTCTGTGTGAGTCTGTCTGTGTGAGTGTGTGTGTGGGTGAGTGAGTGAGAGTGTGAGTGTGTGTGAGTCTGTGAGTGAGTGTGTGTATGTGAGAGTGTGAGTGGGTGTGTGAGTGTGTGAGTGAGAGTGAGTCTGTGTGTGAGTGAGTGCGTGTGTGTGTGTGAGTGAGTGCGTGTGTGTGTGAGTGAGTGTGTGTGTGAGTGTGTGAGTGAGTGTGTGAGTGAGTGAGTGTGAGTCTGTGTGTGAGTGCGTGTGTGTGTGTGTGAGTCTGTGTGAGTCTGTCTGTGTGAGTGTGTGTGGGTGAGTGAGTGTGAGTCTGTGAGTGAGTGTGTGTATGTGAGAGTGTGTGTGTGTGTGTGTGTGTGAGCGTGTGAGAGTGTGTGTGTGTGTGTGTGTGTGTGAGCGTGTGTGTGTGTGTGTGTGTGTGTGTGAGTGTGTGTGTGTGAGTCTGTGTGTGTGTGTGTGTGAGTGTGTGTGCGTGCGTGTGTGTGCGCGCACATTAAACATGTCTGTTCTGATCAGTCGCAGCTCACCGCATCACGGCTGGAGTCTGTAATGAAGCAGACGGCGACAGATAGAGAGGTCAGCTGATCGGTGACGAACACGTGACGTCTATCTGACCTCTGACCTCTGAGGACTTGCTTTAATAAACGCTGAGGCACAGGAGGAACAGGAGGCGTTTAGTGTTTCCTGAACTTCAGCCTGTCGGAGGTGAACGGGAGGATTCTTTGAGGTCCTGCTGATTAAAAATGCAGATTGCTTCATATTAACTTGAAAACACACCGTTTACTTGGCACTCATGCTTTAATGTTTGTCTGTAATTAACCAAATGCATTAACAGATTAAATAAAGGATGTATTAAATGAAATCTGTTTTTAGTTGCTCATAACGGTCAGCGTTCACGGTTCAGGTCTGAATCTGTGTAAATGAGGTTGTAGAACAAAACGAAGTAATGTGAACCACAGAGATTGTTTTACTCGAATTGAAAACCCATAGGAAGTTCCTGAAGAAAAGCCATGGTGGTTTATCCCTCAGGTTCATCTGTGAGCTGATGTAATGTTTGAACAGCACTATTTCAGATGTGTACTGTGTAAAGGCTGATTTTCAGGGCAGGTTTTTGGTGGATCTGTCAGGTGTTCTCCCTGGATGATGTTTCAGTGATGTGTTTGTTTGTATCTTCATGCTTGCTGTGAATCTGATGCTCTGAATGTGAATTCAAAAATCAGTCCGATTGAAGCGTGAAAAGACGTGAAAGCCAAAGGTGAGCGTTTCTGATTCGTATGAATCTACTGTTCACGTATAATATATAAGACTGCTGTTCTTGATTTGACCTGAATGGAGTTATCACATGAAAACATAGGGTGTCTATGTACTTGTGAGGAGCAGATGTGTGGAAATAGTGCATCTGGGTAATTGAAAGCCTCAGCCAGATGATGTTGTGCTTGAATGTGCTGCTGTCAGCGGGTTACTGAGCTTCAGCAAACACATCCTCAATCTGACCTGTACTGATGCTGTTGCTGCTTTAAATTAATATTCAGAACTTTTTTTCCAGCTTTAACAAACGTTCTTTATATCATAATTGTCAAAATAGTGATTTTTGTAATATGTAAACTAGTTACTTTAACTTTAATTGTAGCAGCTCGTGTTACTATAGCAACAGCTCTATCGGTTAATACGATTATCGGCGAACAAGTATCTGTTTACATAATATAAATGTATTTCTTAATGTGTAAAACTTTTTAAATTAGCACCAGTCTACTGAATGCAACGTTGATGTATAAAATGACCATATTACAGTAATTAATTCGGGATTAAGTGTTTTGAACTTTAGCTGTTAAGAATTAGTTTATAAAAGAGCTGTGAATAAACATCCCGTTCTATAGCAACGGAGCATCTCAGTTAATAGAATTATCTGCGAATCGCTTTATTATAATTTCATTATAGCTACAGGTTCAGTACATATATGACAGCACTTTTTTTGGAATATGAAATAGCGATACGATACGTCAGCACGTATTCTTTTTGACCTGTATGTAAATAATATGGGCCTTTGTATAAACAGACTTAAAAATGAACTTCAGTTATTATCTCGGATCTCATGATTTGATCCCATTAGGACTGGTTCTGAATTCTAACAGAAATACCAATAGAATTTATTTTCTGTAATTATGCGGTTCCCTAATAAAACAATCCGAATTTTCACTCAGAAATTGCTAGAGGCCTAAATGACCCAATTAGTTACAAAGAAACACGCTATAACACAGAATTAAACATGACATTTTGAAGTTACTCCAGTAATCTTTATTTACAACAACAGCGCACTCCTGATCAAACGCTCGCTGATGACATTACGAGAGAATGGCTCTGTGATGATGATGATGATGATAAGCGCGTGATCGCATCTGTCAGACTTTATCAAAGGTCTCCAGGGTCGATCAGCGGAAACCAGCGTGCGCGTCTCGATACCTTTGATCCGGATCACGGCGGAGCTCCAGCGACTGAACGCACGGGATGACTGGAGGCTGACGCGGTGCGTGCGCACGGTAATCCAGGTCAGAGCCGTTATAATAGAAGCTCTTTTGTTGGAGCTCCCTGGCCCGGATCGGTTTCATCTAATTGTGGGTCTCTCTGTAATCGAGCACACCGTCAAATTCGGTTTCTTCCCGCAAACTTTTCTTCAGAAGAGGCTGCGTCTGATTTCAGCCACGTTTCGCAATCCGTCGCACGCAGATTTCGAGTTGCGCGCATTCTTCTGATTGCACATCCGTTATACGAGTCTGCGCTCAACAAAGGGCCGTCCATAAAGAGGCTTTGACCAGTGAAACCCGAGATCCTGAAAGCTCGCTGGAGGCCGAGGAAAAGCGCACTGGTGCTTCACATCTGACCGCGGCGCGAGGAGCAGCGTGGAGACGCAGCGCGAACGCATGCTTGATGAAGGTTCTTGGCACAGTCGCTTTTCCAGTAGCTCGCAGATGAATGAAACTCAATCCGCGTTAATCTGCCGCGCTCTGTAGGAGGTATATAGCAGCGATGGACGCGCACTGAGCATGTCCGCGTCGCGGAGCGCATCAATCCCTGATCGACGGCACCATGGTGGAGCACAATGGCCTGGACATCATGTGTCTGAACAAATACAGCCCCGCTTCCTCCTCCTCCTCATCCTCCTCGAACGCGGAGAAGAAACTTTTCTCCAAGCTCAAGGTGAGTCTAACCAAGAAGTACCCTCAGAAGAACGCGGAGACGCTGAGCGCGCAGTACGGGACCAACCTGCTGCTGATCGGCGTGTCCGTGATGCTCGCGCTGGCGCAGCACGGTCCCGCGGTGAAGAAGGAGCACCTGCTGGCCTTCATCACTGCGCTGATGCTGGTGCAGCTCGTCTGGATGCTCTGCTACATGATCCGGAGGGAGCGGGAGCGCGGTCAGGTGCCGGAGAGAGACGCGCACGCGGGCACCAGCTGGATCCGAGGTGACGCGCGGTTACTGAACTCTTAGCCCGGTCTCATGAAAATGCACGATTTTTTGTATTATACGTGCTATTTATATGCAGAAACTGATTTGGCATGCATATAATGTTTGACGTGCATATACTACGCAGTTTTGCGTGCATATAATACGTATTTTGGTGTACATATAATACGCATCTACTCCACACCCCTAAATTTACAAATTGCGCATTATATGCACGCCAAACAGAAAATCGTGGCATTGACACGCACATTTATGAGATCGGGTTACACTAACTGTGCCTCGCTGAGCGTGCCTGAGAATGAGGGATTGTGCTGTGTGTGTGTTCAGGGGGGCTGACGATGCTGGCGCTGCTGTCGCTCATCATGGACGCGTTCCGCATCGGATATTTCGTCGGATATCATTCGTGCATCTCCGCCGTGCTCGGGGTCTATCCCATCGTGCACGCGCTGCACACCATATCTCAGGTGAGAGGTCACATTTATGTCTGTAGCACTTTATGCGGATTTATTCAAAGCAGCTTCACTCCAGCTAACGCTATCAGAATGTTCTCTCAAAGTTATGAGCAAACGTTCTTTGAGTAACGTTAATAGAACGTTCGTCCAAAAATATCTCATTAATAATGTTAAAACACAAAAAACATTATGCATCATTCATGGAATTTTTTAAATGTTACTTCTTGTTTCAGAGAGTTCAGAGAACATTCAAAAGTAACATTCACATAATGTTTGTACAATGACTAAATGAAACAGTCCTTTAACATTCATTAAAACAAAACCTTGACTTTTAGAGAATATTCAATAGTGACATTTAATGGGAACTTTAGCAATATGTTCCTTTTTTTAATCTGGGACAGAAATAAACAGGAAAATAGCAGTATTAATTATGTTAAGTTATGAAACGTATTCAGTTTCAGCTGTAACGAAGCTCTACAGAAGACAATAGAGGCATTATTCAGATCAGTTCAGTTGTGAAGTTCATTAGTTCTGAAGTGAACTCTGTGATGTCGGTGTGTTTGATCTTGATTGCAGGTGCATTTCCTCTGGTTCCACATCAAAGATGTCATCAAGAAATATGAAACTTTTGAAAGGTACAGACACGCTTCTATCTCCGTCTTTGTTGATGTAGCAGCAGATACTTTTATTCCAGATGAGAACAAATAACAGAGATTGAGTCCTGAAGACAGATGCAGGAGAAGTTCTGCCATACACATGATGTGCATTCATGCATCTGGCAGATGCTTTATCTGAAGTGACTTATATATGCATTTCATCAGTTCACAGCACAATACTCTGAATGCACTTGCAGTCCAGTCAATGCATGCCTTTAGAAGGTGTTGAGTCAACATAGACACACGTCACTCAGAAGCAGATTCCACGTGTAATTTCACTGGAGATGCTGATGAAATGGTCTCAGCTTCACATGATGAATCTGATCATGTGAAACACCAGTGTGTGTGTGTGTGTGTGTGTGTGTGTGTGTGTGTGTGTGTTGAGCAGGTTTGGAGTGATTCACGCCGTCTTCACTAACCTGCTGCTGTGGTGTAATGGAGTGATGTCAGAAGCTGAACATTTCCTCAACAACCACAGGAGACGCCTGACTGCGCTGGGATACGCCAATCTGTCCACAGGTGTGTGTGTGTGTGTGTGTGAGCGGACAATAGTGTTTTTCAGAGTGCTCTGCTCACTGTGGGAGGAGTCTGGGATTTTTCCTCTGCTATAGTCTCTCTCTCTCTCTCTCTCTATTTCATAAAAGCAGGTGTGTGTGGGCATTTGTCACTGTTCACTGTTCAAAATAAAGGTTCTTTATTGATTTGGATGCATGAAGAAACTTAAGCATCCATGAGACCACTAAAAGTTCTTAGTAAAAAAATAAGACATAGTCATGCAGGTGTGGAGCGACATGAGAAATGATGATCATTTTTAGGTGAACAATCCCTTTATTTATCCCTTTGATTGAAGCAATAGAAATTAATAGAAATATACCATATACACTACTGTTCAAAAGCTCAATATGATAAAGAGGTCAATTAGATTTGTGTACCTTTATTCATCAAGGATGCATTAAATTGATGAAAAGTGACAGTAAATTAATTTATAATGTTACAAAAGATTTCTGATTCAAATAAATGCTGTTTTTTTTAACTTTCTATTCATCTGTGAATCCTGAAAAAATAAAATGTATCAGTTTGCACAAAAATATTGAGCAGCACAACTGTTTTCAACATTGATAATAATCAGAAATGTTTGTTGATCAGTAAATCAGTATATTATTATGATTTCTGAAGATCATGTGACACTGAAGACTGCAGTAATGATGCTGAAAATACAGCTGCAGATCACAGAAATAAATTACACTTTAACATATATTCACAGCTATTTAATATCGTAAGCCTATTTCACAATACTACTGTATTTTAAAACATAAAAAATCAATTAAAAACATGTAGTGAACACAAATAAAACTGCTTTGACACATAAACTGTATCTTTGGACAGATTCCCTCTCCTCTCCTCTCCTCTCCTCTCCTCCTCTCCTCTCCTCTCCTCTCCTCTCCTCTCCTCTCCTCTCCTCTCCTCTCCTCTCCTCTCCTCTCCTCTCCTCTCCTCCTCTCCTCTCCTCTCCCCTCCTCTCCTCTCCTCTCCTCTCCTCTCCTCTCCTCTCCTCTCCTCTCCTCTCCTCTCCTCTCCTCTCCTCTCCTCTCCTCCTCTCCCCTCCTCTCCTCTCCTCTCCTCTCCTCCTCTTCTCTCGTCTCCTCCTCTCCCCTCCTCCCTTCCCCTCCCCTCCTCTCCTCTCCTCTCCTCCTCTCCCCTCCTCTCCTCTCCTCTCCTCTCCTCCTCTTCTCTCGTCTCCTCTCCCCTCCTCTCCCCTCCCCTCTCCCCTCCTCCCCTCTCCCCTCCTCTCCTCTCCTCTCCTCTCCTCTCCTCTCCTCTCCTCTCCTCTCCTCTCCTCTCCTCTCCTCTCCTCTCCTCTCCTCTCCTCCTCTCCTCTCCCCTCCTCTCCTCTCCTCTCCTCTCCTCCTCTCCTCTCCTCTCCTCTCCTCTCCTCTCCTCTCCCCTCCCCTCCCCTCCTCTCCTCTCCTCTCCTCTCCTCTCCTCTCCTCTCCTCTCCTCCTCTTCTCTCGTCTCCTCCTCTCCCCTCCTCCCTTCCCCTCCCCTCCTCTCCCCTCCTCCCTTCCCCTCCCCTCCTCTCCTCTCCTCTCCTCCTC
Organism: Barbus barbus; assembly: GCF_936440315.1. Taxonomy (NCBI): domain Eukaryota; kingdom Metazoa; phylum Chordata; class Actinopteri; order Cypriniformes; family Cyprinidae; genus Barbus; species Barbus barbus. The sequence continues at coordinate 31,425,849 of NC_136745.1, read as the reverse complement.
TCCCCTCCTCTCCTCTCCTCTCCTCTCCTCCTCTTCTCTCGTCTCCTCTCCCCTCCTCTCCTCTCCCCTCCTCCCCTCTCCTCTCCTCTCCTCTCCTCTCCTCTCCTCTCCTCTCCTCTCCTCTCCTCTCCTCTCCTCTCCTCTCATCTCCTCTCCTCTCCTCTCCTCTCCTCTCCTCTCCTCTCCTCTCCCCTCCCCTCTCCCCTCCTCTCCCCTCCTCCCCTCTCCCCTCCTCTCCCCCCCTCCCCTCCCCTCTCCCCCCCTCCCCTCCCCTCTCCTCTCCTCTCCTCCCCTCTCCTCTCCTCTCCTCTCCTCTCCTCTCCTCTCCTCTCCTCTCCTCTCCTCTCCTCTCCTCTCCTCTCCTCTCCTCTCCTCTCCTCTCCTCTTCCCCTCTCCTCTCCTCTCCTCTCCTCTCTCAGAAGTTTTTACAGTAGTTTGATGGTGAACTGGATGAGGTGATCCTTTAGATGGCATCAGAGAGTCAGAAAACATTTCTGTGTTTGTTTTGTCCCTTGTGTAGGAAAAATGACTGTGTGCTGTTGTGTTTAATTTCTTTCAATTCTATTTCAAACTCCAGTGGACTCCGTGATGATGTGTATTACCATTCTGAATCTAGCGAAGATTTCAGATCATACTTCATGATAAAGTCCCATTAGTTGACGTAGGTTAATGCATTGACTAACATTACTAAACAATGAGTAATACATGTGTTATTCATTTACATTATTTATTAATCTTTGTTGTAATAAAAACACAACTGTTATTTCATATTTCTCAGGTCCATTAAATAATATAATCTTTTGATTTTATTAATGTATTAGTAAATGTTAAAATTACTATGATTAATAAATGCTTTAGAATTAGTTCTCATTGTTAGTTTTCAGTTTTATATCTATCTATCTATCTATATCTATCTATCTATCTATCTATCTATCTATCTATCTATCTATCTATCTATCTATCTATCTATCTATCTATCTATCTATCTATCTATCTATCTATCTATGTATACACTATATGTATATTTATATTTATTTACAGTATCTCACAGAAGGGAGTACATGCCTCACATTTTTGTAAATATTTTATTATATCTTTTCATGTGACAACACTGAAGAAATGACACTATGCTACAATGTAAAGTAGTGAGTGTACAGCTTGTATAACAGAGCAAATTTGCTGTACCCTCAAAGTAACTCAACACACAGCCATTAATGTCTAAACCGCTGGCCACAGAAGTGAGTACACCCCTAATTGAAAATGTCCAAATTGGGCCCAGTTAACCATTTAACACTCGCGCAGTCAGGCGTCTCCTGTGGTTGTTGAGGAAATGTTCAGCTTCTGACATCACTCCATTACACCACAGCAGCAGGTTAGTGAAGACGGCGTGAATCACTCCACTCATGCAGCCCCAGCCCATGACACTACCACCACTATGCTTGACTGTAGGCAAGACACATTTGTCTTTGTACTCCTCACCTGGTTGCCACCACACACGCTTGACATCATCTGACCCAAATAAGATTATCTTGGTCTCATCAGACCACAGGACATGGTTCCAGTAATCCATGTCCTTAGTCTGCTTGTCTTCAGCAAACTGTTTGCGGGCTTTCTTGTGCATCATCTTTAGAAGAGGCTTCCTTCTGGGACGACAGCCATGCAGACCAATTTGATGCAGTGTGCGGCGTATGGTCTGAGCACTGACAGGCTGACCCCTCACCCCTTCAACCTCTGCAGCAATGCTGGCAGCACTCATACGTCTATTTCCCAAACACAACCTCTGGATATGACGCTGAGCACGTGCACTCAACTTCTTTGGTCGACCATGGCGAGGCCTGCTCTGAGTGGAACCTGTCCTGTTAAACCGCTGTATGGTCTTGTCCACCGTGTTGCAGCTCAGTTTCAGGGTCTTGGCAATCTTCTTATAGCCTACGCCATCTTTATGTAGAGCAACAATTATTTTTTGCAGATCCTCAGAGAGTTCTTTGCCATGAGGTGCCATGTTGAACTTCCAGTGACCAGTATGAGAGAGTGAGAGCGATAACACCAAATTTAACACACCTGCTCCCCATTCACACCTGAGACTTTGTAACACTAACGAGTCACATGACACCGGGGAGAGAAAATGGTTACTGGGCCCAATTTGGACATTTTCAATTAGGGGTGTACTCACTTTTGTGGCCCGCGGTTTAGACATTAATGGCTGTGTGTTGAGTTATTTAGAGGGGCAGCAAATTTACTCTGTTATACAAGCTGTACACTCACTACTTTACATTGTAGCATAGTCATTTCTTCAGTGTTGTCACATGAAAAGATATAATAAAATATTTACAAAAATGTGAGGGTTGTACTGACTTCTGTGAGATACTGTATATGTCAATGTAGTTTATATGAATTTTTATTTCAGTTTTAGTTGTAATTATTTTAAAACTTCACATTCAACTTAATGTCACGATTTATTTTAAGGTCAAATTTTCGCTATTAACAAACCATTAACTACTACTTTTGCCTCAATCCACTGCTAATTGGCTCCTTATTAATAGTTAGTTAGTAAGGTGGTTGTTAAGTTTAGGTATTAGGTAGGAATAGGGATGCAGAATATGGTCATGCTCTACTGTTTGAGATTATGTGCTTTTATAAGTACTAGTAAACAGCCAATGTGTTATTAATAGGTATGCTAATAAACAACTAGTCTAATAAACAAATAGTGTGAATTGGTCCCTATACTGAAGTGTTACCCATCTTAAAGGAAAATGAGCAGTGTTTTTTTTTTTGTCAAGTAGCTGAAATAAAGTAAGTTTAAGCTTCTTTTTTTTAAATACAAATTCTATTTTATTTCAGTAAACTTTTATTTCAAGATCAAACATTTTTACTATGGTTTTTATTAACTATAATAACCCTGGGTTATGTTAACTGCTGTTTACCAGTGGAATATTATTGTAGAGTGTTACTGAATTTTCTATATGTGACCCTGCACCACAACAGCAGTCATGAGTAGCACAGGTATATTTGTAGCAATATATAACCAACAATACATTGTATGGATCAAAATTATACATTTTTCTTTTATGCCAAAAATCATTAGGATATTAAGTAAAGATCATGTTCCATGAAGATATTTTGTACAATTTCTACCATAAATATATCAAAACTTAATTTTTGATTAGTAATATGCATTGCTTTTGATTAGTAATATGTTATCCTTCATTTGGATAACTTTAAAGGAGGTTTTCTCAATATTTGGATTTTTTTTTGCACCCTCAGATTCCAGATTTTCAAATATTGTCCTATCATAACAAACCATACATCAATGGAACGATCATCTTTCAGATGATGTATAAATCTCAATCTCATAAAATTGACCCTTATGACTGGTTTTGTGGTCCACGATCACATATGTGTTCCCGTTGTTTACACTGAATCCCATTGCGTGAATCGGAGCGTATATCAACTGATTGTCTCTCTGTGTGTGTTGTGTGCGCGCGTGTGTGTGCTCGTGTGTGTGTGTGTGTGTGCAGTGGAAGCGGAGCCGCACTGTAACTGCACGACCAGCGTTTGCTCCATGTTCTCCACCAGCCTCTACTACCTTTACCCCTTTAACATCGAGTACCACATCTTCGTCTCGGCCATGCTGTTAGTGATGTGGAAGAACATCGGCCGCACGCTGGACCTCCACAGCAACCGCAAGCGTCCCAGCACACGGAGCCCGGGTCTGCTGCTCGGCCCCATGCTGGGTCTGCTGGCGCTGGCCAGCTCCGTCACCGTGCTGGTGGTGTACCTGATCCAGGTGTGTGTGTGTGCATGTTTGCATGTGTGTGTGCATGTGAGTGTGTGTGTGTGTGTGTGTGTGTGTGACAAAACTTGACAAAATCTCCAAAATCTTCCCTTTGGGGACATCCTCATTTGTAAAACGGGTTTAATGGTTATAAAGCGAATTGTATTGATTTAATGGAGACACTAATGGTCCCTGTGGGTTTCTACTGGTAATGTTAAAGTCACTAACAAAAGCAGCTCAAAGGCCGATTAAAAATAGCCCAAAATGGCCTAATCCAAATACCAAAACACAACATATCTTATAGCTTATCTTATAACACCTTTATAGCTAATAATGCACCATTATGCTTTATACACAATTTCACTAGTAGTAATCATTAATAGTCTGTTTTCATAAAAAACTCTGGTGGTGTACCTGATGTAGGTGGAGAAGTCTCCGCAGGCCGCCGTCTCCATGTTCTACTGCTATGGCGTGGTGATGCTGAGCTGCATGTGTGTCGCGAGCGGAGCCGGGCTGCTGGTGTACCGTCTGGAGGCCTGGCCCATGGACACGGGTTCGAACCCGGCGCGTGCGCTGGACGCAGAGCTGCTGCTAGGCTCGTCGCTGGGCTCGTGGCTGATGTCGTGGTGCAGCGTGGTGGCGGTTGCTGCGGCGGGACGCGGCTCTCCTGGCTTCCGCTGGACCTGCCTGGCGTACTCGCTGCTGCTGGTGTTGGAGAAGTGCGTGCAGAACCTGTTCATCGTGGAGTCGCTGTACCGCCGCCGCAGGGATCCAGACGACGCGCTCACAACCGAGGTGTTCTGCGTCACGCCACCATACGACGGCATCGTGAACCGCGGCTATGAAACGCAGGAGAAGCACTGCACGACTCTAGAGGGAGAGATGCCCGAGAACAGAGCGGCGTTCGGCAGGAAGCAGACTGACGTCACACTTCCTGTGGGAAACCGGCTCGACGTGACGCCCGGGAGGAAGAGGCAAATTCTGAAGAACATCACCATCTTCCTCTTCATGTGTAACATCTCGGTGAGAACTGTTGTGTGTGTGAGTCTGCGTGTGTGTGTGTGTGTGTGTGACAAGCCCAATGACCCTATCCAAATATCAAAACTCAACATATGCCACTCCCACACCTAAAATACAGATTTTAGTCACTGCTATGCATTATACACACTAGTAGTAATCATAAACTGTCTGTTTTCATATAGGAGCTCTAAGGCCCTCCATCACAAAAATGTGTAATTGTTAGAATGTGAGAATAGTTGTTTATGTTAGAATAGTGTGTGTGTGGTAGAATAGGGAAAGTCAAGTCAAGTTAATATTATTTTTATAGCGCTTTTAACAATGCAAATTGTGTAAATGGGAAATGGGAAAAAAGCCCATGACAGCAGAGTGAGACAGAATCATACTGAAACGGGACTGAAAAGTCCACATATATCTTTACAAGCAGGATTCAAAGACCATTTTTATAAATCTAAATGTTGGCAGGAATTTTAGTGTGTGCAGGCTCTAAGATCTTCTTATGTCTTATGTGTGCATCCTCATTTCCTCTCCTCACTTCACTTCCTCATTTCCTCTCCTCACGTCACTTCCTCATTTCCTCTCCAAATTCCTCTCCTCACCTCCTCTTCTCATTTCCTCTCCTCACCTCCTCTTCTCATTTCCTCTCCAAATTCCTCTCCTCATCTCCTCTTCTAACTTCTTCTCCTCATTTCCTCTCCTCACTTCCTTTCCTCATTTCCTCTCCTCATTTCCTCTCCTCACTTCCTCTCCCCATTTCCTCTCCTCACTTCCTCTTCTAATTTCCTCTCCAATTTCCTCTCCTCACCTCCTCTTCTCATTTCCTTTCATCATTTCCTCTCCAAATTCCTCTCCTCACCTCCTCTTCTCATTTCCTTTAATCATTTCCTCTCCAAATTCCTCTCCTCACCTCCTCTCCTCACTTCCTCTCCTCACTTCCTTTCTTCATTTCCTCTGCAAATTCCTCTCCTCGCCTCCTCTTCTCATTTCCTCTCCAAATTCCTCTTCTCATTTCCTCTCCTCATTTCCTCTCCTCACTACCTTTTCCTCATTTCCTCTCAAAATTCCTCTCCTCACCTCACCTCACCTCACCTCCTCTTCTCATTTCCTTTCCTCATTTCCTCTCCAAATTCCTCTCCTCATCTCCTCTCCTCACTTCCTCTCCTCACTTCCTTTCTTCATTTCCTCTCCAAATTCCTCCCCTCACCTCCTCTTCTCATTTCCTCTCCAAATTCCTATCCTATCCTCACCTCCTCTTCTCATTTCCTCTCCTCTCCTCACCTCCTCTTCTCACCTCCTCTTCTCATTTCGTCCCCTCATTTCTTCTCCTCACTTCCCCTCCTCATTTCCTCTCCTCACTTCCTTTCCACATTTCCTCTCCTCACTTCCTCTTCTCCTTTCCTCTCCAAATTCCTCTCCTCACCTCCTATTCCCATTTCCTCTCCTCACCTCCTCTTCTCATTTCCTCTCCTCACCTCCTCTTCTCATTACCTCTCCTCATTTCCTCTCCTCACTTCCTTGCCTCATTTCATCTCCAAATTCCTCTCCTCACCTCCTCTCCTCACTTCCTTTCTTCATTTCCTCTCCAAATTCCTCTCCTCACCTCCTATTCTCATTTCCTCTCCTCACCTCCTCTTCTCATTTCCTCTCCTCACCTCCTCTTCTCATTACCTCTCCTCATTTCCTCTCCAGATTCCTCTCCTCACCTCCTCTCCTCACTTCCTTTCTTCATTTCCTCTCCAAATTCATATCCTCACCTCCTCTTCTCATTTCCTCTCCTCATTTCCTCTCCCCACTTCCTCTCCTCATTTCCTCTCCTCACCTCCTCTCCTCATTTCCTTTCCTAATTTCCTCTCCAAATTCCTCTCCTCACCTCCTCTCCTCACTTCCTTTCTTCATTTCCTCTCCAAATTCCTATCCTCACCTCCTCTTCTCATTTCCTCTCCTCACCTCCTCTTCTCATTACCTCTCCTCATTTCCTCTCCTCACCTCCTCTTCTCACTTCCTTTCCTCATTTCCTCTCCAAATTCCTCTCCTCACTTCCTCTCCTCATTTCCTCTCCTCACTTCCTCTCCTCATTTCCTCTCCTCACCTCCTCTCCTCATTTCCTCTCCTCACCTCCTCTTCTCATTACCTCTCCTCATTTCCTCTTCTCACTTCCTTTCCTCATTTCCTCTCCAAATTCCTCTCCTCTCCTCCTCTCCTCACTTCCTTTCTTCATTTCCTCTCCAAATTCCTATCCTCACCTCCTCTTCTCATTACCTCTCCTCATTTCCTCTCCTCACCTCCTCTTCTCACTTCCTTTCCTCATTTCCTCTCCAAATTCCTCTCCTCACTTCCTCTCCTCATTTCCTCTCCTCACTTCCTCTCCTCATTTCCTCTCCTCACCTCCTCTCCTCATTTCCTCTCCTCACCTCCTCTTCTCATTACCTCTCCTCATTTCCTCTTCTCACTTCCTTTCCTCATTTCCTCTCCAAATTCCTCTCCTCTCCTCCTCTCCTCACTTCCTTTCTTCATTTCCTCTCCAAATTCCTATCCTCACGTCCTCTTCTCATTTCCTCTCCTCACCTCCTCTTCTCATTTCCTCTCCTCACTTCCTTGCCTCATTTCATCTCCAAATTCCTCTCCTCACCTCCTCTCCTCACTTCCTTTCTTCATTTCCTCTCCAAATTCCTATCCTCACCTCCTCTTCTCACCTCCTCTCCTCACCTCCTCTCCTCATTTCCTCTCCTCACTTCCTCTCCTCATTTCCTCTCCTCACTTCCTCTCCTCATTTCCTCTCCTCACTTCCTCTCCTCATTTCCGCTCCTCACTTCCCCTCCTCATTTCCTCTCCTCACCTCCTCTCCTCATTTCCTCTCCTCACGTCCTCTCCTCATTTCCTCTCCTCACGTCCTCTCCTCATTTCCTCTTCTCACTTCCTTTCCTCATTACCTCTTCTCACTTCCTCTTTTCATTTCCTCTCCTCATTTCCTCTCCACGTGTCCTCTCCTCATTTAATCTCCTCATTTCCTCTCTAGAATATTCTTGATCACTCGAGTGTCATCAGCTGCGCTCAGGGGATCTGCCCTGATGGTGAAGTTCGGTTAAGACAGTCATAATAAATATTAATAAAGTGAGATGCACTGTTGAAATATGTGAAATGTATGGTTTATTTAAACTGCAAAAGTAAAATCCAAATTAAAATGATTGTGAAGGGGGAGGAGAATTTAAACATGCATCAGGTTTTTCAGCAAGAAACACTTCTGAATAAGATACACCTGTGTATTCTCGCTCACTCACTCACTTCTCACAGTACAATTAGAGGGTTGAGATGTCCTTCAAGATGGCTAACTTTGATTCGGTCATGGCCTGAAGGACAGAGATGTGAGGAGGCATCAGTTTGAGTATTGAGCAGCACCTGTACTTCGCTGAATGCATCCGACAGATGGAGCGTAATACAATGGGAGTGCAGCAATTCTGACTGAAACATACATTTCTGCTCAGATATTTTTCATCTAAAAGTGGAAGCACTTCACATGTCTTCCCTATTTACAACAGTGCCATAAACGGAAGTACAAAGAGTGTGTTGCGGTGGATTGCAGCAGTGTTGGCAAAAATTTTTATCTAAAGACAAAGCTACACTTTGTTGAGCAGTTTAGATGTAATATATTTTAATAAAAAGAAAAAATAAAAGAAAAAAATAAACATGTTTTGTTTTTCCTGCTGGTGTACCAAAAACATACTAAACCATGATTTCAAAACCAAGGTACATCCTGGAGCTAGGGCTGGACGATATGGCAAAACAAAAACAAAAAATCTATTTTTTTCGACGTCTCTTTTTTTTTTTCAAAACATTTGACCGATTCTCATTGTTTTTTAACGATTTTTAACTTGTCAACTTTAAAATGTAACTACAACATAATTAAAGTAAAAGTAACCTTTTCTTTATTAATCCTCCAGATAAAGAGAATTCTGTTCCGAGTGCAGCACACATGATGTAAATGCTAAACAAATCACTTGTTAAATATCTTTGCAGAAAAGATGCATGATCTACAACTACATCTTGTACAAATGTGTCTTATACATATTATATGTTCAGAAATAGTACGAGGAAAATGCTTTAAAAATTCTCAAAAGTCAAGGTAATTGAAAATGGCTGAAGTTATAACAGCAGTAGACTATTATTAACTATAAATGTTGTGTAAACATGGATGTGTTTGACTCTTACATTAAACAGCATTCTATAAACACTGCGCTCAAGTTAAAGAAGTTCACTCTCATCTTCTGGCATGTTGTTCCTCTTCCACTGCCGCGTCTCATCTTTATCAACACAAAAGCTGTTTCTGTGTGATATGAGCAGTTAATCACGTGCGGTTGGATCGTTCTATTCTCTTTACTGTTATCACTGGCATATTGTCAAAGTGTCTAATTCTAACGTTTGGTAATATTTCTATTCAAAATAGCGATTCCTCGATTTCTAAAAAATTAAAATCGTGGCAAAACATTAAATTCGAATTAATTGATAAAATCTGAAAAATCGCCCAGCCCTACCTGGAGCATAATGTTTGTCCTCTTGTCCATAAAATATCAGTTGCTGGTGACCACAACTGTCAGGCTCCAAACAAATGATGTTTTGTTGTTCTCTCTGCGTCCAGCTGTGGATTCTCCCGGCCTTCGGCTGCCGGCCGCAGTATGACAACGGTCTGGAGCAGGAGACCTTCGGCTACAGCGTTTGGACCACGGTGCTGAACGTGGCCATTCCCATGAACCTCTTCTACCGCATGCACTCGGTGGCGTCGCTCTTCGAGGTCTTCAGGAAGGTTTGAGGGTGTGTGGAGGACTCTATCTGGTGCTCACAAACACTGACAGACACACAAACACTGGTCTGAGGAAGCTCATGTGTTCAGAACCCCTGTGATCGGATCCGGTTCTCATGGACTCGATCGCCTCTTAAAGATGCTCTCAATAACTTGACAGACTAGAGGTTCTCAGGCCTGAAGATTCTTCACACTCTCCTCAGTAATGTTTACACACACACGCGGACACACACACACGCACACACACACGTGCACACACACACATACACACTCACACGCACACACACACACACACACACACACATACACACACACGTACACACACACACACACACACATCTTCACTTGATCAAGGATGATGTTCTCTTATATCAAGTTCTCAAGTGGGTTTAAATCCTGAATGTTTTTAGTACAACGTCTGATTGGAAAATCCTTGAATCTTGCAGGTCATTGAGCAAACATATGGTGCATATTGTAGTTTTTAATTGTTTAACTATGCAAATGCTCATTTAAATGAAGGAGAAATTAATTGATTGGTGAATTGAGATCAAATCAGCTGATCCTGATGCCGACTTTCTAACTCTGTATTTTTGTTTTGTTTTTCAGTACAAATATCGAAACATTCTCAAATCAAGATGCATTTGCTTGGAAAGGGAAATGAGTTACGATATTAAGTCTTGAATTCTGACATTTTTATCTAAATTGAGTGAGTTTCTTCTGCCAATGTAGTCAGAAAAATAATCTTCATTGGCAGACATTTGTTCTTGATTTAATCTTTAACTGACTTGATTTTGATCGGATTTTCAGAAAACAAGACTTGATATCTTCAGTCATTGTGCTTCTCCAGTAAATGTTTCTTGATTTAATTTAGATATTTGTTCAGGAAAACAGTCCTGAGGAAGAAGTGTGATCAGTTTGTGCAGTGTGATCAGAAGCATAACTGATCATAAATGCACAGGTATATCACTTGCACTTGAGGATTTTTCTGACTGTAAAACTCAAGTCTGGCTGAAACGCTTGCATGAAGACCTGCTGATGCCACGAATCTCACAAACTCTGACAAACCCAGCGACTTTTCTCAGATATGGCTTCTAAAGCAACGGGAAAACACTCAGCTGCTTACATACATTTTCAAAATTTTGCCTCTTGTTTTTTTTTTTTTACTTTACACACAAATCCAAGAACTGAACACAAAATGCAAAACGCCTCACATCTCTTTCGAAATGAAGCACTGCATTCAAAATATCACAAACATCTCAAAAGCAAACATTTGCAAACACCTTTGTCATAATATTAATTCCTGTTAGATTTGTGTGTTTCATAAAGAATTGTGTTGTTTTGCAAATAGTGTTTTATGAAGACTGAGTCAAAGATTGAGAATTAGTGTCTGGTTTTGTAGATCTGGTTTGTGCTTCTGCTGTTTGAGTGACAGCTTTCAGAAACTGTGTGACAAGGAAAGATTTAGTGGAAGCAGCTGAAAAACACTAAAACAAATGTACAGTGACACACGAATAACATCACAGACCTCCTGAGACGGATCTCCAGTTATATTTCATCATGATCTGTATTCAGACACACATTTATAGCACATTATCTGTTGCATATATATGTTTTTTTGCATTCCTCTTGGTTCTCTCACGAACATGTTTCTGAAGGACGTGTTGCGAAGGGTTCCTCAGTCCTGAAGATTTCTGTGAGCTATGGTTCTCAAAGAAGGGCTTGAAACGCTCCGAGGCTGGAGAGAGATGAGGTTTTATCTGTGCGTTTATGGATTTAATGGGAATCTCAGCTGGGATTCTGACTCGAATCCATTATTCATGCTTCAGCGGGAGACGGATTGTTTGTTTGGGTCTGAAGTGCAGATGTTCACGTCTGGACAACATCAGCATCACAAACACACAGGACTCATGGAAAAGACTTTATTTAGGATATTATATTTCTGCGGCAGCGCTGCTGTGGAAACGCTTCTGGTGACTGTGATTATGGGATGTTCTCACGTCAGTTCAGGTGCTGTGATGGAGAAACGATGTGAAACGCTCCTTTCATTCACATGTAAATGTTTCTGTAGCTTCAGCAGATGTTTAGTATTAAACGACATTATCCTCAGCCTTTCTTCTCTCTCTTTTTTTCATCTCCTCTCCCTCCAAACACACAATGAAACGCACAACAACAAAACCTGTGGTGCAAACCTCTGCTTTGTTTTGCACTTTCCCCAAACGAACACATGTATGCTAACCAAGAATATCTGTAATATATCAAGGCCGGTTTATTGTGTAACTAGAAGCACAGGAGTGCTGGTGATTATTCAGGAGATGTTCATGGCTTTCATCTCTGAGGCTGAAGCTGTGTAATGGAAAGATTTATTCAGACGGTGTGTCAGCGTGAAGACGCCGGTCCAGCGAGTTCTCCTGGAGCTCTTCATGTATAAATGCAGATGTGTTCATTATTCAGAGGTTAGGAAACCTACAGAAAACACCGCTGTGTTCCAGAAGATGCAGTCTAACAGGTTTTTACTGCCGTATTTCTGTCTTGTTTTCCAGTACAAATGCCTAAATATTCTTAAATCAAGACAGATTTACTCAAAAATCTAAATGACACGATACTAACTAATGATAAAAGTCATCCAAAAACCTTGAGTTTATGCTTAAAACAAGAAGAAAAATAAATCTGCCAACGGGGTCAGAAAAATCTACTTAATTCAAAGGGAAAACAGGATTATTTTTCAGATATTTTGTTTTAAGCAAACACTTAATTTTTATTTTGTTGTTGTTGATTTTTTAATGGGAAAACAAGACTAAATATCGAGTGAAGTCACCGTTATAGAGCACTTTTTACAATGAAGATCGTGTCAAAGCAGCTTTACATTATTAAACAGAGAAATAGTGTCGTTCTCTTCCTTAAAAATCTGATGTAATTTTACTTCCCAAAAAGCAATAATTAGTTGTATGAATGTTTAGATAGTTGTACTGGAAACGAGAAAAGCTTCTGTAAGAGCAGCATGTTCTGCAGGTGTTTGAGTAACTGATCCTGGTGTAAAGTGCTTTCTGTCTGGACTGATGGACTGAGTGGATATCAGAAGTGTCTCTGTGAGATCAGTGAAGGGTTTGAGTCTGATGGAGGTCTCTGGATCCTCCAAACACAGATGTGCTCCTGATGAGGCCAGATGTCTGACAGCTCGAGGTGTTCTCCCACAATCCTCTGCGGCCGGAGCAGCTGTGGAGGGAAGCTTCTCTCGTGTGTTTGTGATGTTCAGCAGCACCTGAGGCTCTTCACTCTTTTCCCTGAGACTCTGATGTGATTGTTCTGATCCTCTGTTTACTGTAGGTGGCGCTACAGACCCATTTATCCTCTCATCCTGCTTTCATTGAGGGTTTCTGAGCCTGTGTGTGTGAGTGTGTGTGTGTGTGAGAGAGTGTGTGTGTGTGTGTGTGAGAGAGAGAGAGAGAGTGTGTGTGTGTGTGTGTGTGTGTGTGTGAGAGAGAGAGAGAGAGTGTGTGTGTGTGTGTGTGAGAGAGAGAGAGAGAGTGTGTGTGTGTGTGTGTGTGTGAATGAATCAATCTTCAAGGGAAATCCTGAACTGAGCTCTGCTGAGAGAATAGATGCACAGTCGCTATCTGAGGAATCATTCTCACTCTTATTTGTGTCGTTTCAGATGTTTATTTTTGTGCGTGTCCTTCATTGAAAAAATAAAATAAAATCTGTGCGTGCTGCAAATAATGAATGCAATCATAGATCATCATTCTCATTGTGAAGCCTGTGTTGATGACATCTGCTCACTGACACACTGCAAAAAATGATTTTACTCCTTTGTATTTTTGTCTTGTTTTCTAGTATAAATATCTACAAATTCTTGTATCAAGAAGCATTTATGTGACAATGACTTAAGATATTATGTCTTGTTTTCTGAGGAAAAAAATATCTAAATTTTCTTAGTTTTTGCTTAAAACAAGTAAAAATATCTGCCAATGGGGTTAAGAAAAATAATCTTAATTCAAAGGCTAAACAAGATTATTTCTCTCACCCCATTGGCAGATATTTTTTTTACTTGTTTTAAGCAAAAACTAACAATATTTGGCTTTTTTTTCTTCTTTTTTTCTTTCCTCAGAAAACAAGACATAATATCTTAAGTCATTGTCACATAAATGCATCCTGATACAAGAATTTGTAGATATTTATACTAGAAAACAAGACAAAATCCTTTTCTGCAGGGCATTTACAGCTGAGCGCGTTAACACTGGCGGGGCATGTTGTCACAACGAAACCCTGCTGTTTATTCATCTGAAATACATCTGTTAAGTTAATAAGGTTACACTTTATTAGAAGGTGTCCTTGTTACAGTGTAATTATACATTTAAGTACTGAGTAATATTAATTAATTACATGTACTTACTATATGGTTATGGTTTTGCTTAGGGTTACTTGTATGTATTTTGTGCATTATTTATTGTTATTATATTAGTAAGTACACGAAACATGTGTAACAAGAACACCTTCAAATAAAAAAATAAAGTTACCAAAAAAAAAGACCCATTAACAGTCTCTATAAATCTGATTGTGAATGAGCTGCATGCACATCTCGTCTGTCTGCGTTATATTTAGTAGGTTACCAGATAATTTGAACAACTGAACTTGAAATTATGAAATACAAACCATGCAACTCTAATGTAATTATTGAGTTGTACAATTACAAGCGTGACAATCATGTAAATAAGAGGCAGGCTTCTTTTATTCATTCAGTGCATATCCAGACTCTCTCTCTCTCTCTCTCTCTCTCGCTCTCTCTCTCTCGCTCGCTCAAAATAGCCATGCACAGTTCCCTCGCGCTCAGAGAGTTCAGACAGCCGCCGCGCGCAAACACCGGATCGTCTGGAGTGCACCGGATTCGCTCCTCGGTCATGCGGCGCGCCTCGGTACCGGAGCCGAAGCGAGCGCACGCACCCGATGGCGCCCCGTGAGCGCCGGGACACAGCATGCGCAACCGAACCGAGCCGCGGGAGACTCTGGCGCGCGCGCTGACCGGCAGCCTGCTGTGCGCGCTGATCCTCTGGACGTTGCTCGGGAACGCTCTGGTGTGCGCCGCCGTGCTGCGCTTCCGCCACCTGCGCGCCAAAGTCACGCACGTCTTCATCGCGTCGCTGGCCGTGTCGGACCTGCTGGTGGCCGTGCTCGTGATGCCGTGGAAGGCGGCGGCGGAGGTGGCCGGGTTCTGGCCGTTCGGCGCCTTCTGCGACGTCTGGGTGGCGTTTGACATCATGTGCTCCACCGCGTCCATCCTGAACCTGTGCGTCATCAGCGTGGACCGCTACTGGGCCATCAGCAGCCCGTTCCGCTACGAGCGCAAAATGACGCCGCGCGTCGCCTTCGTGATGATCGGCGCGGCGTGGACGCTGTCCGTGCTCATCTCGTTTATCCCGGTGCAGCTGGACTGGCACAAAGCCGACGCGGGCGCCGCGGAGCCCAACGCGTCCGACACGGACAGCTGCGACTCGAGCCTGAGCCGCGAGTACGCCATCTCCTCGTCCCTCATCAGCTTCTACATTCCCGTGGCCATCATGATCGTCACCTACACGCGCATCTACCGGATCGCGCAGGTCCAGATCCGGAGAATCGAGTCGCTGGAGCGCGCGGCGGAGCACGCGCAGAGCCGCCGGTCCGACCGGAGCCTCCACCGGAACCTCAAGACGTCGTTCCAGCGTGAGACCAAAGTCCTGAAGACGCTGTCCGTGATCATGGGCGTGTTCGTGTGCTGCTGGCTGCCGTTCTTCGTGCTCAACTGCGTGGTTCCGTTCTGCCGCCGCGAGCCGTGCGTCAGCGACACCACCTTCGACGTGTTCGTGTGGTTCGGCTGGAGCAACTCGTCGCTCAACCCCGTCATCTACGCCTTCAACGCCGAGTTCCGCAGGGGCTTCTCCAGCCTGCTGCGCTGCCGCGGCCGCTGCCCGACTCCGGTGGAGACGGCGAACGTCAGCAACGAGCTCGTGTCCTACAACCGGGACGCGGCGAGCGCGTGCGTCAACATCATCCCGAACGTGGTGGACGAGACGTTCGACCGGATCGTGCAGCTGTCGCGGGGAGGCGACGACGAAGACGACGACCTGGACGGCGCGTTCACGCCGAACGGCATCCGCTGAGCGCGAGCGTTAACGAAAAGTTGGCTGTTGGTCGCGCGCACTGTTGTTGTCACATGACCGCGCTGCCGTTTGATCCGGTGAGTCCCGTTATGGTTATAGGGTTGAGTTTTGTTTGAATTCCGATTCTTATCGATTCCCAGTGTTGATTCCAAAGTGGTTAAAAAATCAACTCAAATATTTAGATATCAAACCTATTTATTCTTGTCTCTTTTTTGCAAAACATTGAATTGCTGCTGAATAGCTGAACTGATCAAGAGCTGCTTGTGTGTGGAATAGAGCGCCATTCTGGATACACTCAGACCTTTTCTTTTTAAATGAAGGTTAAAGTTCTCTCTCAGTTCTGAAGAAAACAAGATAAGGCTAGTAAAAATCTGATGGAATGATTCAATGATTCAGTCTTTCATTCAGTGTTTTTGAACAAATCTCTTGAATGAATGATTCAAAGACACACAGGGGTTGAAATGAAAAACACTGAAAGTACTTTTCCAGCAGAATAAAGATTCCTTCTGTCCACTTCACCGTGCTTTCATCCAGGAATATATTAAAACACATTATTCATAAACATTAGAATAAAAGACTCTTCAAGCGCTGTCTTTATATCACCTTTATTTCTAAAGCATTCATACAACACCAACGGATTCTAGCAGATGAAGCAGGAAGATGACATACTAATGCTGTCAAACTCATCAGTTATGAAACTAATGTCACGTCAAGCAGCTCTACAGAATAATTCAGTTCAGTTCACTAACAGTGTTTCTGCTGCCGAATCAATCAATCATGAAGCAAATCTGATTCAGATGGAACCCAGCTAACTCTCAGATCTTCTGGCATTGTTCTCTCAGTAGCATTAATACTTTAATAACTTTAATAACGTTCTCAAAAGGTTTGCACAAGAACATGGGTTCTTTCTGAAATGCTCCGGCTTGATGTTTATTCAATGTTTGAAATGTTACTTGTTGCAGAACATTCATAAAAGATACAGTGGAATATTCCCTTAATGTTTGTATAACCAGGAAAAACATTCAGAGAACATTCAGAAATAGTGTTTAATGGAAATGTTAGATAAAAGGTTCTTAGAACATATTTCTGTAGATAATAGAGTCATTCAGACCAAAGTCAAACCGATAATATTAAAGAATAATAAATGTGTTTTGAATCAGGAAAATAGCCTAAACAAATGAATTATACTGTGAGCAATAAACTACATCTGAACTCAAAATAATCACAGATATGCATCAATACTTATTATTCATGGATAAAGTTGAGTGATTAATTTGACTTGATTTCCAGTCTGATTTCTACACGGCATGGTTTTCATATTCAGTGTTTCTGTCGTGTTTCCAGCACAAACATCTCAACATCCTTCAATCAAGATACATTTACTGGAGATATTGAGATAAACAGAGTACAGTGAAGGAGTTCTTGCTTTAAATCTGACAGTGGAGTCCGAAAAATAAACTCAAAGGAAAAATACGCTTATTTTCACATTCCATTTGCAGAAATTTGTTCTTGTTTTAAGCAAAAATGTTCTTAATTTTGATTGATTTTCAAAAAACAAGACTTAATATCTTGTGTCATTTTCTCTCTCCAGTAAATGCATCTTGATTAAAAAGAGTTTGGATATTTGTACTGGAAAACAAGACAGAGATACTGAGTTAGAAAATCATTTTAGCAATGCTTATAGATTCAAGATGATGCTCAGATCTGAGGTATGGTCTAGAGTTGAGAATTTGATCTGGAGCTGGTAGTGCTGATATCTCTGAGCGTGCTGCTGGTTTATGATCGCAGGCGGTCATCTGACACACTGTGCACTGGACCCAAATGCAGTCATCTTCCTCATCTTCCTCATCCTCCGTGACTCACAGCTGCGGGAGAGATTCTGCAGCAGCAAGCCTTACACCGAGTGCAATACTCCTCCATCTCTCCAGCTCAACTCTGTTCTAACGCACTTCTCAGTCGCTTCATAGAGCTGTGACGTGTTGTGGATGTCGTGATGAAGGATGCTCTGATGATTCTGGAGCTCCAGCACTGTTTGATGGTGAATGTCTTCATTGTGTTTCATCACTGTTACGTTTATTGTTTACAAAAGCCAAGCCTGTAGATTGATCGTAATGAAACGCCTCCGGAGCTGTAGACTGTGAACAGAGACTCTGGGGATGTGTGTGTGTGTGTGTGTGTGTGGATGCTGTTCTTCCCTCACACACACACATGAATGTACACTAACAGTCATGTGCACAGATGTTTTTTTAATAAAATGACCATTAAATGACCATATTTTGTGTGATGTACGGCTCTGAAGCTGCACAGCGCTTGCTCTGTCTGGTTATTGTTATGGTGGAAGTGGTTTCTGATCACTAAACAATGCAGTCTGTCGGTCAGATAATGTGTTGCAGTGGACGTGGACGTGCTGCAGACTTTACCATGCAAAACACTCACGTTCTTCCTCTGTATTTCTGTCTTGTTTCCAGTACAAATATCTAAATATTGTTTAATCACAATAGATGTACATTTACTGGAGAAGAAAAACGACTAAAGATATTAAGTCTTGTTTTCTGAAAGAAACAAACAGGAGTGAGTTTTTGCTTAAAACAATCCAGTGGGGTCAGAAAAATAAACCATTCAAAGTGAAAACCAGATTTGTTTTTCTGACCCAAATGACTGATTTTTTTGTTTTGTTTTAAGCAAAAAATCACTTTTATTTATGTTTAAATTTCCAGAGAATGATGCTTAATGCCTTACAGTGGTATTTTAGCATCATTGAAATATATTCTAGTTCTTATTAAAACTTTGAATTTGTTTATATTTTTGTATTTTCCTTTTTTATTTATTTTTTTGTTGTACATTTTTTTAGGTTTTATGTATATATTTCTATGTATGCTATGTATTGTAGTACATCAAATTAAACTGAAAAGTGTAGTTTTCAGTTTATTGCAGCTAGTTTAAACTAGCTGCAATAAAACGTTTTTATATATTTTATATATCTTTAATGTTTTTAATTTTTATTTCGGTTTTAGGCTAACTGTAATAATTCTGATATCGCAAGTTATTTAGTTTTTCCAGTAAATGTATTCAGATTTGAGTTTTTTTAATTGTTTTTTATTTATACTGGAAAACAAGACAGAAATGTAATCTTTTCTATTCTGATGGTCTGCTATGCACTTAACACTGATGTAACACAATGCTCCAGAGGAGCGTCAGACTGAAAGAACAGTGTTATTATCACAGAAACTAAGCGTTTTCAATACTTCAGGGATATCCAGCTGTGATGCTGTAATTCAATCTCTCTCAGATTCCTGATAATCTGAATGTGAACGCGAGGAAACCACTTCACAAACACTGACCTTCACCTGCTGCTCTGTGTGTGTGAGTGAGAGTGTGTGTGTGTGTGTGTGTGTGTGAGAGTGAGTGTGTTTGAGTGTGTGTGTGTGTGTGAGTGAGAGTGTGTGTGTGTGTGTGTGAGAGTGAGTGTGTTTGAGTGTGTGTGTGTGTGTGAGTGAGAGTGTGTGTGTGAGAGTGAGTGAGTTAGTGTGTGTGTGAGTGAGTGTGAGTGTGTGTGTGTGTGTGTGTGTGTGTTTGAGTGTGAGTGTCAGTGTGTGAGTGTCAGTGTGTGTGTGTGTGTGTGTGTGTGTGTATGTTTATGTGGTTTATGAGGACACAAATGTGTATAATGACATGGGTATGACAGAGGTATTACAATATGAAGGTGGTTTATGAGGACACTGCCTATGTCCCCGTAATTCAAAAGGCTTAAAAAACATACTAAATGGTGTTTTTTTGAAAATCTAAAAATGCACAAAGTCTCCTGTGAGGGCTAAGTTTAGGTGTAGGGTTGGTGTAGGGCAATAGCACACACAGTTTGTTCAGTATAAAAACCATTACGCCTATGGAGAGTCCCCATAAACCACAAAAACCAACATGCGTGTGTGTGTGTGAGTGTGTGTGTATGTGTGTGTGTGTGTGTGTGTGTGTGTGTGTGTGTGTGAGAGTGTGTGAGATTCAGCAGAAAATGATCTGATACGCTCCGTCTCTCAGTGACTAAAATCATCCAGGACTTCAGTCTCGTTTCTCTCAGACGGGTCGTTGGACATTCAGGGTTTCGTTCAGACGTCTGCGGTGCTTCACGTGACAAAATACTGGAATATGATGCAGTTCTTACTGAAAGAAAACAGAGATGGTGTTAAAGTCAGGCTCGGGTCAGGAGTTTGGGATGTGATTTGTGTGACCGCACGTTTGCTTCATTTCACTACAGACTGAACCAGCGTGATTCAGTCTGTCCTGCTCCACATCGTCTCTTCCTTCAGTCTAGAGCTCAGAACACATCCTGAACACACATCTAAGAGTTTATTCTATCACACTTTATTAAACTAAACAGTTTTATTCCTCTCTGTATTCTCAAGGTTTGTTCTTATATTATTCACACTGATTTATACCACATTTACTCCTAGAAACATGCTGAAAATGTGTTTGTTTTCTGTCTGTTGACAGTATTTTCTGATTTATGGAGTGATAAAAAGAGAAATACAAAATCTCCTCTAGAAAAACCTTTAACTCTAATATGACGACAAAATCAGACTAGAATTATGACCCTGACTTTATACAATAATCAGATTTATGTTTTGGAAATGAATGCAAATGTGTGCATATTTAATTAGATAATGAATAATTAGCATTTATAAACACAACATAACAGAAATAGAAAGAATGTTTGCAATTCTTAATGTAATCAATCAACATAATTTCCAGTACAAATATCTTAACATCCTTAAATCAAGACATATTTACTGGAGAAGCAAAATGACTTAAGATATTAAGTTTTGTTTTCTGATCAAAATGAAGTGAGTTTATGACTAAAACAAATATCTTTTAAAAATATAATTTTTTTACAGAGAAAACAGCTTGATTTTTCTGAATCAAAAACGACTTCCTGGTTTTAAGTAATTTTGCTTCTCCAGTAACCGTATCTTGATGTAAGGATGTTTACTGGAAAACAAGACAGAAATACTGCGGAAGAAGAGTGATCCCAGATCCATCAGTGGCTCTGAGCTCAGTCTCAGGGATTCTTCATCAGCAGCGCTGCAGAGACTGATGACACATGTCAATCTTTCATTAGATTGTGTAACAGAGCGCTGCAGAGACTGTAATCACTGGATTACTGTGAGCCGCTAATGGAGTCTAATCCACAGAATCATTCAGGAAAACAGCAGCACAGAAACCACACAGAGTTCACTCAGAAATCATCATTCACTGTAAGAAAATGGACCATGCTTTTATACAGTTACCATGATTTAACTGTGATTTTTGTGGTAAAATCGTAACTACAAAATAACCCAATTTCTACTACAGTATTTGCAGTAAAACCATCGTAATACAAAATGGACCAAGGTTTTAATACAGTAACCATGGTTTTCATAAAAATATAATAACTACAAAATTAACCATGATTTGCAGTAAAAACCATACACTAAAAATGTCATTCAATAATCCTTATAAACATCACTAATAATTACAAAGAAATATTCTTTTTTTAAACAATAAGTTTAGTAGAAATGTAAAATGCACTTCAGTAATCTTTGTTTTATTTACAACATGGAAAAATGAATTTTGCTCGCAGTATAGTATAACTACAGTTTTACTACAGCACCATAAAACCATAATAAATACAAACTAAATATAGGTTTAATATAGTATGTGTACCGACTTTTACTGTGGGAGAAATAATCACTTCCAAATGTATAAGATCATAGAAGAACAACTTTGATCGACTTTCATCGTATGGACCCAAAAAAAGAGCCGTTTCCAATCCGTTTTTGTCTGTCGCTTGATTCTCATGATGTTATTTGCCTTTTTTTGTAGCTATCCTCAAAAATCCCGTTACAGCACCGAGTGAATGAATGGGGAACTGTTCAGCTCGTCCTGATGAAGAACTTGCTCTGATGTTGTGACTTTGTGAGTGTGTTCAGACGTCACTCTCTCGCTCAGATGAATTATTATCAGCTTTAATGTCTCTGGAGAGTGTTCTCTGTAATCACAGCTGTAAGAGAAATCACAGAAACACAGCAGCAGACGCCTCGACCTACAAACACCATCATCTGACCGCAGTCTCCTGAAGAACACCAGAGCCACAGCCAATCACCTGCGAGCGGCTCGTACACACACACACACACACACACACACACTCTCTCTCATTATCTGAGTGCTCTGCTGTCTGTTGGTCGTTCAGCATAAACAGGATTTGTCCGTTTTGTTCTCTGTCCTGAAGGCATTAAATCAGTTTTACAGCTGCGTTCACTCATCTTTCTCTCTCTAAATGAGGACAGCGCACACACCTCTGTTGTTCCACATACAGCTAGTTAGAAACACTGTTATCTGACACTAACTCATAAACTAACCCAACGAAAAACTCTCTGAATTTTAACAATTAAACAAGTTATTTATATTAAAAACTATATATATATATATACATAAATGATAATGTCCCCAAAAGGAGGTTTTGTCCAGTTTAATTCACTTCTTTACACATTTTTAAGTCAGCGTTATTTATATAGCACTTTTAACAATACAGATGTGTCATAGCAGCTTTACAGTATCAAATATAAAAAAAGTTTGTCAATAATGCAAAAGGACAATAGTAAACATTAAATTTTCATTTAAAGGAAAAATCAGACTCAGTCGGGGGTCAGTTCTCCTCTGGTCAGACGAACCAGCAGTTTGTTCCATGCTGCAGCAGAATCGGATTGTGCAGAGGACTCATCTGGTTCCTGTGGTCTTGTCCCGATGGCCGTCTTGGAGACAGGGTCTTCACTGGGGATCTGTCTCTGGGGCTCATCTAGGTGTCCTGGTCTCTGCTGACGTTCAGAGCTGTAGAGGTCATCTCTAGGTGCTGATCCACCATCTGATCTGGATACAGTCTGGATCTGGGTGGCTACGGTGACCTCAGAATAAGAAAGCAACAGACTAATATTAGCGTAGATGCCATTCTTCTTACGATGTAACAAGTACATCAGGTGTTTGGGAAGTGTTCCTGGTTTCGGTTGACCTAATTAATGCAGCCTAACAATCCTTTAACGGATTTGTATTAGTGTATTATGTGTAAGACAGGTTAAAGAGATGGGTCTTTAATCTAGATTTGAACTGACAGAGTGTGTCTGCTTCCCGAACAGTGTTATGTAGATTGTTCCAGAGTTTGGGAGCTAAATAGGAAAAGGATCTCCCGCCTGCAGTTGATTTTGATATTCTAGGTATTATCAAATGGAGAGAGTTTTGAGAACGCAGTGGACCTGGAGGACTATAATGTGATAAGAGCTCGCTCAAGTACTGAGGAGCTAAGCCATTCAGGGCTTTATAAGTAATTAAAACGATTTTAAAATCTATACGATGTTTAATAGGGAGCCAGTGCAGTGTTGACAGAACCGGGCTAATGTGGTCATACTTCCTGGTTCTAGTAAGAACTCTAGCTGCTGCATTTTGGACCAACTGTAGTTTGTTTATTAAACGTGCAGAGAAACCACCCAATACAGCATTACAATAATCTAACCTTGAGGTCATAAATGTATGAATTAACATTTCTGCATTTGACATTGAGAGCATAGGTCTGAATTTAGATATATTTTTGAGGTGTAAAAATGCAGTTTTACAAATGCTAGAGATGTGGATGACAAACGAGGGATTGTTATCAAATAGCACACCTAGGATCCTAAATGATGACGAAGAATTGACAGAGCAGCCATCAAGTGTTAGACAGTGAACTAGGTATTACATGCAGAGGTTTTAAGTCCGATGATTAACACTTCTGTTTTTTCAGAATTTAGCAGTAAGAAATTACTCGTCTTTATTACATAGTCTTTTATATCGACTATGCATTCTGTTAGTTTTTCAATTTGGTGTGTTTCACTGGGCCGCGAAGAAATATAGAGCTGATTATCATCAGCATAACAATGAAAGCTAACACCGTGTTTCCTGATAATATCTCCCAAGGGTAACATGTAAACCATGAAAAGTAACGGTCCTAGTACTGAGCCTTGAGGTACTCCATACTGCACTTGTAGTTTTTTTTTTTTTTTTTTAAGTCGTGACGTATTGTCAAGTATGGTGACCCATACTTGAAATTGGTGCTCTGCGTTTAACCCATCCAAGTGCACACACACAGCAGTGAGTAGTGAACAAATGCACACACACACACACCGTGAACACACACCCGGAGCAGTGGGCAGCATTTATGCAGCGGCGCCCGGGGAGCAGTTGGGGGTTCGGTGTCTTGCTCAAGGGCACCTCAGTCGTGGTATTGAGGGTGGAGAGAGCGCTGGACATTCACTCCCTCCACCTACAATCCCTGCCGGCCGGGGACTCGAACCCGCAACCTTTCGATTACGAGTCTGACTCCCTAACCATTAGGCCACGACTTCCCCGATATATACTTGATTGGTATACATTGGTATACAAATTGATGGCATGATGCTAATGCACTTCCTCTAATGCCAACAAAGTTTTCTAGTCTATTCAAAAGAATGTTGTGGTCGAACGCAGCGCTACAATCCAGTAACACTAATAGAGAGATACAACCACGATCAGATGATAAGAGCCTCAGTACTATGATACGGTCTAAATCCTGACTGGAAATCATCACAGATACCATTTTTCTCTAAGAAGGAATATAAATGTGAGGATACTAAATTTTCTAGTATCTTTGACAGAAAAGGGAGATTTGAGATCTGTCTGTAATTAACTAGATCTTTGGGGTCAAGTTGTGTTTTTTTTAATGAGAGGCTTAATAACAGTCAATTTGAAGGTTTTGCGAACATATCCTAATGGCAATGACGAATTAATAATAGTCAGAAGAGGATCTATGACTTCTGGAAGCACCTCTTTTAGTAGTTTAGATGGAATAGGGTCTAACATACATGTTGTTGGTTTAGATGATTTAACAAGTTTATACAATTCTTCCTCTCCTATAGTAGAGAATGAGTGGAACTGTTCCCCAGGGGATCTATTGAGCACTATCTGATGCGATACTATAGCTGATGGCTGCATAATTAATATTTTATCTCTAATAGTTTCGATCTTGGAAGTAAAATAATTAATAAAGTCATTACTGCTTTGCTGTTGAGAAATGCCAACACCTGTTGATGCTTTATTTTTCGTTAATTTAGCCACTGTATTGAATAAATACCTGGAGTTTTGTTTGTATTGTTCGACGAAAAGTAATCAGATCTAGCCGTTTTTAAGGCTTTTTAGTGAGTGTGCTCATTATACCAATTATACCACGGTATCAAACTGTTATCCTTAATCTTCCTTAAGCGTAAAGGAGCAACCATATCTAAATTTACTTCACTTTTGTATTTCAGTATAAATTGATCCCCAAGGCCTCTGGTGCTCCTCAGTCATTTTTGATTGAAAATGTTACACTTTGGTTTATTTATTAATTTTTATTAGGGCTGCCCCCTAATAGCCAACTAATCATTAGTCGACCAGATGAGGCTTGGTAGACCAACATTTTATTAGTCACTTAGTCGCAGAAAAAAAAAATCCACAGGTGAAGTCACATAGTCCGTGATGGACAGATCGATAACGGCTGGTCTCTGTGGTACAGTACATCAGGAAGGAGTTCTAAACACTCGACTATCATTTATCGACCTTAAATATGGCTTGTCATCTGAAATATGTAAGTAGCAGCAACTTTACATGGCCACTCAATCTAATGTTAACCTAGAGAACTGTGCAGTATTCAAGTGTCTGTGTGGAAGCTGAACAGTGACCTCACTTGCTCTTAAAATACTCCATAATTTTTGGTCATTCAGATAAGATTTATACATCTTTCAAATCTGTAAAGACTCTATGTTTATTTGTGTTGTGTTTTTGACTAAAACAAGAACACATATCTTCCAGTGAGGTCAGGAAAACATCATATTTGTCTTATTTAAAATACCTTATTTTCTGTTTGATTCAAGTTTATTTTTCAGAGCCGATTGGCAGATATTTATTCTTTTTTATTTATTTGTCTTCAAGCAAAAAAAAGCACTTAATTAAACAAGCATAATTTTGATATATTTATCATAAAACAAGACATAATATCTTAATTTTGCATCTTCAGTAAATTAATTTTAATTTAAATATATAAAGTATACTTAAGGATCTTTTTTAAGTATGTTTAGATATTTGTACTAGAAAAAGACAAAAGCACTGAGGAGGAACATCATGTTTTGCAGCGAACAAGAAGATTTACTGACAAAACCTTCTTTTAGGGTTGTTATCTCATAAATGTGTCTTCATTTAAGAATATATTTATATTTTTTTACTGGAAAACTAGATGCCTACCCAGACAGCAAGCAGTGTGGATTTCACACGGGCCAGATGAGGGCAGGATCTGGGCCAACACCATGTTGCTGTAAGAAAGTCATGTTTTGCAGTGTTGTTTTTCATCAGAGGCACTGCACTGGAAAAACCGTAATGAAGCAAATAATCAATAAGACACACAGGAGGGTTTTCTCTCTCATCTGATGGTTGTTGATCATCATCTGTTTATAAAGAGGATCCCGTCTCAAACACACTTCTGATTAACCGGCACTTCAAACGCTGCAGGATCATCTCTGTTGTTACATTATAGCTATATCCAGTGTGTCAGAATCAGTTCAGTGTTTGTAAAGTCTATTATGTATGTGAACAAAGACGAGAAGACCGTGTGATTTCTCACGTGTTTGACTCTCAGAGATCAGGACGTTCCTGTTTTTCTCACACGTCTCGATTCAGTGAAGATCGACTCGTGTTTCATGAGTCCAGTGCCGTGTCACAGCGACCGCTGAATGATTGTGTCCTGCTGCTGTTCTGTGTTTGTCTTCAGTAAAGCAGCGCCTGAGGTCAGATCATGATCCGTGACACATCTCTCTCACACACAGAACCCTAAACCATACTTGAGTAAAAGCACAGATACCTTACAGTGAAATTGACTCCAGCACACAAGTCACCGATTCCAAAACAACTCGAGTAAAAGTCTTAGAGTATCTGAGTTTAACAGTACTTAAGTATTTTATACTAAATATAGGCTCAAAGATGCACTAGTCAAAGAGACGTAAGGCAAAAACTGTAATGTTGTGGAGAAGCTGGGGATATTTCATGGAAAAACCAGAACAAACATTTACATTTACATTTATTCATTTAGCTGACGCTTTTATCCAAAGCGACTTACAATTGCTATATTGCAAACAATAAACCAAAGGGAAGAAAGAACAGAATGATGGGCAAACAAACAACTAACTGCTTGATTTTTACCGTAGATTTCTGCCATATGAACATCAACTTGAAATGATAAGAAATGATACTAAATATAATGTAGAAACTTACATTTTCTGTAAAGCTGTAAAACAAATGTGTATATATATATACATATGTAAAAATGTATTGTTCATTTTTAGTTTATGTTATTTAATGTATTTCCTAATGTCAACAAATGAGACCTTATTGAAAAGTGTTACCAAAACCTTTAATTATCCACAAGATGATTTTAAGGATCCAAAAGCATTTGTGAAATAATTTTGCCTGCATTACAGCTTAGTTTTACAGACAAAATCCCAGATATAAACTTTAAAACCGAGAGTGTAAAATACACTGTTTCACACACAGCCGATGGCCTGGATACGCTTCAGTCTCACAGGACATCAGGTGAGATTCTGCACACACACACCTCCCAGAATGTGTGTGTGTATATATATATATACACTCTACAGTATGATGTAACTGCTCTGTAACTCCATCAGAAGCGTTTATCATACGTGTTCTATATATAACACAACACTCCCATTAATCCTGTGATGGAGCTGCAGTGACAAACCTTCGCAAATATGTATACCTACAATAATAAGGCATTGTCTTTACTCCAAATTCATATAAAAAGCCTTCATATTTCTATATCACTGCATGATGAATGAATGGTTTTAACCTGCAGTTTTCTCCACAGACACACCTCACACTCACATAAAAACACTCGACATCGACATTAAAACCAGTCATTTGTCTAAATCCTGCTGAAAATCAATAACTGTCTTACCATCCTACCTCCATAAATATTGATTTTGTTTTACAGACATAAATATTGCTAGTTTTATTTTTCAGTTCTTGATTCTGATGTTTTAAGTGATTGATCGCTGCTGTTTGATGTGTGAAACTCCTTCAACTGATGGATTTTTTGTTCACTTTAAAAAATATGGATTTATTAACCATACGCAGGTATTTTGATGTTAGGTTTGTATTTCGCTCTTGATGAGCTCATTTATATTCTCATGTCTTTGATTTATATTTACTTCAAGTGATAAATAATAATACTAATACGTTTATTTATATAGTGCATTTCCCAGGCTCAAGGACGCTTTACAAGGTACACCAGTACAACAAATACTCATTACAATGAAACTATTTCAGTGGACAGTGGACATTTGCCAATTCATTCAATTCATCCCAATGCATTCAAATAATGCAGTTGCATTTAACACAGATTATGTAATAAAGACATGGAAAAAGAAAACAAATGGGACAAAAACACAATTCAATTTAGTAATAGTGTTGATTAAACAAATGTTTCAAGCTTTGATTTGTTCTATTCACTGTGCCAGGGGAAGCGATTTACAACGCTTGGGTGCCATGACAGAAAAGGATCTGTCACACATTGAAGATAGGAGGCACACAAAGAAGTTCTGAGTTAGAAGTCCGGAGTGAGTGAGAAGGAATATAAGAGGAGAGTAGGTCAGAAATATAGGAAAGAGCAAGACCTTTGAGTGCCTTAAAGATGAGCAGAAGAATTTTGTATTGCACACGAATAGATACAGGCAACCAGTGAAGATTAAATAGATTAGGGGTGATGTGAGCATGTGATTTTTTTTTTTTTTAATAGTCTGGCAGCAGAATTTTGAATGTACTGCAGATGAAAGATGGAGTGAGCTGGTAAGCCAGAGAAAAGAGTGTTACAATAGTCAAGGCGTGTGGTAATAAACGCATGCACTAATGATCCAGCATCTTTTCTACTGAGGAAAGGATGAAGGTCAGTGATGGGTCTAGAATGATACCTACATTTCTAACAGCAGCTGATGGAAATATAAAAATAGCATCAAGGTCAAAGCTAGAAACATTAGTTTTATTTTTTATTTATTTTTTAATTCATTATTTGACAGGGACAATAGACGGTCAGAGAACTGCCCCAGAATTAGCTACAGAGCTAAATTTCATCTGCTGTCCATGGGGAGGAAAACACAAAACAAATTATGTGACAAAAACATCAGTATAATACCATGTACGGTAAAATCCCCCCAAAATTTAACAGATAAAAAATATAATCCCCCACATAGAAACTACAATCCAAATTTCTACAAAATATCCCCTATAAATACTACAAAGCATCATCGTACAAACAATAATAAAAATTTTACAACTCACCAAAGTTTAATTCAAAATACAGAAATACTCAATGGTCACACACCTGACTCGTCTTTAACCATATTTTCAAATGTATCTTAAATTGTGCTAAGGTAGAACACTGTCTTATATTAATTGGTAAATTATTCCAGTTATTAACCGCCGTTACAGAGAAAGCTGAACGACCAAAATCAGTAGCTCTAAAATTCACTGCACAATCACCTCTAGACGAATCTCTAGTTTGTCTTATAATTTCAGAGAAAATTAATTCCTTCAAGGGTGAAGGTGCAAGATTGTTAACAATTTTATACATTAAACAACAATAATAAAACACAATAAAATTGTCAAAACTGCATTTCGTTGCCCTGTACCTTACATGTGCAATGACAATAAAGTTGAATCTAATCTAAAAAAAAAAAAAAGTAAAAGAATTGTATTTATTAATCTCAAACAATGATGATACCTGTGAGGTTTCTTGTCGAATACATTTAGAGCACGTTTATACAAAGTATATAAGGTAAATAAACTCTTGAAGCTTCTATTGAAAGTTGACTCCGTATAAATTTAAAATTTCTAAGTTGAGGTGTCACTGCACAGACTATTTTTCGAACATGCTTTTCAAATGTTAGATGAGAATCTAAAATAAATCCAAGATACTTAATGGTAATTTTTCACTATTAACTAATATATCTGGTTGGACCTCCTTTTTAATTTTAAAATACATACATGCACTTTTACGAACATTTAATGTTAAGCAGCACTGAGTAAACCAATTCAAAAATGAATTTTTGTCATTGCGATAGATGATTTTTATGCCACCTTTTATTTTGTTTTGTCATGTACATAAATCACAGTGTCATCTGTGTACATTTGAATATGTACAATATGTTTATTAGAGATGGGGGACCAATTATTAAAATTTCTGTTTTACTCTAGTTCAAACTCAGAAAATTAGAGTGTAGCCAGTCCTTTAACTCACTGACACATGAAGAGAAGGAGGCCGTCAAATGGGTAGAATCTGGCTGACAAACAGTATATATCTGGATATCATCAGCATAACAGTGGTAGTTAAAACCATGGCGACAAATTATTTGGCCAAGAATGTAGAGAATGTATGAGTATATGGTAATGGTCCAAGAACTGAGCCCTGGGGAACACCCTGTTTGAGTGAGACAGTGGGAGATTTGGAATTGTGAAGTGAGATGTAGTATTGCTTATCTGTGAGATATGAGGAGGACTAAGATAACCTGAGATGCCAAACTCTGCAAAGCGAGAGAGCAATATCTTAAGACAAACAGTATCAAAAGCTGAGCTGAGGTCAAGCAATAAAAGAATTGATAAACATCATCCTTGGAGTCGATCCTATTTAAGTTGACAGTTCCTTTAAGGGCATTTCAGCTTACTCAGAGCCTTGTTGCTAGACCAGACGCACGCAATCACAGTAGACGACGGCTGATGAATACTGAAAATCCTTCTAGACGAGCGATGTAAATAACGCGGGCGTCGAATGATACCAAGTGAACAGTGTTCGTAGTCGAGACGCAGGTGTCCGTTTAGAGCCTTTAGCTCGCAGGGCATGTACCCAATTTCCATGTTGGGGTTAAATTCAATAGTGACCAAAAAAATAATAAGCACTAAAGCTTTTTATGTGTTGGCAATTGCCATGGGAACGCCAGCCATCAGCAAAACCACTTTAGCCAGAACCAGTTATCGCAGCATCTACAAAAGCTCACCAAGAGGAAGGCTAGCTAACCAGACAGTAAGCCTACAGTAGACTGACTGATAAGAAGAGTGTTAACTCACCTCACAGTCAGTCCAATAGATGGAGGATCGAAGAGGGAGAGGGCTCGACCGACAACCAAAAAGTTCCCGGCGGCAACAAAACACGTCACATTGAAGCTAGGAAGTAAAAAACAGATCGCAGAGTAGTATCCAAGAAGCCAGAGGGATTCACAACAGATCCAACATTAGTCAGAAAAAAAGCACAAAGACAAATGCAAACACAGATCGTCACAAACAAAACAAACAGCCCAGCATGGAGCGGCAGCCCAGCGTACCCACAACCGGTAGTGATCAGGCCAGGACAGGATTAATGATTAAAATCAATCCTTCATCAGCTAATGATGTGTGTTTTACTGACCGCTGACTCCATTACAGCTTCAACAAAGATTCTGTATTAAGTTCATTTATTTATTTTGTTGAACCTGAAAATGTTGCTGACCTGATGCGCGTTCCCAATCTGAACAAACACTCTAATGCTGAACAGTGTGTGTGTTCCCATCATGCACTGCAGCTTGAAATGTCATGTGCTTCCTGTTATAAAAGTGATGATTGCCTTACGTTTCCTGCTTTAATTAACTGTTGGTTTTCTGTCTTACGGTTCAGAGATTTTACTTCACTTCAGTGTTACGTCCCTTTTGTTCTATTTCTGTGTGTTGTCTTTTGTTTGGGAGGTGTTTGTGTGTGTTTCTGTGCAGGAGGATGTCTGATTGGTTCCTGCAGTCCAATTGGTGCCACACCCTGCCTAGTCAGCTGACTTCTGGATGCCTATAAGAGACTTCATCATCACTTCCTGCTTTAGCTTCATGCTCGCTTGCTGTTAGCCTGAGAATCTGTGTGTGTTTGACCGTGAGAGAGTTCAATTGTTGTTTGCTAGTTTGTTTTTCCCAATTGTTTGTGCTATTGACTACCGCCTGTTCTCTGAGATTCTGGATTGCCCCTGTTTGGACTTGTTTGCTAACCACTGTAAATATTTGTATATAATAACCTTTTGGGGAGGTAGGGAGACCGATGCTATTTTTGTTGGAATTTCTTTGTTGATTGTTTTTGGACAGGGAGTTAGGTAAGTAATCTGTATTTTATTTTATTTTGTTTTGTGAATTAGGGAATTTAGAGGGATAAAATTAGTTGGCTTTTGTTTGTTATTTTGGCCTTGTCGGCTCCTGAAGCTAAATTACCCCATTGTACAGTTGAAACCATTGTTCTCATTAAAATACTGATAATTTTGCTTTTCAAAACTACTGTGTTCTCGTACTCCTTTCATGTTGCGCCTTTACCCCTAGACGGGGCATAACATGAAATTGGGGGCTCGTCCGGGATCTGAACCCGGGACCTCTCATACTGTGTTTCCGAATCGCAAACAATAAAAGTGGTAACTGCTCATCCCAATCCTACTGATGTTCTAAACAATAAGTACGAATTATAGTCTTTAAGGATTGGTGGAACCATTCAATAACACCCTGAGATTGAGGATGATAAGCACTAGACACAGTATGGGTAATGTTCAGTTTGTTCATTGCTTTACGAAATATACGCGAAGTGAAATTTGTTCCTTGATCAGATTGAATAACCTTTGGTAGACCAAAAGTGGTGCAAAATTTCACAAGGGCTTTCACAATGTTAGGAGACTTCAAAGAGCGTAATGGAACGGCTTCGGGAAACCTGGTAGCAGAGCACATCATAGTCAACAAATACACATGTCCTGATTTAGTCTTGGGCAACGGTCCTACACAGTCGATCACAAGTTTTTCAAATGGTTCATTTAACACCGGAACTGGCTTTAAAGGTGCTGGGGACACAACCTGATTAGGTTTTCCTGCAACCGGACAAGAATGACATGAACGGCAATACTGTGACACAAAGGATTTCATTCCTGGCCAAAAGAAATGTTTCAAAAGGTTATGATAGGTCTTCCTGACTCCTAGGTGTCCTGAAAGTTTGTGGTCAAGGGCTAGATTTAGTACATAACCACGGTAGGGCTGTGGAACGACAACTTGAAAAACTGAACTCCAGTCATGTTTTACTTTCTCAGGACTCCACTTTCGCATGAGTACACAGCAACGTTTCAACGTTTGATGTGTAAAGTACTGTCCAATGGGAAAAATTGTGAAGCCTATCTTGACGATGTTGTATGTTATTCAGAAACCTGGGGAAGTCATTTGAAAACATTAGAAGAAGTATTCACTAGATTCAAAGAAGCTAAATTAACTCTGAACCTCGCCAAATGTGAATTCTGTCATGCTACTGTTAAATATTTAGGAAAAGAAGTTGGCCAGGGTACCGTAAGACCGATAGAAGCCAAAGTCAGTGCTATCGTAAATTTTCCCGTACCTCAGACAAAGAAAGAACTCCATCGCTTCCTGGGCATGGCAGGATACTACAGAAGTTTCTATAGAAATTTTTCTGATGTAGTGAAACCTCTTACTGACAACCTCCAAAAAGCTGTTCCATTTGTTTGGTCTCCTCAGTGTCAAGTTGCTTTTGATTCTTTAAAGAATTTGTTATGTAGTGCACCAATCTTGGCTACCCCTGACTTCTCCAAACCCTTCAAACTGGAGGTTGATGCTAGTGGTACTTGTGTAGGTGCTGTACTGCTACAAGAAGATAAAAATGGAATTTATCACCCCTTGTGTTTTTTTTCTAAGAAGTTCAATCGCCATCAGTGTAACTACAGTACCATTGAGAAAGAAGCCCTCGCCCTCTTGTTAGCTTTGCAACAGTTTGAAGTTTATGTTGGTTCAAGTTCACAACCTGTTGAAGTTTTTACTGATCACAACCCTCTTGTATTTTTGCAAAAGTTCTGTAACAAAAACCAAAGGCTTATGCGTTGGGCTTTAATCTGTCAAGATTTTAACTTGGACATCAAGTATAAGAAGGACAAACAGAATGTTATTGCTGATTCTCTGTCAAGAACGTGTTCATAAACATGACATGTTTACTCTTGTGTATGGGGGTGTTACGTCCCTTTTGTTCTATTTCTGTGTGTTGTCTTTTGTTTGGGAGGTGTTTGTGTGTGTTTCTGTGCAGGAGGATGTCTGATTGGTTCCTGCAGTCTAATTGGTGCCACACCCTGCCTGGTCAGCTGACTTCTGGATGCCTATAAGAGACTTCATCATCACTTCCTGCTTTAGCTTCCTGCTCGCTTGCTGTTAGCCAGAGAATCTGTGTGTGTTTGACCGTGAGAGAGTTAAATTGTTGTTTGCTAGTTTGTTTTTCCCAATTATTTGTGCTATTGACTACCGCCTGTTCTCTGACCTAGATTCTGGATTGCCCCTGTTTGGACTTGTTTGCTAACCACTGTAAATATTTGTATATAATAACCTTTTGGGGAGTTAGGGAGACCGACGCTATTTTTGTTGGAATTTCTTTGTTGATTTTTTTTTGGACAGGGAGTTAGGTACATAATCTGTATTGTATTTTATTTTGTTTTGTGAATTAAGGAATTTAGAGGGATACAATTAGTTGGCTTTTGTTTGTTATTTTGGCCTTGTCGGCTCCTGAAGCTAAATTACCCCATTGTACAGTTGAAACCATTGTTCTCATTAAAATACTGATCATTTTGCTTTTCAAAACTACTGTGTTCTCGTACTCCTTTACCCCTAGACGGGGCGTAACATCAGCATCTCTCAGAAGCGCTGGGTTTCATAAATCTGCCTCCAGGTTCAACAGGCAAATAAAGCCATAATGTTGGCAGACTGATAAATGCTAAACACTTTTTAGAAACCTTTACAAGAACATTCAAACTCAAGACACTGAGATGAACAGAAGAGTTTGAGTCGTCAGAAAGTTTATTTAAAAAGTCTAATAGATGTTACATACATTTTTCACACTGACAATATTCTAGAAAATATATCTATTGTTATTATTAATACAGAGGTAAATTCGAGGCTGATCTCGAGGCAGAAGCTCAACACTGTTTCTGTCTTGGTTTCCAGTGATTCACTGAATCATCAATCAACTGACTTTAACTGGAAAAATGACGTTTTGTTATTGACTAATTATTTTCCTGTTTGACACGGTAAAGCTGTTTTGAATCGAAACATCCTTAAATCAAAACATTTACTGGAGTGAACTGTACTGGATGAAAAATGAAGAAGATTTTATGTAAGTTTATGACTGAAAACAAGAAAAATATCTGCCAATAGGAGCAGAAAAATAAACATAAAAAAGAAAGAAAACAATTATATATGACACAAAACCAGTCATAACGGTCAATTATTTTTTAATTGAGATTTATGGATCATCTGAAAGCTGAATAAATAATCTTAAAAAATAAAATACAATCTCTCCATTGATGTATGGTTTGTTATGATAGGACAATATTTGTCTGAGATACAACTATTTGAAAATCTGGAATCTGAGGGAGCAAAAAAGTCTAAATATTGAGAAAATCTCCTTTAAAGTTGTTCAAATGAAGTTCTCAGCAATGCATATTACTAATCAAAAATGAAGTTTTGATATATTCATGGTATATAATTTATTTTTTTTCTCACTTTTTTTGTTTTTTTAAGGAAACTAGAGGCAATATCTTGTAATTTTGCTTCTCCATTCATTGTGTGGTGATTTAAGGATGTTTAGATGCTGGAAAACAGTGTTGTTTAGCTGATCGTGTCTGTGGGTTTATTCTAAACCACTGAGGTTCAAAGCGTTCTTCAGTCATAATGAAGAGCTGGTCATCATTTCTGAAAGGAAACATCAGTCGTACATCATTATATAAACTCCTGCGTGGCTCAGAAGCAGCTCTCCATCTCCACACCATCACTTCTGTGTCCGTTAGCAGCGGCGGTGTCCAGAGCGTCCTTCATCTCTCGCTCCTCGCTCGGTACCGGGACGCCGTTGATCTTGGAGAAACTCTGGCTGATCTCCATGAACGTCTTGTTTTTGGTCTCCGGCAGAACGACAAGCAGATAAACGGCTCCGGCGGCGCAAACCACCACAAACAGCAGGAACGCAAACGTCTGCAGCGCCTCCTGCAAGGAGCACACACACCTGGAACATCAGGACTGTTTGACAACACACACACGCACACACACATTTCTAAACAGTAAAAGCTACAACCAGAGATTTTGGGATAAACTGCAGCATCCTTACAGAGGATAAGGTAATTAACTTAGGGATGAAATTAAATTAAATAATAATAAAAAAATATATAATAATATTATCTTATGTTTTCTTATTTAATTATAGTAATTAAATTGAAATAAAACTTGGGGATAAAAATCTAATAAAATTTTATTATTAATTATTTATTATTATTTAATTATAGCAGTTAAATTAAGTTAAATAAGTTAACTATTATTTATTTACTAGTTAATTATAGCAATTAAATTAAAATAATACATCTTAGAAATAAAATAATTAAATAAAATGGAATAATTATTAATTATTTATTATTATTTATAGCTGTAAAATTTAAATTTATTTTATAGCAGTTAAATTGAAAACAAATGAACTATTAATGATTTATTATTATTCAATTGTAGGAATTTAAAAAAATATTTTAAGTATAATTACATGAAATATTTATTTATTTACTAGTTAATTATAGCAATTAAATTAAAATAATACATCTTAGAAATAAAATAATTAAATAAAATGGAATAATTATTAATTATTTATTATTATTTATAGCTGTAAAATTAAAATTTATTTTATAGCAGTTAAATTGAAAACAAATGAACTATTAATGATTTATTATTATTCAATTGTAGGAATTTAAAAAAATATTTTAAGTATAATTACATGAAATATTTATTTTTTATTATTTAATTATAGTAATTAATTTCAGCGACAGTAATTATTATACTTTTTTTATTTATATTAATTAAGTTTTTATTGGAAAGAGATACAATTCACAACATCTGTTTATGACATTTGTCACTTTTACAGCATTTCCAATTTATATTCCTGATTCGGGGAAAAAAAAAAAAACTGCTCAAAACGTTCTGCATGAGAAAAACAGATCAATATATCTTTTTAAATTATCTTCCAATTATAGCAAAAACTATTTACAAAAGAAAGGGGATGTAGACACAATATTTATATATAAGCACAAAACATATGTTCTATAACAAAAAAACATTTGGTTCAATAGGAGTTATAAACTCAATGCATTTGGACCAAAAAATTATAAATAACCAAAACACATTTTTGGTTATTTATACAATGTAATGTTCTCCATAATAAAAATACTTTTTACAATGTCAATCCAGTCCTGGATTTGTGGCAGATTAGGTTTGTAATAGCTTTTTCACTTGAAGCAAGAATGATTCTATAAATATACTGTATTTGTTTTTCCTTTCCCAGGAAACCATTGACACCTTGCCCATGTCAAGTACCTCAAAACTGAAATCAACTGAAATGTCTAAAATCTTTTCTAATACATTATGCATATCTTTCCAAAAACTTCTGATAAATAGGACAACCCCAAAATAGGTGAAAATGGTTAGTATCCTGCGAGCAGCAAAGTCTCAATGTTGTTGGAGCTGAAGATATCTGAAGAAATCCTTGAAATATAGATTGAATTTTTATTTTAGGGAATTAAAGTCTAATAATTGTCCTTTATCTATGGCTGAACAGTAAGCAGTGATCCCTTTCTTAGCCCATAGTGTAAGCCGCATGTCTAAAGTATTTGGTTTAAAATCTGAATCATATGAAGCCCATTTCAATACATTCACAGAATCCTTTAGATTATGCTCCTTAATGATCTCAAACCAATTTTTTTAAGTTATCTTAATCCATCTTGCTTGATATTCTGGGTTGCACCAACAGACAATTAATCTCAACTGTGCTGAAAATATTTTTGTAAACCTTTTTCTTTACTCAGCTGCAGGGTTTTAATTTTTACCCTTGGTTTCTTGCCTTGCCGAGTGAATCTAGAAAACCGTTTATCCCATTTTGAGAAATGCTTTTTGGGCAAGGACACAGTCAAAGACTGGAACAGAGGACGTTTTGCTTGATTGAATCTATCCTAGATCTCATGTTGAAAACTGGTAAAAGATTCCATCTGGCAATGTCAAGTTTTATTTTTTTTTATTAATAGGGCCATAATTAAGCATTTCTAAATTGTCCATATCCTTGAGGATATTTATTCCTAAGTATTTAATAAATTTAACATCCCATTTTAAGGAATAATCCTTTTTAATTTAGTTTGGGGGGTTATAATTAAAGGTCAATACCTGTGTTTTTAGAATATTCAATTTAAGGTTTGTAATGTTTCCAATAGCTCAACCAACGACTTTGTTGGATCCTTTAGATAAACTAATATGTCGTCAGCATTTTATGCTATTTTATGTTCGTCATCTTTGATGTTAATACAGTCATGGCCAAAAATATCGGCACCCTTGGTAAATATGATCAAAGAAGGCTGTGAAAATTAATCTGCATTGTTAATCCTTTTGATCTTTTATTTGAAAAATTCACAAAAATCTAACCTCTCATTGGATAATAAGAATTTAAAATGGGGGAAAATATCATTATGAAATAAATGTTTTTTTCTAATACACTTTGGACACAATTAACGGCACCCTTTTATTCAATACTTTTTAAAACCTATTTAAGATTGCCCATTATAAGATTTATAACAGAGTCAGTCACTTATTGATTCAAGATTCAAGAGATTCAAGATTTTTATTTGTCACATACACAATTATACAGGGTATAGGGCTGCTGCTGTCTCTTCCTAAAGTCCATGATCAGCTCTTTAGTTTTGCTCACATTCAGAGAGAGACAGTTGTCCTGGCACCATGATGTGAGTCTCTCTACCTCGTCCAAGTATGCGGTCTCATCGTTGTTGGAGATGAGGCCCAGAACCA
The DNA here is from genome assembly GCF_936440315.1 of Barbus barbus. Lineage (NCBI taxonomy): Eukaryota > Metazoa > Chordata > Actinopteri > Cypriniformes > Cyprinidae > Barbus > Barbus barbus. The sequence goes on along the minus strand of NC_136745.1, from coordinate 31,387,143 downwards.
CAGTATCATCAGCGAATTTGATAATAGATGTGGAGCTGTGAGAGGACACGCAGTTATGCGTGTAGAGAGAGTAGAGCAGGGGACTCAGGACACAGCCCTGTGGGGCTCCTATGTTCAGAGTGATGGAGTTTGAGGTGAACTGGCCAACCTTCACCACTTGAGGTCTGCCGGTGAGGAAGTCTTGAATCCAGTCACAGAGTGAGGAGTTTAGGCCGAGGTCTGTGAGTTTAGATGCCAGCTTGATGGGGACTATAGTGTTGAAAGCTGAGCTATAGTCAATGAATAGCAGCCTTACATAATTTCCATTGTTGCTATCCAAGTGTGTGAGGGAAGAGTGGAGAACGTGAGAAATGGCATCGTCCGTGGATCTGTTTGGGCGATAGGCAAACTGAAGAGGGTCCAGAGTATCAGGGATGGAGGAGCAGATGTGGCTCTTTACAAGTCTCTCAAAAACCTTCATGACTATAGATGTGAGGGCAACTGGGCGATAGTCATTCAGGCAAGAGGGTTTATTGTTCTTTGGCACAGGGATAATGATGGATTTTTTTAATGAGGTGGGAACCACAGAGGTAGCAAGGGACTCATTAAAAATAGAAGTGAACAAACCAGCGAGCTGATAATCACCCTGGAGTGCTCAAAATTGTGAATATGAATGGGAATATACTTCAGATATATTTTACTCATAAGAATTTCTAGGGGTGCCAATAATTGTGTCCAACGTGTATTTGAGAAAAACATTTCATAATGATATTTCCCCCATTTTAAATTCTTATTATCCAATGAAAGGTTAGATTTTTGTGAATTTTTTAAATAAGAGATCAAAAGGATTAACAATGCAGATTAATTTTCACAGCCTTCTTTGATCATATTTACCAAGGGTGCTGATACTTTTGGCCATGACTGTACCTTTTATTTTTGAGTTTTGCCTGATCCATTGCCCCAGGGGTTTGATAAACAATGTGAAGAGCAAAGGGGACAGAGGACACCCCTCTCCAGTCTAATGGTCTTTGAAAGATTACCATTTATTTAAATTCTTGCAGTGGGACACGAATATATGAATTACTTTATTTTGAATTACTTTAATAAATTTCTCATGACAATTGAATTGTGTAAGAATACCCTTAAGAAAAAGCTAACTGACCGAATCAAAAGCCTTTTCGGCATCGAGGTTTAGCAGGACAGCTTGTAGATTAGAATCTTGGATATGATTGATAATTTGGAGAGCCCGTCTGATGTTGTCTTGCGTTTGCCTACCCTGAATAAAGCCAGTTTGATCGGAGTTAATTAGTTCCGGCATTATCAGTTCGAGCCTTTTAGCTAGGATTGAGACAATCAACTTGTAATCCATATTAAAGACAGAGATTGGTCTATAAACTGTACAGTCTTGTTTGCTTTTCCCCTCTAACAGAAGTAATGGCATCTCTCCACGAGGGAGGCAACTCTCCTCCATGTAAAACATATTTAAAAGCTGGTAATAAAATAGGGATAAGTTGTTGTGTAAATACCTTATACCATTCAGATGAAAACCCATCTGGACCCAGTGACTTATTTGTTTTAAGCATGGATATTTCTTTATTTAATTCCTCCTCAGTTATATCTGCAGATAATTTAGCATTCCGTTTATCAGTTTTAAAGGAATGAGAAAAAAAGTCGATTTTAACAGAATCTACAATCAAAGTTTTTTTATAGTAGTTTTCGAACACTCTCTGAATATCTTCTGACTTATGAAATAGCTGTTTTGATATTGGGTCTTGTATCTTCTGTATTTTCACATGGGCCTGTTGCTTACATAACTTTCTGACCAATAATTTCATTGCTTTGCCTCCAGACTCGTAAAATTTTATAGTATAGTATAAGCTATAGTAGCACAGTGTTGCGTGGAGCAGTGTATGATTCTTACAGCTGCAGCAGAGACATTCAGACGCATTAAAGAGAATAAAAGTGCTTTTCTGTGTCATGCTCTGACCTACAGTGGATTATGGGAATCAGATTATATGTGCAAGACTGCAGGCCTCACATCACCCTCACACAGCGTGTGTGTGTGTGTGTGTGTTTACTCTCACCTGTATGAAGGGGAACAGGAGTCCCACAGCGAAGTTTGAGAGCCAGTTGACGGTTCCTGCGATCATGAACGCGGCCGGACGATACGACTGTTCAAACAGCTCCCCCGTCAACACGAATGGCACACCGCCTGACACACACACACATATCAGTGCATCGAACTCATGATCAGCAGCAAACACAGGCTGATCTGTTATAAACCAAACTAGAAGTATTTTTTAAGCACAGTAACTACAGACATCACAATACAGTAATTCTGTCTAAAATCACAGAGTTTACTCATTAAAACGAAAGCCATAGCCTTTATAACAGTTTTTTTCAGCTTCTTCCACACAAACTCTTTCCTTGTCACAGTTTCTGAAAGCTGTCACTCAAACAGCAGAAGCACACACCAAATCTACAAAACCAGACACTAATTCTCAGACTTTGACTCAGTTTTCAATTTCATAAAACACTATTTGCAAAACACAACACACAATTCTCTATGAAACACACAAATCTAACAGGAATTAATATTAGGGCAAAGGTGTTTGCAAATATTTGCTTTTGAGATGTGTTTGTGATATTTTGAATGCAGTGCTTCATTTTGAAAGAGATGTGAGGCATTTTGTGTGCAACTCTTGAATTTGTGTGTAAAGTTTTGAAAAAAACTGGCAAAGTTTTGAAAATGTGTGTAGTGTATAGCAGTTGAAAAAAAAATTAAATGCTAAAGTTTTTTTGACATCCAAGATCTTACATCAGCTAAGCATGCAAGCAAGGTTTCTAAACCTTTCTTGTCATTGTGTTTTAAAGGTAAATAGATTTGGGTGTCATCTGCATAACAATGAAAGGACACTCCATGCTTCCTAAAAATTAAACCTAGTGGAAGCATGTACAGTGAAAACAAGATGGGAGCCAAAATAGAGCCTTGAGGAACACCACAGGTGAAGATGAAACAGCACGACCAATATCTACTGAAAAAGTTATATTACTAAGGTAAGATCTGAGACAGCTAAGGGCACTTCCTTGGATGCCCACACACTTTGAGGCACGATAAAAGAATGCAATGCCACATGTGCTTTACTGAACCAATCATAGCTTTAGAACAGGCCTATAAACACATCTACACAACAGTTTCTTTTCTTTAGTACTATGTAATACTGTATTTACAACCACAAATGCTTACAGTAAAAAAAGGTTTGGTTAATCTTACTTTCGTATTTATTGTGAATTTATCAACATCTCTCTGAAGAGCTTTAGGTTTTGAATAACACTGTGTATATGATATATCCAACAATATAATATTATGGCAAAGGTGTTTGCAAATGTTTGCAGATGTGTTTGTGATATTTTGAATGCACTGCTTCATTTTGCAAGAGATGTGAGGCATTTTGCATGTTGTGTGTGCAATTCTTGGACTTGTGAGTAAAGTTTTGAAAAAAAGATTCAAAGTTTTGAAAATGTGCGTAAGCAGCTGAAAAAAACTGTAACTGTACAGTTTCACTCAATAACTGCTAATGAAATCAGGAGAATGATGAACTCACAGCACAGCAGCTCTTTCACTTCAAACTCTAAAGCCCCGTTCACACCAAGAACGATAACTAAACTGCCGTGCAAAGGCAAAAGACCGTAACTTTCAGATTTGTCGAAAATTAGTTACTGATATTTTTGGGACATTCAAGACATCCGTTATCATGTACATAAGTATCTTGAGTCAATTGTGTTGTTAATCAAAACCAACCAATATTTACATTTATAAACAGAACAAAACAAGCCATCATTTACATCTCTTAAAGTAACAAAATCAGCTAATATTTGAATCTCTTAACAGAACAGAATGACTAATATTTTAAAACCTTTTCATGGAATGAAACAACCAATTTTTAAATTTCTTAATGGAACAAAATTTATGCACTTAGCAGACACTTTTATCCAAAGCGACTTACATTGCATTCAAGTTACAGTTTTTACATTTTATCAGCTCTTGCTTTCCCTGGGAATCGAACCCATGACCTTGGCGTTGCTAGCGCCATGCACTACTATTTGAGCTACAGGAAAGCTATTTCTTTAAAAAATCGTATTTAAATCTCCTAATAGAACACACAATAGAATTAAACCAGACATCCCAGTTCAGTGTCATCATCAGTGCTGAACATCATAAAAATATCAGTCAGTCAGAGATTTTCAAACTGTAATTTGAAATGTCTTAAAGGTGCCATAGAATGCATTGATACAGTATTTTAAATTGTTCTCTGATATCTACACAGAAGGTATGTGGCTTAGGTAAGGGCAAAAAATCTCCAGAAACGATTTTACATGTCCATTTACAACCCTAGGATTTCTCCCTAGAATGAAACGGTCTGTTATTGGCTTATTTGGCAGGGTCATGAATAATAATGAGCTCTGCTCTGATTGGCTGTTTCACAGTGCAGCTCAATGTTGACCTCTGCTCTGATTGGCTGTTTCACAGTGCAGCTCAATGTTGACCTCTGCTCTGATTGGCTGTTTCACAGTGCTGCTCAATGTTGACCTCTGCTCTGATTGGCTGTTTCACAGTGCTGCTCATTTCTGTAACTCACAGCAAGAAGGAAGCACAGGGAGGAAAATATAAATATAAATACTTTCTCTCAGTTACATCGTCGGGTAATTATACTGTAAATAAAATGCGGGCATCAGGGAGCCGTTATTAATACGCAAGGTATTGAAACTGCTTTTGAACGATCAGTCGATCGCGTTATAGTTTCACTTTCAAGATATGCGATCGCACAAACTATGTTTATACTATGGAGCGGCAGTACTTACCACACATTTCACAAGATCAGATGCTTTTCAGTGGTGCTCAGGATCTGTAAGTCATTCGCCATCATCCTCATCTCTCCGTACTCTGTTTATGTGGTAAGTGAAATCTTATGTACTGTAACAGGCTACAGCTAGCAGCTAACCAAGTCACTTTAGTGGCTCGCGTTTATTAGAACGCGTTATTTGCTTTCCGTGCCTTTCTGATTACAGACAACAACCCTACACTTCACATCCCCTGCACAGCCTGGAACATAACATTTATTTCCATGATCTGCCATTTTCACTGTTGTCCGCGCTTGTTTCTTCACAATACCTTCACAATACTTTCACAGAACTTCTGATGGTTCGGCTGGTGGCTGGCCTAGAACAAGGGCGGGTTTATGCAAATGTTGGGGGCGTAGTGATCCTGACTGTTGCCGCACAGTCGGTGTTATGTTCTGATTCGCCTGTTTTTCAGTGCTCTTTTTTAATCACGAGATTTACATATGAAGGAGGAAACTATGGTGTTTGAGGCTCACTGTATGTCATTTCCATGTACAGAACTGTTATTATTTAAATATGCCAGGGTAAAGACAGTTTTTCATTCTATGGCACCTTTAAGATCAGAAGAAACAAACAACAACAAAAAAAATCTGTCTTATGTAAGACTGAAATGATCCAAAAATCAGAGTGGATCCAAGTGTGAGTGTGTGTGTGGAAAAAAAGCAAACAAACGAATGAGTGAGGAACTTTAACACAGATTTGATGCATAAACGCACACGCACACACACACACACACACACAATGAATCAGTGTAATGGAGGAATGAGAATGAAACCCTGAGAGAGATCAGCCCTCCCTCCCTCCAGCCGTCTGTCTCTCTGTGTCTGTGTGTGTGTCTGTCTGTGTGTGTGTGTGTGTGCGTCTCTCAGTCTCTGTCCTCAGGGCTCGTGTCCTGAGGATTGGACTCGGATTGAGCCGCACATCTATTTTTAAACATTTGCTTTAATGTTTTTTGGACAGCAGGAAACATTTGAGTTCCTGCACATCTGGATCAGTCACTTAATAACACAACGACCACAACCATCTGCACACACACACACACACACACTCTGAGGTGAGGCTGATACCTGTCTGTCCATCATGATTCTCTCTCTCTCTCTCTCTCTCAGAGGTGTGTGTGTGTGTATGTCTCTCTCTCTCTGTGTGTGTGTCTGTGTGTGTGTGTGCATCTGACATTAATATTTATTTCTGCTGTCCAGTCAAGAGACAGTGTAAATGAGATGCAAACCATCTGCGGGAAACAGTGACAGTTTCTCGATTCATATTCATATGGCTGTTCACTTCATTTCGTACTGTATATTAAAGTGAGTTATTAGAGATTCAGCATCGTTTCGTCCTTCTGAAGGTCAATGAGAGCAAGAGCTGGATATATGCCTCCAAACCAATGACTTATTCAGACAGTCGAGGAACATCTCCTTTATATTCTTATGATCAGAACTGACCCAGAACAGTGACCTTTAACCTCTGACACATGATGAACACACACGTCTGTACCTGGACCGGAGCAGAAGGAAGCAATCAGAAGCAGAATGGAGGTGAAGCTGAGATACGGCATCCAGGAGAACCTGTCCTACACACACACACACATACACACACACACACACACACACATACACGGCTTGAGATCAGAGTGATAAAATGTGACCCTGGAGCACAAAACCAGTTATAAGGGTCAATTTTCTGAAATTGAGATTCATACATCATCTGAAGCTGAATAAATAATCTCTCCATTGATGTATGGTTTGTTATGATCGGACAATATTTGTCTGAGATACAACTATTTGAAAATCTGGAATCTGAGGGAGCAAAAAAATCTAAATATTGAGAAAATCTCCTTTAAAGTTGTTCAAATGAAGTTCTTAGCAATGCATATTACTAATCAAAAATTAAGCTTTGACACATTTATATTGATATATTTTTTGATGTTTACTTAATATCCTAATGATTTTTGTCATAAAATAGAAATGTATAATTTTGATCCATACAATGTATTGTTGGCTATTGCTACAAATATACCTGTGCTACTGATGACTGCTTTTGTGCTGCAGGGACAGGAATGTGTGTTTAGTGTGTGGATGTGACTGTGATTTACCTGATAATGCAGGAAGACTGTGAGGAGACTGAAGAAAACAGCCATGGCTGAAAAACCGAAGATCAGTAACGGCCTCCGACCGACTTTCTCAATCACTAAACCCTGAAACACACAGCGCTTCATTTCAGTTTAATCTGCACTGCTACAATCACTCTCAGTACTGTTACTGGCACAAAACACCTCGGCAAATATACATGAAGCGTCACTGATTGTAAATAAATTACATAAATTTAATACACAGTTTTAAATGTCTATTTATTTTTCTATTTTAAAATAATTCAATTTATTTGACAACATTTAAAAAAAAGGAATTACATAAACATTTTTAATATTTCTATTTATTTTTCCATTTAAAGTCACAATTTATTATTTTATTTAACTACATCCTATAACGTTAATTGCATTAACAATTTTATTTGACCAATTTAAAAATAATCTGTTTTGTTTAGCAACATTTTAAAGCATGAATTGCATAAACCGTTTTAAACGTCAACTAAGTATTCAATTTTAAGATGGCTTAAATGATTATTTTAACTACATTTAATAACAAATTAAACATTTTTTTTTTTACAGTTTAAAATTAATTTATGAATGTATTATTTTATTTTAAATTATTTTAAAACATTTTTTACTTTGTCTATTATTTTCCATTTAAAATGGCTCAATTTATTATTTCATTTAACCATTTTATAACATGGATGGAATAAATAGTTTAATTTATCAGTTTAAAATTAGTCAGACAGGTCTCTCTCACACACACACACACACACACACACACACACAGACAGACACGTGCGTGCGCACACGCACACGTGTGTTGTTATTAGTGGATGATGCTGATATAGTACTGAACTAGTCCTCTAGACTCGATCTCTGCTCGTGTTCTGCTGGACGTTTGTTTGTGATCAGAGAGCATCATGGGAGCATCACTATCACACTCACTCTGCTCGTGTCCATTGTGCTGCTAATGCAGAATTCCCATGATGCTCTCTGATTCAGGCCAATCGGCCTGTGATTTCCCAGGAGCACACGGCTCTTCCCTTCTCCCTAAACTCATTACAGCACATCATTCCACAACACAGACGCTTTCAAAGCAGGATAATATGAGAATCGATGAGGCCAAGCTCAGTGTGAGCTGTAAAGCAGAAGACACTAGAGTGATTGTTCAGATCAGGTCAGTGATGACTGGATGGGTCTCGTTCTCTTACCGATATGATGGCGGCCAGCGTCTCGATGCCGCCGGTGCTGAGAGTGATGTACGGGATCAGGGTCTGCTGGAAACCTGCTTCTTGAAGGATCCCGTTCGTGTAGTACCAGATCTACAGGACCATCAAACAGACACTGTAAAAAATTACTGTGATTTTAACGGTTTGAAAATACTACAGTAAAAACCTGTTAAATGTTTAACGGTAAGTTCCCCTAATATATACGGTGAATAACTGCAATAGACATTTCAGACAATTTTACAGTGAACCCCTCCCAAACAACATGTGGTGATGTTGGTGTAACGTATCTGTTTCTGTTTAGTTTCCTTTTTGCCCATATTTGGTTCTTTCTGTTTTAGTTCCTGTCATTAGTTAATTATCTATCATCCCCGTCACCTGTGTTTGATTTAATTATCTTGTTTTCTCGTTTGTTCCAGCCCCTTTATAAGTCCTGAGTTTTCCCTTGGTTTTTGTCTGTTCATAAGTTAACAATTGTCAAACGTGTGTTGATGCTGTCTATTAAAGACTACTCCTTTTGTTTATGCCTTGGTCGAGCGCTTTTTATACTACAACCACGGTACCGTAACAGATGAACAGACCACAACAGAAGATGGGCGAACTGGCGCAGTTTTTCGATCTGGCTCACGCCATCAAGGACCCAGCAAGCTTTGTGTTGGCGTTTGCGCCTCTCGCCCTCACCAGCTCGCTGGATGGAGGGACACTAAAGATGATGCTCGGGCTCACCTTCCACCAGCAGCGAGAGCTCCCAGACACCTCCGACCTCGACTGGGAGGAAGCAGTCATCCGGTGTCTGGAGAGTCTCCGACCCAGAGCCGGAGCCTTATCCACGGCGAAGAATGTTCCGCCCGCGGCGAGAAGGAAACCGCCGCAACAGGCGATGAACGTTGCGCCGTTCGCGGCGATGATGGTCCCGCCGCCCAGGACGGCGATGATGGTCCCGTCCAGCCCACCTGAGTTCCCGCTGGTCCCGTCCAGCCCACCTGAGTTCCCGCTGGTCCCGTCCAGCCCACCTGAGTTCCCGCTGGTCCCGTCCAGCCCACCTGAGTTCCCGCTGGTCCCGTCCAGCCCACCTGAGTTCCCGCTGGTCCCGTCCAGCCCACCTGAGTTCCCGCTGGTCCCGTCCAGCCCACTGGTTCCGTCCAGCCCTCCATCGTCTCCGCTGGTCCCGTCCAGCCCTCCATCGTCTCCGCTGGTCCCGTCCAGCCCTCCATCGTCTCCGCTGGTCCCGTCCAGCCCTCCATCGTCTCCGCTGGTTCCATCCAGCTCTGCGCTACAAGAGCGCCCCTCTGAATCCGCGCTTTCAGAGCGCCCCTGAGAATCCAGTTCTCATGTCACGGCCAGGAGTGCCGATCCCGATCCCCGAGAATCCAGTTCTCAAGCAACGGCCAGGAGTGCCGATCCCGAATCCCGAGAATCCAGTTCTCATGTTACGGCCAGGAGTGCCGATCCCGATCTCCGAGAATCCAGTTTTCAGACCACGGCCAGGAGTGCCGATCCCGAACCCCGAGAATCCAGTTCTCAAGCCACGGCCAGGAGTGCCGATCCCGAACCCTGAGAATCCAGTTCTCAAGCCACGGCCAGGAGTGCCGTTCCCGATCCTCAAGTGTCCGCGCTGCAAGAGCGCCCTCAAGTGTCCGCGCTGCAAGAGCGCCCTCAAATGTCCGCGCTGCAAGAGCGCCCTCAAGTGCCCGCTTCTCCAGAGCGCCCTCATGTGCCCGTTCCTCCAGAGCGCCCCCAAGAGCCCTCTTCTCCTGAGCGTTCCCATGAACCTGCTCCTCCAGTATGGCCGCCAGAGGGGAACGTTCCCAAAGAAATGTTTTGGGGGGGGCCATATAGCCTCAGTCTGTGTGGACAGGCCAAAGGCCAAGGGCACAAAGCTCCCCGATCCACCATGTATATTTATATTTCTGTGAAACAGGAAGCCGTGGCTGGATAATTTCATGTTCATAATCAACCTGGAGTGCTCAAAATTGTGAATATGAATGGGAATATACTTCAGAGATATTTTACTCATAAGAATTTCTAGGGCTAAAATTCTTTCATGACCCCAAACTGTTGTCAAGTAGTGTGTGTGTGTGTGAATGTTCCTGACAAACTCACGGCGTTGAGTCCGCAGAGCTGATAGCAGCTCATGACGACGATCACTGTGATCAGCTGCCAGCGGAGCGACCGCTTCCGGAAGAGATCGAGCACCGACGCAGTCCTCTGAGTGATCTGAGAACGACTCTCAGCGTGAACCTCCTCCAGCTCACGAGCCACGTCTGACCGGCCCAGGAACGCCTGGAACGCTGTGAAACAGACACAGACACACACACACACACACACACACACACACACACAGACTATATGAGCCATAAAAGTATCGAATAAGATACAAAATTTTTTTTTACATTTTTTCTTTTCTAAAGGTTCAATAAATCTTTCATAGAAATAGATTTTGCTGATTATTATTTCATATATCAGGCATTACAGGGTTAAAGAGATTCTTCCTATTTAAGCCTTAAATACGGCATAAATTAACTGAAATATTTAGTTTGATTCATATATTTTTGTCTTGAATAATCACAGTTAATTGAGATGTGAATGAATGATTTTTTTCTGTGTATGTGTGCAATCAGAAATACTAATATGAAAGAACTGCAGAAGAGCAGCACTGAAGCACGGACCTGTCTCTCTCTCTCTCTCTCTCTCTCTCTCACACTCACACTCACACACACACACACACACACACACACACACACACACACACGTGTTTCCTCACAGGAGCGGAGTGTTTGATTGGTGTTGTGATGTGATGTGCTCAGCCTCATTCTGTCAGTCTGAACACACCTGATCTCATCATGAACACCAGAAACCACAACAAGCAGAAGAAAGCAGCAGAGAGTTTGATCTCAGAGCCCAAACCTCCTCAAATTGACCTTGATGGCAAGTTAGATGAGAATAAATGACTTAAATGAGAGTTTAATCAACCGTTTTCACTCAAAACCAGTCTAGAGTCTATCTCTCTATTAGTGCTACTGGATCTTAGCACCGCGTTTGACAATATTGACCACAACATTCTTTTAAATAGACTAGAAAATGATGTTGGCATTAGAGGAAGTGCACTGGCATGGTTCAAATCGTACTTATCTGACCGCCATCAATTTGTGGCAGTAAATGAAGAGGTATCATACCTATCACAAGTGCACTATGGAGTACCTCAAGGCTCAGTACTTTGCCCCTTACTTTTCACGCTTTACATGTTACCCTTGGGAGATATCATTAGGAAACATGGTGTTAGCTTTAACTGTTATTCTGATGATACTCAGCTCTATATTTCTTAGTGGCTTGGCGAAACACACCAATTTGAAAAACTAACGGAATGCATAGTCGATATAAACTGGATGACGAGTAATTTCTTACTGCTAAAATTCAGAAAAAAACAGGTGTTAATTATCGGCCCCCCCACATGTAATAACCTAGTACACTGTCTAACACTTAATGGCTGCTCTGTAAATTCTTCGTCATCAGTTAGGAACCTATGTGTGCTATTTGATAGCAATCTTTTCTTTCGAAAGCCACATTTCTAGCAGATGTAAAACTGCATTTTTTGATCTTAAAAATACATCTAAATTGAGACCTATGCTCTCAATGTCAAATGCAGAAATGTTAATTCATGCATTTATGACCTCAAGGCTAGATTATTGTAATGCTGTATTGGGTGGTTCTTCTGCACTCTTAGTAAACAAACTACAGATGGTCCAAAATGCAGCAGCTAGAGTTCTTACTAGAACCAGGAAGTATGACCACATTAGCCCGGTTTTGTCAACACTGCACTGGCTCCCTATTAAACATCGTATAGATTTCGGGAGGCAGACACACTCGGTCAGTTTAAATCTAGATTAAAGACCCATCTCTTTAACCTGTCTTACACATAATACACTATCGCATTTCTATAATTCAAATACGTAAAAGGATTGTTAGGCTGCATTAATTAGGTCAACCGGAACCGGGAACACATCCCCAAAACAGCCGATGTACTTGTTACATTGTTAGAAGAATGGCATCTACGCTAATATTAGTCTGTTTCTTTCTTATTTCCGAGATCACTGTAGCCACCCAGATCCAGACTAGATGGTGGATCAACACCTAGAGATGACCTCTACAGCCCTGAACGTCAGCAGAGACCAGAACACCTAGATGAGCCCCAGAGACAGACCCCAGTGAAGACCCTGTCATCTAGACGGCCATCAGGACAAGACCACAGGAACCAGATGAGTCCTCTGCACAATCTAACTTTGCTACAGTTGGAATTGAACTGTTGGTTCGTCTGGTCAGAGGAGAACTGGCTCCACGACTGAGCCTGGTTTCTCCCAAGGTTTTTTCTCCATTCTGTCACCGATGGAGTTTTGGTTCCTTGCCAGTGTTGCCTCTGGCTTGCTTAGTTGGGGATAGTGCGCAAACTACGGGGGAGCTAGGAGGAGCTTGGCTCCCCTTAATAAGACATGGGCTCCCCTGAAAACGTGATTTGTGAATTTTTGGGGGGGCTCAAAAAATATTGACTGTTATTTTGACGTGCAATTTCAGTTTTGTGTAATGTGATCATCTTGGATTATTATGTGTAAAATTGCAAAAATATCATTCATTCATGCATGACGGCGATTTAAACCTAATTCACTTCAATAAAGATAACTATACATGCTATTCTTGTCATGAGCATCAAGGTGTGGGGGCGCTGCGGTGCAAATGAATTCCACTCATGTTTAGTACGTTAACTCAAAGATTCGTAGGAAAAATATAAACGTTGGATTCAACATTAGCCGTAGATCTGTGCGCGCAGTCCTTGAAATCCATTCTGCAGTTAGCATCATATATGACAACGCAAGAAGTCATTGTAGAGCCCTGCATTTCGGCCCGGGGTCGACGGGCCCTGACTTTTTTACGCCTCTAGGGCCGGGCTTCGGGCTAATTTCCACGTCATAGTTCAGACGCGGGCCGGGCCTCTGGCCTGTTTTGGGTTTCTCCTTATCTTTATATTGTAGACATCCATCGATTAGTGATGAAAAAAATTGGCAGGCTGGTGGAAACAACAAGACCGTGCTGTCGCGACTGAGAGCAGCTCAATGGTGTTTAGTGTCCCACAGCAGCAGCAGCAGCTGAAGAGTTCTGCGTTTGTAGAAGATTTTTATTAGTCAAAATATGAATTAATCAGGCATAATTAATGTGAATTTAACCATTTATGTATTAAGCTATATTTCCATTATAATCATATGCCTGTGTGTTGGAGGCCTGCATAAATGGAAATGTACTGACCCTCATGATAGGAAACATATGTAAAAAAAATACAAAAATCCTTACTATAAAACACGTCTAGGAGCCCCCTTCTCTGTAGGGAGGGAACATATGTATAAGGAATATAACCAAAAAAGGTAAAATGCACATCTGTGAAATGTACTGAACACACCTAGAGGAAAAACTATTTAAAGAGGACACAGAGAACATTCTAGAGATCTTTTCTGCAGAAAACTTCTCGGCTTTATTCTCTTTTGTAATAGACTTTATCTTCTGGCATCAAAACCCCAAGACTCTGACAGTGATTCTTCATAGAAAAAGGCGGAAGCCACCACACGTTCAAATGCACGCAATAGACTAAAACTTGCTGGAAAACCCCAGCAAACATAACCATGAATGTGTCTGCAGGAAATAGTAAGGAGATATTTGAATTATTTACTAATAAACTAATGTTTTCTGAGTCTGTGTCACAAGGATGAAGTTGCTGATCCTGACTCGCCGTCTCCTCATTAGACGCGCCTTTAGAGAGAAATGCATCTTTATTGATTATGATTAAGATTATAATAAAATAGTTTTTGTTTTCAATTTTTTATTTCGTTAAGTGATAATTTAAAGCTTTCTATAGATATATTTATCATGTCTGTGAGGCATGTATTCTCAGCTGAAGCTCCTGTTCAAGACGCAGAAAGCACATCAGGTTTGTTTTCTTTGGTTTATAAAAGAACTACCTTTTGTTGGTATTGTGAGTGCACACAAATACAAGTAGACCCTTTACAGGTCCGAATGATGTATTACTCTTACCTTTATCAAAAAATAAAAAATAAAAATAAAAAAATGGCGGGCGTAGGTTATTTTAATGTGTTTCCACTGAAAACAATGCAAGTGTTTGCTGGTGCCTCCATGTCCTGCAGAGCAGCTTTAGCTTCCACTCTCAGCACAAACTCAGATATAGACTAGTGCACATTATTATTATAGTGCAGGTTTAACGTTTAAACATTGTTGTATACTTGAACTGTTTTAGTATATCTATAGATTTTATTTTAGGCAAGTCGTGATGATATGAGAAGGCTAAATTTATCAAACATATATGATCAGCTCATGCCGCTGGCCGCTTGGTCGTTACTTTAAAAAACAAAAACTTATTGGCTATTTAACAAACAAAAATGCTCCAAATGTTTTTCTAAATTAACTTAATAAAAAAACGAAACAAAATATAATAATTTTGCCATTACACACAAAACTGAACTATTTTAATAGCCGAAACAGAATAAACTGTTTTAGGAGAAGAGGGAAAAAAAGATGGGCTCGGGTCGGACTCGGGCTGGTAATTCTGGTAAGATGTCGGACGTGGGCCGGGCTAGGGCCTGAGCGTCTCAGGCCAGGGCCAGGCTAGGGCCTAATTTTGAGGCCCGTACAGGGCTCTAAGTCATTGGAAGTCCACGCGCAAGCACACGATCCCATAGACCCCCCCGTAACAAAAAAAAAAAAAGTTGGGCTCCCCCAAAGTCCACGGTATAGTTCGAACACTGGTTGGGGACACTTAATTTCCAGCGATATCGTCGACTTGATTGCACATATACTATTTCAATTGAACTGAGCTGGATGATGACATCACTGAATTCAATAATGAACTGCCTTTAACTGAAAATTGAGTGTTTACTATTGTTCTTTTGCATTATTGACACTATTTTCCTATTTGATACTGTAAAGCTGCTTTGACACAATCTGTATGGTTAAAAGCGCTACATAAATAAAGGTGACTTGACTTAACTCCTGCTTCATCGGTCACTGTGTGTGAACATCAGGACAGAATCTGTGTGTGTGATGATGATGAAGACCTTTCTCTGCTCCCGCCTCGTCCCGGCGCTCCATCAGCAGGAATCTCGGACTCTCGGGCAGAAACGGCAGGACACACAGCTGCAGCAAGGCAGGAAGTGCCATGAAACCGAACAGGAAGTTCCATCTGCTTTCCTGCAAAAACACAGATAGAGGTTCAGAGAGATGCGCACGAGGTTCAGACACACACAGCTGATACGAGCGGAGGAGGAACCATGACCAGTTTGACCCATAGCTCGCGTTTCAGGAGCCGCATGTTCTTACAAAATAAATAAATAAAATTACAGTAATGCATCCAAGGTTTACAAATGAGGATTTTTAAGTTCTGTATATTTATTAGTATTTTTATTCAAGTTCAAATTGAGCTTTATTGTCATTCTGCTACATGTGGGGAGATACAGTGGAACGAAATGTCGTGTCTCGCAGGACCACGGTGCTACATAAATACAGACATACAACAATGAAGTGAAAAACACTATAAACCTATACACTACTAACCTACTGACAGATTTAACTAGAAGTATACTATATATAAGTATTTACCCTATACAAACTAAAAAATAGAAGATAAAAAATACAACTATACGAATGCTTCACAAATACTGTACATGTGCAGAGAGAGACATTTTGAGTCAGCAGCTGGTTGGGGAACAGTGCAGGATGATTTGTAGAGCATGAGCATGTAAACATACATATATTGCTGAGTCTTTTGTGGGATTGTGTTCACGCAGCAGTGTGTGTAAAGTGTCCATAGTGTAAAGTGTCCATAGTGCACATAGAGGAGAGTGTGTTACTACAGGTGGTTTGTACAGGCCCACTCACCTGTGTGTAGCACACTTCCAATTGCACAGAAAAGTTCCATACAGTTTTTTCTTTGGTGTGGTAAGGTTGGGGGGGGGTCCATGTTTCAGGAGGTAGGGGTTTGCATGGGGTTTCAGAGGGGGGCGGGGTGGTTTGAGTTCAGGGCTCGCACAGCCTGGGGGAAAAAGCTGTTGAGCAGTCTGGCGGAGTGGGCTCTGATGCTCCGGTACCGTCTTCCTGATGGTAGGAGCTGGAAGAGACTGTGGGAGGGATGGGTGGAGTCCTTCACGATGCTGTTGGTTTTGCTGGAGCATCGTGTAAGGAAGATGTCCAGGATGGAGGGGAGAGGGGCACCGATGATCTTTGCAGCTGTGTTCACTGTCCGCTGGAGGGTCTTGCGGTCAGCAGCACTGCAGTTCCCGTACCAGACAGTGATGCAGCTGGTCAGCACACTCTCAATGGTGCCTCTGTAGAATGTGGTGAGGATGGGTGGAGGGAGACTTGCTCTTTTCAGCCGGCGGAGAAAGTGTAGGCGCTGTTGTGCCTTTTTGGAGAGTGACATGGTGTTGGTGGTCCAGGTGAGATCCTCTGTGCACCCCCAGGAATTTAGTGCTGCTGACTCTCTCCACAGTCGAGCTGTCGATGGTCAGTGGTGGTTTCTTTGGTACCGGTATGATTGTTGTGGATTTGAGACATGTGGGGACGACTGCCTGGCTCAGCGAGGTGTTGAAGATATCTGTTAGGACATCTGTCAGCTGTGCAGCACAGTCTCTCAGAACACGGCCAGGTATGTTGTCAGTACCCGCAGCCTTGCGTGGGTTAATCCTAGATAGGGTCTTCCTTTCGTCGGCTGGAGACAGACAGAGCGCCCGGTCGTTGGGAGGTGTGGGCAGTTTTTGTGCAGGTGTGTCATTCTGCATTTCAAACCGTGAATAAAAGTGGTTGAGTGCATCGGGGAGGGATGTGTCCTCATCACAGGCCTGTGGCGGGGGCTTGTAGTCAGTGATGGTCTGAACGGCTTGCCACAGGCTCCGTGTGTCTCTGCTGTCTGTGAAGTGATTGTTGATTTTTTGAGCATATGACCGTTTTGCATTTTTGATGCCACAGGACAGACTGACTCTTGCTGTTTTGAGGGCTGCTTTATCTCCTGATCTGAATGCTTCATCTCTGGTCTTTAGCAGCCCACGAACCTCTGCTGTCATCCATGGCTTCAACGTTTGAGAGCATGAGTGTTGGAAGAGCCGGTCTTGTGGGGTTAGCTCTTAGCCTAGCTCGTATACCTCCGTGCTTACCGCGCTTCCGTCCTCTCTCACACCGCTTGCGACGCTGCCTTGTGCGGGTAGCGTCAGTAGGCGAGGCCGTGGTCTCGAGGTCCGGGTTCAGCAGTAAACAAAGGCCTCGTAGCTTCTCAGTAGCCGCCGGCGAGAGTTGTTGTTTGTATGCGTTGCCGATATCCAAAAGACTTTGGCGATCATAGATGAGTTTTGGGGTGATTTCCTTATGAGTTAGCGGTAAACTGACACTATTTGGAGACGAACAGACGACATTAAAAGACATAAAAGCACCGTCTTTGGGACCCGGAGCAGCCGCTGCGTCTGATCGCGCCGCCATCTTGGATCATGTATATCCATCCACGCTTTATTGATTCATCCACGGTATTATTGATTTATAACAATAAAAGTACCTTGATGAAACTATTTTTACCTTCAATCCACCAAATGAAAGCAGAAATACACAATAAACCCCTATGTTTCAAGAACTGCATGGTCTTTTTAACCAATCATTTTTATGACTTTATCAGGTAGATTAGGAAGACTGGAAAAGATTTGCATTTATATTTTTAACTCACATTTTCTATCCAAAAAAATATTATTAAGCTTGTATACATCACTACATCAATGTATGTTCATTATAAAAGTGCCCATGGAGTTTTCAGATTTTATGAATTTTCATGACTTTTCCAGGTCTTTTCAAGATTTTTTTATTTGTCACATACACAATTATACAGAGTATAACCAGCAGTGAAATGTAGGGTAAATGAGGCTTCCACACATAAGAAGGTTTTTCAAGATTGTGCAATCCTGGTTGTTCAGAGACGATAAACGGTTGTTGAGATGGTGAAATAAGACCGATGCTGACTGTGTAGCAGCTTTATCTGATGTGAAAGCTTGTGGAGGAGAAGGAGCTTCCCCTTTGATCCGCAGCATCATCTGCAGGAGGAACGCTCGCGGCTCCTCTGCTGTCTGGGGCTCTGACACCAGCCTAGAACATCATCTAACTCAGGAACGTCTTTAAGATCATGACCCGACAGAACGGCTGTCTGATCTCACACACCAATCACAGAGCTCCAGATCCACTCCAGACAACCTCAAATCTGTCTTATTTCACTATCATTCAGATTCTACTATAGGTTTTGTTAATATTTACATTTTATTTTTATATTATATGCTTATTTTATTGCTAATTTTAGATACAATTTTAATAATTTTGTGTTTTTGTCATTTTTATTTATTTATTTTTGTATGCAGTGGTGGCCAGAATATTATAACACTAGTATTTCCAGCAGTTATAAAATGGTTTTAAGTCAGTTATTTCTATCTTCTGCTGTAGTGTGTCTGTAAGAAATATCAGTTTACATTTCCAAACATCCAGTCTGTCTGGAATGACATGAAGAAGCAGAACAAACTGAGACTCAATCCAGAAGAACTGTCTCCAAGACGCTTCAAGAAACCTCCTGCAAAGTGTAAAAATGCTGTAAAATGAGGATGCTGTCAAAAATAATGTCATAAATAGATTTTCTTGATCAATTAACTTCTATTAACTCAATTAAATCAACATTTGATGTGAGCATCCTTTGTGTTTAAAGCAAAATCTGTGCAGGTTTAGCGTAAATACTCAACTCGTAAGACATCATGACATTATCGAGTATGTTGCAAAAACCAAACAAAACACATCTACAGAGTGCACTCATACAGGACTATGTGATGAAGACTGGTTAGACTAACTAGTGCATGAATCAGTCTATTAATATGCATTAAGAAGGATCATAATTCAAGACAAGGGGGCAGAAAATGTATATATTTTATCAATTCATATAGTTAATCAATATCACACGAAGAGTGACGTTTTTTTCTTTAAAAATGAGCATGGTTACAAATGTGATATTGATTTTATTTAACAGTTCAATAAACAATAAGTTAATATCAAGAGACTTACGTTTTAGCCACCATAATTCCTGTTTTTGTGCCATTTCAACAACAAAAAATATTCCAAACACAGCCACAGCGCTGTTTTGCGTCTCTGATTCAGGAACAAAACACCATCATGTTGCTCAATCAATCAATCAATCAATCAATCAATCAATCAATCAATCGTTTAAATGATTCGGTTCAATCGCAATGACTCACTTATTAACAGTGACTTGATGCTTAATTTCACATTTACTGTATCTTTTCATTTTTTTAAACATTTCATGTTTAAAATATCAAAACATTATTAATGCATTTGTAACGGCAGGTTAAAGCGTTCCATGTCCCTCTTAGCTGCATGTATAAATGCATCTAAATGCCACTTCATATGCATCTTCTGTAAAGATTAATTTTCTTGATACTGATTTCATTTGTTTAGTAACAGCCTAAATGTATTATTATAATTGACTGATTAAATGTAAGAACGTGACTCAAAAGATGATGCACAATTTTAGAAAAAAAAGGTTTTATGGTAAAAATGCCCATAAAAGGTAAAAATCTATTTAAACTTATTGGAAAAGATGAATTTCTATGACTGCTGTGAACTGAGCACACAGAATATGAAGAATATCGAAAACCTTAGGAGCCAGCTGTCCACGGCAGTCCTTAAGATACCAGCACAATAACACACTCAGCAAAATACTGTCTAATTATCTTTATCGATAAAATCCCAGAAAATGTTGAGATTATTTTTTGTTAGTATTGCACACCCCTAGTACTGACACAAAATGATTTGCAACGGTCGCTTTGTCACTTCCAGTGTAGACAGCCTCGGGCTGTTTGTTTATTTCTCTTGGGTTTTTTTTTTTTTTTTGGCTAGTAGAAGTTATGAATGGCCGGCAACTTAAAAATTTAGTAGCCAAATCGGCTGGTGAGTGAAAAAGTTCATTTCAATCCCTGGGTGTGAGCATCCTTTGTGTTTAAAGCAGATTTTGCTCTCGGTGCAATGTTTTTAGTTTTCAAATTATATAAATTTAGACTAAACAAGCATCAAAATCAGCCGAAACCGAATCTTCCTTATTTTAATTCATGTCTTGGAAGAAGCAGGATTCTCATGGTCTTGAAAAACCCAAATATTTGAGGAATCTTCATTTTAAAAGATTTCTAGACCTGGAAAAGCCATACAAATTGATCAAATCTTCAAAACTCCATGGGCATTTTTATAATGAATATACATTTTCTAGTTGACCTTTAAAATATTTTATTGGATAGAAAATGTGAGTAAAAATGTTCTCTAATCGATTCTAAATCATATGCATCTGTCTAGTTATGCCAAGCTCCAAAATATTTTATCAGACTGAAACTGTGAGTAAAAAATATTTTTAAAAACCTTAATCTATAAAATCACAGATGACTGGAAAAGTCATGCAGATTGGTTAACCAGACAGTCTGGATAAAGAGAGCAGGGACCCTGCAGATCATTCAGAGGGATCCTCTAAAAACATGCAAATGTGAAGAGAAACACGGTTCAACTGATGGAGCTGCTGCTTTGACTGATACTTTTCAACATCGAATAAGATACAAATGTGTTTATGACTGGATGAATCTGTGCAGCATCAGAACTTCTGACAGACAGATCTGAATATTTGTCAGATTTTTTTCTTTCGTACCCCAAATGGTAGCATATCACGGTTTCCAGAAAAATATTAAGCAGCACAAATCAGTATATTAGAATGATTTCTGAAGATCATGTGACACTGAAGACTGGAGTAATGATGCTGAAAATACAGCTGCAGATCACAGAAATAAATTACAGTTTAACACATATTCACATAGAAAAGTTTTTATTGTATTTTTGATAAGGTTACAAAGGGGTGGAAAATTTCCGGTAAATTTCCAGAAACTTTCCAAAAATCCACGGAAGATTTTTAAAAAATCCTGGAAAGTTTCCAAAATTTCTGTAATGTTTCCAAAATTTACTGGAAATTTTCCACCTTTTTCAACCCTAATTTTTAATCAAACAAACTCAGCCTTGCTGAAGAGACTCACCTGTCCAAAGATCTCAGGCAGTCCGAGCACCTGCCCGATGAAAACCCCCAGACAGATGAAGATGGAGTGAAACTGACCGATGGAGCCGCGCACCTGCCGAGGAGAAATCTCCCCCAGATACATGGGCAGCACGCTCAGAGCCACACCTGACGGATTTGAGACAGAAAATAAGTGTTTTTATTCTTATGAACGCTTTGTGAATCCAGTCTCCATTTGCTCTCACTGACGTCTATGAGAAACGACAGATATTAACGAGTTCTCACGTGTGATTGTTTTGTACTGTGAGCTAATGAGCTGTTTCACTGTGATGGACTGTTTATCTGACCTGAATCCATGCCGATGATAAACCGACCAATGATGAGCATCTCGAAGGATCCGGCCGTCTCTCCCAGAGCCAATAGGAGCGTAGCGATCAGAGCTAGGGCGTTATTGGCCAGAAGAGTTCCTTTCCTACACACACACACACACACACATTATTATTATTATTATTATTGTTGCTTCCTCAAAAATAAAAATATCATAATTTACTAACAGTGACAGTGAATATGAGCTGAATATCAATAAATGCTGACAGCGGTAGATTAGAACCGCAGTCAGACCCCTAAAATCTCCTCATGAACAACAAAACGAGAATCTCCAACCCTGAGGAATATCAACTGGCATACTGTAATATCTGCTGAGCCACATCCACACACCTGAAGACCACTGAGACAGGACAAAACACCTAGCAACCACACAATACACCCTAGCAACCACACACTCCAACCTAGCAACCACACACTACACCCTAGCAACCACACAATACACCCTAGCAACCACACACTCCAACCTAACAACCACACACTACACCCTAGCAACCACACAATACAACCACACACTCCAACCTAGCAACCACACACACTACACCCTAGCAACCACACAATACAACCACACACTCCAACCTAGCAACCACACCCTAGCAACAAAACAATACACCCTAGCAACAACACACTACATCCTAGCAATCACACAATACAACCAAACAACCACACACTACACCCTAGCAACCACACACACTTGACGGAATCTGTGCTGCTGTTGTTGTGAATTATTCCGCCGCGCCGCACAGACGCTGATGATCCCTGACAGCGACTGACCGCTCATCTGCTCTCAGCTGCCGTCTCCATGACGACCGTGCTCCGCCACCACCTGCGCAGAGCTAATAATGATCACCGTAACCGTAAGCAATAATTAAAATAAACACGTCAGAATAAAACACGTCCTAAAAAACATGAAATATCTTACTAGTTCAGCTGCATCTCATGTGACCGTTAAACAACATCAGAGAAACATCTATGTTGTTAATTATTATATGTTAAATTATTAAAATATCAATTAAATCACAAAAATGTACAATTTTAAGAAAAAAACACTTGACAGAAAAGCATGAAAAAAAGTTGAGAAAAACGTGCATTAAATTGAAATATTAAAACAATACATTATAAAAATATTAAATCAATTAATGTCTAATTAAAATGAATAAATCATTAACCGACATCAGAGAATTCTGAACATGTGAATGTGCGGTTACAGTTTTTTACAACCATTTTTGCACTAATAACAGAACCTTGATGTCATTTTTCAAAACTCTAGACACATAATTCACAACTGATGATCAAAATGCACATTTTTAAAACACTTAACACTTTTTCCCAAATGCTTGGATACAATACACATGAGCCAAACATCTTCTGTTCATTGAACTAAAATCACTGGTTCATAATCACACAACTTAACATCAAAATATTACTATTTCAAAATGCAGCTCACGCATTTCATCTGAACTGAGTGTTTATTCATTTCATTCCAATGATCTAACGCTCAATTGATACAACTGCTCAAAGTGCTATACTGTTGCATTACTCTTGAAGCACAGTTTTTATGGGAAATTATGAACAATATTAAATGTTTAGATTATGAATGTGAAGCTGAGGACCGTGTATGTTCAGGTGTGATCAGTTTCAAGATGCCTGTTGTTGGAAGAAACAAAATATATCATACACTGTCTCATGTATATCTATATCATTGTTATCAGTATTTGTATTTCCTACAGTAAATGTCTTTTTAGAGGGTGAAAGAGCTGGAAGCTGATGAAAACCTTTCATATTTTTGGATGAAGTGGGCTTTAACCCTGGCCAAAAGATGGAGGAGAGTTTGAGAGCCCAGCGGTTAGGGCCCGGAACAATGTTCTCTGGGGGCCTGACTACCCCACACTGAATGTGATTTTGAGGGGCATCATAGCAAAATCAGTGCAATGGGCCCAGAATTCCTAACAACAGCACTGAGAGCAATCACGGTTTTAGGCTCATCCAGTTTATCACCTTGTATTTACTCCATACTCCCCTTTCCTGACTGTAACACGACTGAGGAGTTTTTCTCCACACAAAGGTGGAAGGTTCACAATAGACCTCTCAAACAATCCCTCTTCTCCAAGCCATAGATAATGCATTCAGTGATATCACAGGAGACCAATGTCAGGCCTGTATTTGCCACACCAGAACATTTTTCCAAGATGTTTAACTAATGAAAACATCCATTATGATGTGGATGAGAACCTGTGGCCAAACCCACAAGACAGCGTTGATAAAAACATAGAAGAACTTTTCTCATCTAATTTTTTCTTAAAGTTTTTTTTAACCTGTTGTTAGTTGATTAATTCATCAATAATTTTCAAATGTTTAATGATTCCAGTGTCTGTACTTTTCTCAATGATGCATGAATGTGTAGAACCATAATGAAAGCTGCCTCATGTGTTTTGAACAACTATATTTAATGATTGTTCTAACAACTACAAAATGAAACTATGAGTATCTTGTGTGTGGGTGATCTAAAGTAATGTTCCTATGATATTTCATAATAAATGAGTATTTTGAACCAATTCTTCTGCAAATGCAAGGCTTCTTTAAAGATATGAACGCAATATGCAAAATGATTATAAAAACCTGTAAATTATTGAAATCTCAATTTTAAATCTCAGGGTGAGATTCAGTTTTTTCATTCAGTATTTGAGCTGGTAAAAGCGTTTCTCTGCTCTGAAATGTAATAAATGTCCAGACGTTTGTTCTCTAGTTTTATAGAATAAAAAGAGTTTAATGGGAACATACAGCAGAACTGACTGTGTTCATGTGAATGTGTATGTGTTCAGTTGTTCTGTGGCTTCTCTCAGTAAATCTGCTCTGTGTCTGTGAGCTACAGTCGTGTCCGTCACCTGTCAGCAGATCCACTGATCCGCACGCTTGGGTTCAGCTGTGGCGTTCCCACTGTTAACTCAATCCCCACTAGTTCTATAGTTTGTGTGTGTGTGTGTGTGTGTGTGTGTGTGTGTCGCCCTGCAGCATTTGTGCTTCAGACATGAACGATTCCTCAGCTCATGGAGAGTTTGCTGCTACTCCAGTTATTAGACTGTTTTCACCTGCTGGACAAAGAAAACAGATACATACAGAATAGTAACAACCTAGAAACCACCTACAGTACCCTAGCAACAGCATAGTAATGCCCTAGTAAACCGACAGCACAATCACACTCACACTTTCATTCCCACACACACACACACTCTTTCACTCTCTCACACACACACACACACACACTCTTTCACTCTCTCACACACACACACACACACACACACTCTCTCTCTCTCTCGCTCACACACACACACACACATACACACACAACATCAGCTTTGGACCGGAGTGGAACAGCACGTGTCCAAAATAGCAGCATGTGATGTAGTTGACATGGACTGAAATCCCTGCGGAATGTTTGTAGTCCATGTTTAAATCCAGAGCTGTGAGAAACTCCGGATTTAAAACATGCTCACGTTTGTCTATAAATCAAATAAAGCCCAGAATCTCAGTGTCAGATGAGCTTCAGGTCGTGACTGACGGGTCAAAACACTCAATACACATCGATCAGATCCACTGCAGGTAAACAGACTCTCGCTCGCACACATTAAACATTAACGGAGAATTTCCTCCTCCAGTGTGATGAGACGTTATATAGCGGTTCAGGGTGAGGGGTTGAGCCAGAGGTTATAGGTCCAAATCCTGCTATAGAGAATCTATGGTCAGAGGTGATCGTCTGAAACCCAGACTGATGTTCACTCCAGATAGATTCATGAGTGATGAGGACCTTCAGAATGATAATTATTTACCTTCACATACAAACATGCTCTGTGGTTAAAGGTTCAGACCAAAATCAATTCATAAAGGCCCCTGCTGAACATCTAGTCCTCTACTGAAGACAACCATTCGGGAAACCACAGCAAATTACAAAGATTTACAGGTAAAATCAGCTTCACTGGGGTTTTACTGCAGAAAAAGACATTCAGAAAGACAGACAGACAGACAGACAGTGAGACAGGTATAATGCTGTGGATGTG
Source organism: Barbus barbus (assembly GCF_936440315.1). NCBI lineage: Eukaryota > Metazoa > Chordata > Actinopteri > Cypriniformes > Cyprinidae > Barbus > Barbus barbus. The sequence goes on along the minus strand of NC_136745.1, from coordinate 31,361,382 downwards.
GAGTGTGTGCACTGATCATCAGAACTGAACTGCACTCGTTTCTGCTGCAGCTGATCTTCTGTCCAGATGCAGATAAATATTTTCCCCTGGGAAATAATGTGTGTTGAAACGGCTCCATCCAGGAACAGCTTCCTGTTAAACGCCCTTCAGAGAGTGTGTGTGTGTGTGTGTGTGTGTGTGTGTCACCTCCTAGTGCAGCGTGACCAGCGTTCTGATGAGCCCAGCACAACATACGTGTAACAAACACACAGCAGTCATAAACACCACGACACATCAACGCTGTCTCAATACACATACAGTCCAGCCACAATCACATGACCTGACAGATGTTCACACACAACATCACACACAACATGAAAATTACTAATTTCCTTATTTACATATCATTTGCATATATTTACGTAATAGATCTGATCACACAGAAGAGGTCTGACCATCAGTGAAAACTAAACATGAATGAAGAGCAAAACCACGACGGAAGTAAAGCAGCTCCAGACCGGTCTGTCTGTGTTGAATTGTTTAACTGTAATTATCTGGCTGAAGTATAATCTGTGCTGGAGTCTCACCTGCCCAAGGCTTTGATGAGGAAGGAGACCGTCAGCGCCCCCACCAGACCACCGATGGCAAAGATGGACACCGTGATGGACCAGAGCAGAGTGACCGTTCCTTCTCCAATGGGCTCATTATAGCGATCGATCCACGTCTTATTGAAGAATGTCTTTATGTACTGCAGAGAGAGAGACAGACGGTTCAACATGACCTCTGTGTACAAGACACTCACGTGACCTCTGACACGCTATACGCTACATGACACACGCTACATGCTGTGCACTTCACATTAAACGCTATACTCTACACACTACACGCGCCACACTAAATGCGTCACGCTATACACTGCACGCATCACATTACACACTTCACGCCACACGCTTCTCGCTAAATGCTTCTCGCAGCGCACATCTCGCTGCACATTACATGTGTCACATTACACACAACACGAGTCATGTTACACACTACACGCGCTACACACTACATGTAACACGCTACATGTTTCTCGCTACATGCTTCAAGCTACACGCTTCATGCTTAACCCTACACACTACGCACTTCATGCACCACACTACAAGCTTCATGCTTCATGCTTCAAACTACATGCAACACGCTACACGCTTCTCACTTCACGCATCTCACTTCTTGCTAACAGTACACACTACACGCTTCACACTACATGCAACACGCTACATGCGTCATGCTACACGCTTCACACTACACGTGACTCTCTCTGCACACGATACACAGAGTCTCTTTGACCAGACAAACGAATGAGACTCAGAACAACAGGAGAAGAGATATAGACAGACAGACAGACAGACAGACAGATAGTGTGGTGAGCTCTGATTGGTTGAGGTTTGTTGACACTGATTTCAAAGCAAACGTGTGTCAGATCAAACACAGCTGGAGGGTGTCTGAACTCAAACGTGCCACAGTCACTGCTAACAGGCAGCTTTAACTCGCGCACTGCATTATAATCATGTCTCTGTGTGTGTGAGCTTGATTAATTTCCATCACAGCATCCGTTACTGCTCAGAGCTGGACTTACGCTGGCCGGAGCATTGACCACAGACAGGTTATATCCGTACAGGAAGGACGATCCTATGGATCCGAAGAACGCGGCGCTGATCAGACAGACAGTCAGACGCTGATGGGAAGAGAAACACACGTTAGTCTCACACACACACACACACACACACACACACGGGTATATCGGTGACTGATGTCACGCTGGTGTTTTTAGCGGCGTGTGGTCAGTGTGTCTGATCTCAGGATCTCCAGAGATCATGAGCGGATCATTCTGAGGAGCATGTGTCACATGATCATGTCTTACGCTCTCGTAATGCGGATCATCACACACACACACACACACACACACACACACACGCGCGCACGCACACAGACTCACACTTAACACTCACACACACTCACACTTAACACTGACACACTCTCTCACTTACACACACTTAACACTCACTCACACTTAACACTCACACACTCAGACACTTAACACTCACTCACACTTAACACTCACACTCACACTTAACACTCACACACTTAACACTCACACTCACACTTAACACTCACACTCACACTTAACACTCACTCACACTTAACACTCACTCACACTTAACACTCACTCACACTCACACTTAACACTCACACACTTAACACTCACTCACACTCACACTTAACACTCACACACTTAACACTCACACTCACACTTAACACTCACTCACACTTAACACTCTCACACTCACTCACTCAGACACTTAACACTCACTCACACTTAACACTCACACACTCAGACACTTAACACTCACACTCACTCACACTTAACACTCACACTCACACACTCAGACACTTAATACTCACTCACACTTAACACTCACACTTAACACTCAGACACTTAACACTCACTCACACTTAATACTCACTCACACTCACACTCACACACTCAGACACTTAACACTCACTCACACTTAACACTCACACTCACACACTCAGACACTTAACACTCAGACTCACACACTTAACACTCACACACTCAGACACTTAACACTCACTCACACTTAACACTCACACTCACACACTCAGACACTTAACACTCACTCACACTTAACACTCACTCACACTTAACACTCACACTCACACACTCAGACACTTAACACTCACTCACACTTAACACTCACACTCACACACTCAGACACTTAACACTCAGACTCACACACTTAACACTCACACACTCAGACACTTAACACTCACTCACACTTAACACTCACACTCACACACTCAGACACTTAACACTCAGACTCACACACTTAACACTCACACACTCAGACACTTAACACTCACTCACACTTAACACTCACACTCACACTCACACACTCAGACACTTAACACTCACTCACACTTAACACTCAGACTCACACACTTAACACTCACACACTCAGACACTTAACACTGACTCACACTTAACACTCATACTTAACACTCACACACTCAGACACTTAACACTCAGTCTCACACACTTAACACTCACACACTCAGACACTTAACACTCAGACTCACACACTTAACACTCACACACTCAGACACTTAACACTCAGACTCACACACTTAACACTCACACACTCAGACACTTAACACTCACTCACACTTAACACTCACACTTAACACTCACACTCACACACTCAGACACTTAACACTCACTCACACTTAACACTCACTCACACTTAACACTCACACTCACACACTCAGACACTTAACACTCACTCACACTTAACACTCACACTCACACACTCAGACACTTAACACTCAGACTCACACACTTAACACTCACACACTCAGACACTTAACACTCACTCACACTTAACACTCACACTCACACACTCAGACACTTAACACTCAGACTCACACACTTAACACTCACACACTCAGACACTTAACACTCACTCACACTTAACACTCACACTCACACACTCAGACACTTAACACTCACTCACACTTAACACTCAGACTCACACACTTAACACTCACACACTCAGACACTTAACACTCACTCACACTTAACACTCAGACTCACACACTTAACACTCACACACTCAGACACTTAACACTCACACTCACACTTAACACTCACACTCACACACTCAGACACTTAATACTCACTCACACTTAACACTCACTCACACATTCAGACACTTAACACTCACTCACACTTAACACTCACACTCACACTTAACACTCAGACACTTAACACTCAGACTCACACACTTAACACTCACACACTCAGACACTTAACACTCACTCACACTTAACACTCACTCAGACTTAACACTCACACACACTCAGACACTTAAGTTACAGGGCCTAATGGTTAGAGAGTCGGACTCGTAATCCAAAGGTTGCGGGTTCGAGTCTCGGGCCGGCAGGGATTGTAGATGGGGGGAGTGAATGTCCAGCGCTCTCTCCACCCTCAATACCACGACTGAGGTGCCCTTGAGCAAGGCACCGAACCCCCAACTGCTCCCCGGGCGCCGCAGCATAAATGGCTGCCCACTGCTCCGGGTGTGTGTTCACGGTGTGTGTGTGTGTTCACTGCTGTGTGTGTGCACGTTGGATGGGTTAAATGCAGAGCATGAATTCCGAGTAACACTCAGACACTTAACACTCACTCACACTTAACACTCACACTCACACACTCAGACACTTAATACTCACTCACACTCACTCACTCACACACTCAGACACTTAACACTCACACTCACACACTCAGACACTTAATACTCACTCACACTCACTCAGACTCACACACTTAACACTCAACACTCACACTCACACTCACACACTCTTAACACTCACACTCACACACTTAACACTCAACTCAGACACTTAACACTCACTCACACTTAACACTCACACTCACACACTCAGACACTTAACACTCAGACTCACACACTTAACACTCTCACACTCACTCACACATACACACACTTAACACTCACACTCTCAAATGAGTGTAAAAAAGAATGACCTTTTTTTGAAGAACTGGCCCTTTAACTAGCTGTAAACAAGCGACTGTCTGGAAGAATGATGACCTATATTCTTTAAAGAAAGATTCACCTGTATAAAAATAGAATTTAATGGATGACGCCAAGAACATGAGGCCTTGGCCTGTGTGAGATCAATAACACGCATGATGATACTGCAGAATGTGTGTGTGTGTGTGTGTGTGTTTGTCTGTCTGTGCGTGTGTACTTGTTTATGCTACATTGCAAGGACCAAATGTCTCCACAAGGATAGTAAAACCTGAAATTTTTGACATTGTGGGGAGTCAGTCACAGAAACAAATGTGTGTGTGTGTGTGTGTGTGTTTCTGCTGAGCTGTGAGAGAACAGATGAGGGACGGATCATCTACATTACATATTTAGTGTTTCAGGAACAGAAGAAAAGTGTGCCAAGGTCGATGGAATGCAATCTAAATCAAACCACACACACACACACACTCTCTCTCTCTCTCTCTCTCTCACACACACACACACACACACACACACACGTGTCTCTCTCTCTCTCTCTCTCTCTCTCTCTCTCACACACACACCTGTTTAGGTGGGGTTTTGATGTCACTGCTGTCTTTGCGTTTCATTTCCTCCGGTTTGGTCTCCATCTCACACAATCAGACCCCTGAAACACACACACACACAGTAAACATGAACCACTCAAACTCATGATCTCTAGACAGGTGAGTTAAACTCTGCAGGACTGAGGACACTTTGAGGAACGTCACTCAATTACAGATTTCCACATTTTCTGTGCTGGTTTGGTTGTGCATGTGTGTAATTGTGCAGGATGAATTATATTCTGTGAGAGAATCATCACACACACACACACACACACACACACACTCACACACACACACACTGGCCCCTGCTGGAGGACAACACAAATTACAGTATACTTACACATTCTAACTTCTTTATTAAACACTACAACAGTTCAGTAAATTTAGATTTCTTAATGTTTCTGAAAGAGTCTCTTCTGTTCATCAAGGCTGCATTTATTTGATCAGAAATACAGTAAAACAGTGAAATATTATTAGAATGTAAAACAGCTGTTTTCTGTGAATATCTGTTAAACTGTAATGTATTTCTGTGATCTGCAGCTGTATTTTCTGCATCGTTACTCCAGTCTTCAGTGTCACATGATCTTCAGAAATCATTCTAATATACTGATTTACTGCTCAACAAACATTTCTGATTATTATCAATGTTGAACACAGTCGTGCTGCACAATATTTTTGTGGAAACTGTGATACATTTGATTTTTCAGGATTCACAGATGAATAGAAAGTTCAAAAGAACAGCATTTATTTGAAGCAGAAATCTTTTGTAACATTATAAATGACTTTACTGGCACTTCTGATCAATTTAATGCATCCTTGATAAATAAAAGTAGTAACAAAAAAAAAAGGTTTTGAATGGTAGTGTACAGGTTATATAACATTAGTTATTGAATGTGAACTGACAGAATGCCAGACTTCTGCATTTATCAGCTCAGATCAGATATTAAATTAAACTTTGACTCGTGATCTCAGAATCAGAAACCGATCACTAGCGGCACGTCTCTCATCTCTCTGACCAATCAGATCTCAAGAGCAAAGGTCAGCATGAGTCAGTCAGATGTATTTGTAAAGCACTTTTCACAAAAACACATGCTTTCAAAGCAGCTTTACAGAAAGACATGCAGATGATATAATAAATAATGCCTCAGTGCTTCAACACTGATCTGGGCAATTCTTAATGTTGAATGGGTTTAGAAGTAGCTATATTGTTATAATGTATTAATTCTTCTTCCTGTCCACTTGACCCGGCTCCTACTTTTCTATTGAGACGGTGTCATTTCTGCACCTATCTCTCATTTCATAAATGCTTCTCTTGTCACTGCTTCTTTTCCTCAGTCACTTAAAATCGCTGCAGTCACCCCAGTTCTCAAGAAACACAATCTTGATCCTTCAGTCTTATCCAATTATCGTCCAATTTCAAATTGACCATTTATTGCTCAATGATTGGGGAGTACTGTAGCTTCCCAGCTTCGGTACTTCCTAGTGGCAAATAATGTCTTTGACCCATTTCAGCCCGGCTTCCGTCCACAACATAGTACTGAAACTGCCCTTGTAAAGGTAGTGAATGATTTATTACTCTCTTGTGACTCTGGCTCTCTGTCTTACTTCTGCTACTTGACCTCAGCTCTGCCTTCGATACTATCTCTCATGATTTGCTCATCTCTTGTCTTTCGGCTGTGCGTATATCTGGTACTGCTCTTTCCTGGCTCTCTTCATATCTATATGACAGACAGTTTTACATTTCTGCTCGGGCTTTCAGATCCCCTACTGCACCCTGAAATAAGATGTCCCCCAGGGTTCCGCTCTTGGGCCTTTGCTGTTTATTATTTATATTTTACCACTGGGCCAGATACTACAGTGTCATTTTTATGCTGATGTCATTCGAATCTACACATCATGCAGGCCTTCCCTATCCACCCAAATTAACACCATTTCTGTTTGCGTGCAGGATATAAAACACGGCTTAACTTTAAATTTCTGAAACTTAATATGGATAAAACCTAAATCATCATCAGTGTCCTTGAGCTCTGGAAAGGCACTATATAAATAAAACTTATTATTAATTTGTGTAGCATATATATATATATGTCAATGACGGACATATGAGTGAAATGGATTATTGGAAAAAGAAAACAAATATAGGCCTCTTTACAGATATGGACTGGAAGTGAAATCTACAGACGCAAACAGATAAAGTGCAATAAAAAACACTTAAATGTGTATTTTAGATATTTTCTTTCCACTAGACTGAAAGAAGAGACGAGATATGAAAGAAAATAGATGAAAAGTGAACCGGTCCATGAAAATATTGTTTCACCTCTAGTGTCTCGCTGTAAAATAACCTGTAATCTACCCTATAAACAGCAACTTTGACATAATTACAGCAGAAAAACAAAAACATCTTATCAAATATTGTACTACTGATGTAGCTCCTTTTACATACGGATAAAAAGTCTGGCTTACAATAATCGTAATAATTTGTACTAATCATTATTAAAATGGTCATTTCAACATGTCAGCTGAATTAATAAAACTCTATAAATAGAATGCTTACTTGCTTTTTGTTTCACGTTTTACACAAAAAGAGCCTGAAATGAAACAGTAATCAGCAGACAAATATCATCAGTTCACAGCAGAAACCCAGCCACTGACAGAACAACAAACACACGAGAGAGAGACATAAAACAGCACTGGTGACCCATCTCTCTCTGTGTGTGTGTGTTTTCTCACAAACACACACGCACGCACACACACACACAGTTTAATCACTCTGTACAGGAGACATGCAGCACTGAAGGCACGTCTGAAACTCATCAGTTGCTGTTATACTGTAGTTAACTGGTGAAATATTACTGTACACCTGTCTGAGATCCTACAGAAGAGAGCGAGACACAAACCTCCTGCTGCTCTGATTGGTCGATCGGATCGGATCTTCAGCGCTGAGCTGCAGACAGCAGACTCATGGAAGTGAAAGTGCAGCGCTCATAGATCTCACTCACTCATAAACACACACACACACACACACACACACACACACACACACACACACACACACTCTCTCTCTCTCTCTGTGTTTAAGTTTCAGGACGAAGTCCAGCAAAAGCAGCAGTGGCATGTCATGTTTCAGCTGCTGTGAGCTGCTCTCAGATCAGATGCTGCTAATGTTCTGACAGATTATTGATTCTCCAAACTCAATCGTCCAGATCAGGGTTTCCCGCATACAGGTTTGTGAAGGAACTGCACACAGTTTGTGAGTTGATAAAAAGGTAATAACGAAATAAATTGAATGCAAAATTAAAATAAAGATAAAGAAATGCGGATGCACAACTGATTGGAATATATACTGTATATACAGTATGTGACCCACAAAAGCAGTCATCAGTAACACAGGTATATCTGTAGCAATAGCCAACAATACATTGTATGGATCAAAATTATACATTTCTCTTTTATGACAAAAATCATTAGGATATTAAGATCATGTTCCATGAAGATATTTTGTAAATGTCCTACTGTAAATATATTAAAACTTAATTTTTGATTAGTAATATGCATTGCTAAGAACTTCATTTGAACAACTTTAAAGGAGATTTTCTCAATATTTAAAGATTATTTATTCAGATGATACATAAAATGTCAATTTCAGAAAATTGACCCTTTTGTGTTCCATGGTCTCACACACACACACACACACACACACACACACACACTCACACACACACACACACACACACACACACACACACACACACACACACGATAATAATTTGAAAATATGTATAATTTTTTATTGTCAGCCGATATTGGTCATTTTTATATTATTGGCATGGTTCAATAAGCTTGTCTGTTTGGCCGATGGTTGTCATAAGCAGCTTTTATTTTGACAGCACTAAAACAGCAGTATGATTTACACCCTTGATTTCAAACTATACAGCGCAATAATCCAGTTTATGATGTTCATGTCATAATCACGGTACTGTATGTGAAATCAGCATTTATGAGAAAATATGATTCCCAGTGCAAACAAACGCACCGGCTTTCAGTCCTTACTTGCCTTTTAATTCAGATTTATAACCATTTCTCTCTACAGTAGGAAAGCATAAAGCATAAACTGGTTTATTTTACAGATTTAAGTTCAAATTGCTTTTTTCACAATGATTTATTTTACAATTAGTTTTTTAAATATGTAAAATAAACCTAAATTTCCCTGAAGCAGTAGTAATGCATGTTAATTAAATTGAATAGAATAATATTTTCACCCTGATCTCTAAGATATCGGTAATCAATAGATCCATATCGATTAATCATTAGTGACCAACGCTCTTCAAAACATCTGCTTTTAAGTTTCACTGAAGAAATCAAGTCATTCAGGTTTGAACGGCATGAGGACGAGTAACTGATGACAGAATGATGTTTTATGATATTTTAAGATGATAAACGTGTGTTTTTGATGACACATGATGAAACGACAGAAGATCAGTCTCTTTATCTGCGTGCCATGTCCTGAAGTTACCTGTTTGATTGATTAAGATCCTGAGTCACGGCACACGACTGAAACACTCTTCTGAGCTGCAGAGGATACCATCCACGAGCAGACTGCTATGAATATTAATATCACTGAGGGACTGTCAATCACAAAAATCACCATTTTTGTGATTAACTGAAGAAATAACTGAAAGAGTAACTGATTATCAAAAACTTTGTTTTTAAAAAATAATGAAACGTTGTATTACTAGCACTTCTCATGTTAATATATTCTTAAAATTAATCACAAAATGAATCACAAAAGCCTGCCAAATGAATAAAAAAATATATATATATATAATAAAAATAATGTTGTTTTTTTATGGGTAAAAGCATATACTAAATGAAGAAATAAGAAATGTTAATATATATTTTTAAAATGTCCCTTTTTATTTATAGGTAAAAGCATCTTCTAAATAAATAAATGTGAATAATATAATGTTTTTTATTTATGGATAAAAGTCTAAACTAATTAAATAAATTCAAAGTTTCTGCAAAAGTAAATATGTTATATATATATATATACACACAGTATATACCTGTTTTGTTCATGGATAAACGTATTTGTTAAATGAAAATGTTCTAAACAATGTTTTTCTTATTTATGGATAAACACATAATGAACCCCTATATGAAGAAATGACTTTAAATATGTAAAAGTATAATGTTGTTTTCCGCTCTGCCGCACACTCTCGTTCCAAACCCGAGCGCTGCAGCTTTAAGAACACAATAAACGCAGCTTGTCCAGCTCAGTATCAACTAAACCACTGGGCTCATTCTCATCCAGACACTCTTCAAGCTCATATTCATTCTGAAATATTACTCACAAAGGCAAAAACACATATGTGTCAATCAAACGTGAGTCAGCATGTGCTCCTTCAGGAATTGATTATTAATGTGTCCAGTGACTCTGAGACTCCAGTAACACCCACTCTTTATAGAATATGAGGAAATATAATCAAAACAATCACATGCGAATATTCAATTCATTCCAGCTCCTGTGTGAATATTACTTTCAACATGACACAACTCCCTATAAAACACACACACTCTGGTCAGAAGCTATATTCTCTAATGAACTGCATTATACAGCATGATCCATTAAAACACATCCACACTTACAGTAACACTAATAATAATAATAATAATAATAATAATAATGAGAGCACTGAAGCTGAATAAATCTCTGCATCAACACTGAGATCCTGTGTGTGTCAAACATTCACTCAAATCAGCTCATAACACACACACTCACTCACTCACTCACTCACTCACTCTCTCTCTCTCTCTCTCTCTGAACACACACACACACACACACACACACACACTCACTCACTCACACACACACACACTCTCTCTCTCTCTCTCTCTCTGAAACACACACACACCTGGTGTTTTTATCTCTCTGTAAACAGCAGAATCGATGAGAAGAAGCAGGAACTCACCACACGTCTGTCTCTCTCTCCGTCTGTGTGTGTGTGTGTGTGTGTGTGAGAGAGAGAGAGAGAGAGAGAGAGTGTGTGTGTTTGTGTGTGAGGGTGTGTGTGTGAGTGTGTGAGAGAGAGAGAGAGAGAGAGTGTGTTTGTGTGTGTGTGTGTGTGTGTGTGAGAGAGAGAGTGTGTGTGTGTGTGTGTGTGAGTGTGTGTGTGTATGTGAGAGAGAGAGAGAGAGAGTGTGTGTGTGTGTGTGTGTGTGTGTGAGAGAGAGACAGAGAGTGTGTGTGTGTGAGTGTGTGTGTGATTTGTAAATCTGCTGTCTGTCTCTCACATGAGTCTCGTTATGATAATGCACTTCATATTTGTCCTGAACTGCATTCAGCGCTCAGATATCCTCATCCTGCACACAGAGAACAGAACTCATCATCTTCAGTTTAAACTTTCAGGATTCTGTAAACTCTAATGAATAACAGATACTGACTGAAGTTAATAATTGACACTGATTATGTTCTCAAATCATGCTCAATTTTTTCATGTGACTTATGAAGTTGAGACACCAGAGACTGAATCTGATCAATCTGCAGATTTCCATCTGTCTGCTCCACATCGTCTCTTCTTTCAGTCTAGAGCTCAGAACACATCCTGAACACACATCTAAGAGTTTATCTGTTTGCTTCTGTAGACTTCAATCTTTAAAGAGTTTTATTAACTAAAGTTTTATTCCTCTCTGTATTCTCAAGGTTTGTTCTTATATCATTCACTCTGATTTATACCACATTTACTCCTAGAAACATGGTGAATTGTTTTCTGTCTGTTGACAGTATTTTCTGATTTATGGAGTGATACAAAGAAGAGAAATACAAACCTTTAAATCTAATATGACGACAAAATCAGACTAGAATTATAACCCTGACTTTATCCAGTGTTTAGAGTTATGTTCTGGAAATTAATGCAGATATAATTAGTTCATATCTCATTTGCATATTTAAATATAAGATTTCAGAAACAAAACTGTGTGTTTGATGAAGGCAGTGTTCTTCTGTGGTGTCCTGGCGCCCTCTGCTGGTCAGCTTCACTTCCGGTCAAACAGCAAACTCTCGCGCTGGAAGTAATTATTAATCAGTCTGTCGCTAATGAAGCGCGAGTAATCGAGTCTTACCGTCAACAATCCTCTCAGCTGCATCATAATGTCCCGTTCAGCTCTTCTTCAGCTGTTCAGTCGCTTCAGTTCGGAGTAAACATGTTTGCTTGTCAGAGACGTGTAACTTGTGTCAGAGAGCTGTTAATTATAATCAATACTCATTCGTTTCGATCTTAATGATGCCGGACTGTTAGAGAAAGTTAATCAGTGTCGCGCGCTTTAGTTCCGCTGCAGGTGAATACGCGTCACGATGACGTCACCGAGGCCGCTCTCCTGCAGCGCGTGGAACAGAGTTTAATTGTGCTGTGCTTAATGAGTTTACACTTTCAGAGCATATGGTTCTTAATTAAAGCGACACGGTTTCTGTAAATGATCAAATACTGACACCGGTGGGCGTGGCCACGCCTCAAAGCAGGACTGCGTCATGATGAAAGATACTTTTTACTTACTTTACTTACTTTTAGTCATTTAGCAGACGCTTTTGTCCAAAGCGACTTACAAATAAGAAAAAGTAACTAAAACTAAAAGTTACAACTCTAGAAATACTATATACCCACATATTTAAGAAAATAAAGAAATTAAATAAAATTGACACATGCATATAACAACAACATTTCAATAATGTTAGAAAACATAAGATTTTTAAAGTTGCTTATTAGATGTAAACAAACATTGTGACCGTTGCGGTTTTATTAAATACTACCATCAATAGGGAATAAAATGTGAAGAATACTTTATTTTAATTGTAAGGTGTTTAAATATTGCTGCTGGCCCACTTTGGCTGAATGTGTTAGATAAAGTGGGTCAGAGGAATTCAGGTAAAGTGGGCCGACCTTTTACTTCTAGTACTTGTACCCAAATTCTTTAAATAAGTTGACTTTCACTGGTACTTTTGTTGACATTTATAATTTACTTGTTGAGAAAACAGAAATGAGACTGCAGTCAGGAATCTAAGTCTGAGACGGAGAGGAAAGAGACTAGATGGACAGATCCTCGAGGCTAAGAATATCAGGAGAAGAAAGACAAAACTTAGAATCACGAAAGAGTGTTTGACCGTCACTAAACCATCAAAACACGCCGTTCTTGTAGGATTCAATCATTTTCATTCAATTCTTAATTTTCTATAAAAAAAACTAAACTGGTGCAAAAGTCTGGAAATAATAATATTTTTCCATACTCTTGTTTTCTTTATTCCAGACTGAAATTACACAAATCAAATTCCATACTTCTCCCAAAACCTTCATTGTGAGACACTTTTCAGAAAACAGGACTTGTTATGTTAAGAACTGTGCTGGAAACCCACACAAAAGTGCTCCTTGTTTGCCGTGTACGCCTTCTTCTGTATTTGCAGGTGAAACCGTGTTTTCCTCAGGTTCACCTGTGTTTGTGAATCAGTTGTAACAAACCGCACAGGAGAAGAAAGTGCATAAAAAGTGTTTTATTATCATTATTAATATAATTATGAACCACATCCACCCAATGAAAAAACAAATCAGAGACATCCGATCAAAAACATAGTAAATAAACATCATGAGAGGGTTAGAAGAGAGCAAAATACTGTCTCACACACACACACACACACACAGGTTCTGTGATTGGTTTCTGACGATTATTGCTCCCTAAAGTCCCTCCTCAAGAAGGAAGAATAGCTCACGGCCAATCAGGGCTCAGGAACACCTCGTGAACTCTGACCCCTGCGTCTGGAATGTCACATGACAGATTCTGGTCACATACGTGTGTGTGTGTGTGTGTGTGTGTGTGTAAGATCAAGTGCTTGATGCCTGTATTCCAGCGGAGAGCAGCGGTGATCTAAGGACAGAGAACAGAGGAAGAGCGAGAGAAAGACAGCGAAGGTGATCCTGTTGGGTTCAGATCTTCAGAGTCCACTGTTTGATGCAGGCGTCGTGGGACGTGGTGACGAGTGTGTTTGCGTTGAGCCAGGCCAGACCGCTGACGTGATGCAGCCGGTGGGTGTCTGCACACACACACACACACACACACACACACACACACACACAGAGTCAGAGATCAGGAGCGCTGCTCACCGAGGCACGCTGAGACGCTCGCGATCATTACCTGGTATTTTGATCCTCTTGTCGGAGTTGTTTACGGTCCACACGTACACCATCATGTCCATCCCACCGGTGGCGAAGTGCTCGTTATCAGGTGACCAGGACAGACAGACCACCTTCGCATGATGACCGTAGAACTCGCTCTTCTCCTGGAACACAACCACATGAGTCAAACTACAGCTTCATTCCTGACCCTGGAGCATTAGGATATTAAGATCATGTTCCATGAAGATATTTAGTCAATTTCCTACCATAAATATATCCAAACTTCATTTTTGATTAGTAATATGCATTGCTAAGAACTTCATTTGAACAACTTTAAAGGAGATTTTCTCAATATTTGGATTTTTATGCTCCCTCAGATTCCAGATTTTCCAAATATTGTCCAATCATAACAAACCATACAATAATCTTTCAGATAATGTATAAATCTAAACTTCACAAAATTGACCCTTATGACTGGTTTTGTGGTCCAGGGTCACAAATAGAGATCACAATTCTGAACTAAACCAAGATGTGTGACAAAATATTATTGCTGCTGTCCATTTAAGCGTTTAATTAATTTGAATGAAATATTAAATATTCATATACAGTGCCCTCCAACAGTATTGGAACAGTGAGGCCAATTCCTTTATTTTTGCTGTAGACTGTAAACATATGGGTTTGACATCAAAAGATGAATGAATTAATTTCAGCTTTTATTTACAGGTATTTTCATCTGGATCTGATGCACAACTTAGAAGATAGCACCTTTAGTTTGAACCCACCCATTGTTCATGTTACCAGAAGTATTGAACATGTGGCTGACAGGTGTGTTGTTGCTCTGGTGTGTCCTATTAACTGATTATTCAAACAATAAATAGCACTGAATGTCTGCTCAGTTTCAGATCCGTGCAGACTGTATTTATAGTTTGGTGATGTCAGTGGGTCACAGGCTTGATGCAGTTATTGAAAGCAAAGGATTTGCAGCTAAATATTAAGTCTTTTTCACTTTAATCTGTTAATTCTATCTGTTCCAATACTTTTGGTAACATGAAAAATAGGTGGGTTCAAACAAAAGGTGCTATCTTCTAAGTTGTGTATCAGATCCAGATGAAAATACCTGTAAATAAAAGCTGAAATGTCAATCTCTCATCTCATATTCATCTTTTGATGTCAAACCCAAATGTTTTCAGTCTACAGCAAAAATAAAGGAATTGGCCTCACTGTTCCAATACTTTTGGAGGGCACTGTATATGTATTTAAAATATAATATGTAGAATACACCAATTCTTAATATTAAAATGAGAAAGTGGTTTGAATGAATGATTCAATGACTCATTACTGGATGAATCAGTGTTTTTGAACGAATCTCTTGAATGAATGATTCAATGACAAAAACATTTTTTTAATATTAACTTGGTCGCCATCTACTGGAGAAAATGCAATTAACACAAACGTTATTTCAAGCACCAGTTAGAATGTATACATTTCTTCTAGTTATGTTAAGATGAAATATTAAATATTTCATTACATAGTAAGAATTTTTTTAAAGCATTTTTAGTAACAATTTCTGAGTAAATCTGTATCCAATAAATTGCAGAAACTACTGGAAAAGGCATGTAAATTGATAAAAACTTAAAACTCTAAAGCCAATTTTATAATGAATATACATTTTTCTAGTTATGCCAAGCATTAAATATTATTGGACAGCAATTGAGTTTTTTTTGTTTTGTTTAAATAATCCTTATCTATTAAATCAGGAATGACAATTTTTTCAAATTAAGAGAATCCTGAAACACTTTTGTAATGAATATACATTTTCAGTTAAAAATCTTTATCTGTAAGAATCAAGGGTGACTGGAAAAGTCATGTAACTTAGTAAAATCTTAAGAAAGAAACAGTAGTAAAAATAAATAAATCACAGACCAGTGGAGAAGCCATGTAAATAAAATCTGAAAACTCTACAGACGTTTTTATAATTAATATATTTCTATAGTTAAGCCAAGCTCTAAAAAATTTTAACAAATAGAAATGGTAAAAATAAAAAAATTGAATCCAGTCACTCTGTGACTGGATTCAAGACTTCCTCACCGGCAGACCTCAAGTGGTGAAAGTTGGCCAGTTCACCTCAAACTCCATCACTCTGAACATAGGAGCCCCACAGGGCTGTGTCCTGAGTCCCCTGCTCTACTCTCTCTACACGCATGACTGCGTGTCCTCTCACAGCTCCACATCTATTATCAAAGTCGCTGATGATACTGTGGTTCTGGGCCTCATCTCCAACAACGATGAGACCGCATACTTGGACGAGGTAGAGAGACTCACATCATGGTGCCAGGACAACTGTCTCTCTCTGAATGTGAGCAAAACTAAAGAGCTGATCATGGACTTTAGGAAGAGACCGCAGCAGCCCTACACTCCTCTTATGATCAGTGGGACCCCTGTGGAGAGGGTGAGTAGCTTCAAGTACCTCTGTGTAAACATCTCAGAGAACCTGACTTGGACTACACACATCCAAACACAGGTAAAGAAAGCCAGGCAAAGACTGTACCATCTGCGACAGCTGAGGAAATTCAGGGTCTCACCAGCAATCCTGAAAACTTTCTATTCAGGGACCATAGAAAGTGTATTGACTCAGTGCATCTCAGTGTGGTATGGAAACAGCTCCAATCAGGACTGCAAAGCACTACAGAGAGTTGTGCGCTTAGCTGAGCGCATCTCAGGGTCTGCTCTCCCCTCTCTGCAGGACATCTACCTCAAACGCTGCAAAAATAGAGCTGTTAAAATAATCAAGGACTCTAATCACCCTGGAAACCAGCTATTCACTTTGCTTCCATCTGGTAAGCGCTTCCGTAGCCTGATGGCAAAAACTGAGAGACTTAGGAGGAGCTTCTTCCCTCAGGCCATCAGGCTCCTAAACTCTAACTCTGTGTCATAACATCACTTGACTCCATGTAAATATCACCATATCAATAGCTATTCATAATTTTTCTCTACCTCATATTGCTGCTATTATATACCCTGTACAACTTTTTTGCACATTATTTTGCACATTCCTCTTAGTACTATTTATGTCAACAACATACTGACCTGCACATTTATATTTATATTTTTTATCTATCTTTTTATTTTATTCTTTTTATTTTTTTTTTCTACTTCTACTTTTCTTCTCTTAATATTTGTATACTTTATAATTGCACTGTCCTTGGAGCGGACCTGACCTACATTTCACTGCTGGTTATACTCTGTATAATTGTGTATGTGACGAATAAAACTCTTGAATACTTGAATAAAAGATAAGCAGTCATGGACTGGTTTAAGAGAACAGGAACCCTGGAGAACATTCAGCTCTTAGAAGTTCTAGAATCATAAAATGCATATATTTTTTTAATTTGAATTATGATTATTTTAGTCAATTATTTAATTCTCTGGACATTCCTAGTTTATGCATATTAAGAAACGAAGCTGTGATAATATCAGAGGAAGCGGAGGAATGTGATTCTGAACAGTGAGGGCAGAAGTGCTGCAGGAGCGTGATGAAGATCTGAGAGGAAGAGGAGTTTACCGTGTATCCATCAGCCACCGTGAACACAGAGATGACCTTCTTCTCATCCGTCACGGCCAGAAACGCTCCGTCCTGAGAGTACGACATGTCCGTCACAGGCCCCTGCACCTCCAGCACCTTCCCATCATCCCTCAGAGTGTTCCCCTGAACCGAGTACAGACGCACCTTCCCATCCTGCACACACACACACACACACAGAATCAGTCTGAGCTTCAGTGGTTATGCTAATAGACAGGGTCTGATTGGTGACTTACAGCTCCGCCCACAGCCACAGCTCCGCCCCCAGGGTGAACTGCTGCAGACTCGGGTTCGTATCCCAGAGAGTCCAGCGTGAAGAGCTTCTTCTTGTCCTTCAGCAGCACCAGCTGCAAACAACAAACACTCAGCACTGCTGCTGCAACTCCACAATTATGATATATTAGTGCGGTCAAATGATTAATCGGGATTTATCACATTCATAATAAAGGTTTGTTTACATAATAAATACACACACATTGTGTATATATAAATACAAACACATGCATGTATACATTTAAGAAAAACATGTTTTATATATATAAAATAATTATCTAAATGTATATACACACACGTAAATATATATATACACAAAAAACAGTACGCATACATATGTAAACAAAAATGTTTATTTTGGATGCAATTAATCGTTTGACAGCACTAATATAAATATATACACGTGTTAGAGACGGAGTGTGTGTGTGAGAGCGAGTGTGTGAGAGAGAGAGTGTGTGAGCGAGTGTGAGAGAGAGAGTGTGTGAGTGTGTGTGAGAGTGTGTGAGAGAGTGTGAGAGAGAGTGTGTGTGTGAGAGCGAGTGTGTGAGCGAGAGTGAGAGAGAGAGTGAGAGAGAGAGTGTGTGTGTGAGAGCGAGTGTGTGAGCGAGAGTGAGAGAGAGAGTGAGAGTGTGTGTGTGTGTGTGTGTGTGAGAGAGAGAGTGAGTGTGAGAGCGAGTGTGTGTGTGTGTGTGTGTGTGTGTGAGAGAGAGAGAGTGAGAGTGTGTGTTTCTGTACCTGTCCGATGCACACAGTGACAGCAAGACCTCCTGGACCCACACTGACACACTTGGGCTGCATGTCCATCTTCACTACATCAGACGCACTGACACACACACACACACAGAGCAGGTGAGCTTGAGCAGGTGTCTGGTCACACTGTCACAGGTGTGTGTGTGGGAGGCTAACCTGTACTCTCTCTTGCTCAGGTCGGTGTAGCGGACCGTGTCGTCCATGCTGCAGGTCACCAGACGCCCGGACTCGTCCACAGTCATCCTGGACACCAGGTTTGAGTGTCCTTTACCCAGGAACTCCTCGTTCTCGCCGCTCGCTGCGTCCCAGTAATGTGCAGCTCAGGTCAAGGACACACACTCTCCACAAATCACATCTCTGACATACTCTAACAGTAATTAGACCATGTTTTGTGTGTTTTTGAGCTGGTTTTGGCCTCTCGTGATCAGTAAGTTTTCTATGTTCTGTGTGCTGCTCAGTTCACAGCCGGCACAGAAATTAACTTAAATGCTACATATGCCACCTGAAACTGATCTCCAGGTTTTTAACAACAATAAGGGCATTTGTAGATGTATACATTATCTTTCATGTCAAATTTTTCACAAATCACAAAAAAAGACATGAAGAAACAGAACAAACAGAGACTGACTAAATTCAGAAGAACTTTGTCTGTGTTTCTTCATGTCATTCCAGACAGACTGATGATGATCAGATCAGACAATATTCAGTAACGCCAGCGCCGTCATGACTGAAGGATATTAATGTGTCCGTCGTGGCTGGCCGAGTAGATGCTGGGCCGGCCGTCTGCCTTGTGGACCGTCAGACACTGGATGGATTTGGTGTGTCCCTGAGTAATAACACAGTAATAACAGCATTACTGAGCTGATCTCAGAGCAGCCGGCGCGAGCAGCAGGCGCGTCTCACCTTGATGGTGCGCAGCGGCCGGTCCGGGTTGTTCCTGTCCAGGAAGTTGATGTATCCAGACAGAGAGACGCTGAGCAGGTGGTTCTTCTGCCACAAGCAGCCCAGCTGCTGGTCCAGAACATCTGAGCCCAGGTTAAAGGTGCTGACCGCTGTCCCGCTGCCCACGTCCCACAGCCTGACCGTCTTATCCCCCGACGCCGAGATCAGCTGCGTGCTGTCAGGACTCCAGCTCACCTGAGGAAGAGGAGGAGTCAGCATCATCATCATCATCATCATGTGTCACTCTGATGAACACTCACAGCATAGATGCCTCCATCATGAGCCTTCTCTCCTCCCAGAGATCCCAGCTTCTCTCCAGTTTTACCATCATACAGGAAAATCTGAACAGGAGACAGAAACAGGGGTGAACAATGCAAAATAAAACCTCAACACTTAGGCCTGGTTTCACAGACAGGGCTTAGGCCATAGTTCAATTAGGACATTTTAGTAATTTTTATAAACATGCTTAGAAAAAAACATTACTGGTGTCCATCTTGAGACAAAACAAAGGCACTGATATATTTCAAGATCAGTCAGTGCAAGTTGGTTTCAGTTGAAACAGATCAGACTTACATTTTAGTCTAAGACTAGGCTTAAGCCTTGTCTGTGAAACCGGGGGTTAATGTTTGAAAATTACAAAAAAAATTAAGATGTAAAATATCAATATTGGAAATTTAGCTTTGTACTATATATTTTTTAATTATTTTTAATTAAATACTCGATTTTCATTATTCAATCCTAATTTTAATTAGAATGCTAATAGAATACAATTATTTTTAATTAAACACACACACACACACACTCACTGGCCACTTTATTAGGTACACCGTGCTAGTACCGTGCTAGTTACAATTGAACAGGTGTACCTAATAAAGTGGCCGGTGAGTGTGTGTAAATATATATATGTGTGTGTGTGTGTGTGTATAAACACATCCAAACATATCCTAATATTTCTAGAATATTTCTAGTAATAAAATTATTATTTTTAATTTTTATTTTGCAGTACAATTGTGTATTATTTTTAAATTATTTTTAAGAATGATCATAAAATAATATTAACATTATACAACTACAAACTAAAGTTATTTTATAATTAATGCACAATGTTTTTACTCCGTTACTATTGTGCAGTATAAGAGAACATAAAATATAGTAATACATTTCTATATAAAATCCTAATATTGATGATAATGATTATTATTGATGACATTATTCATTTTATATGATTAATGATGATGATATTAATGATATCTAATCACAATATCATTTTTGCAGAGTTGTGCAACCCTACAAACAACAGCAAGCCTGAAGCTCTTTAAACCAAACAAACAGAAAACGCTTTTAAATGTTAAATAAATTGCGATGACTTTTTAACCAAATTGCTCCATCCTGAGCTAATGATGTACAAGTGACTTCAGAAGAAGTTCCTGTCAGATGAACAAACGTGAACGAATCTGTGTAATGATGAGGATAATGCCTCACCTGTCCGTCGGCTCCGGCCGATGCGTAACGATTCCCGTCCGGAGAAAACCGCACACAGTTCACGAAGCGGCTGTGATCCTGCACACAAACATCTCATTCATTCTGGGCTTCACAGTAAGAGGCTAAAGATGTGAATAAAGAACTAATGTGAGCGCAGCGGATGCAGGGAGTGAGGACAGACAGATAGAGATCGCTCCGGATAGGATATAAACACATCTGATTACAGCAGCGCTCGGCTGGGTTGCTAGGGCACGGCTGTGTGGTTGCTAGGGTGATTTATGACTGTAATATGGTCTGTCTGATCAGGCCTAATATCTGTAGCTGTCAAGTCGTTATGATCGGATCAGCACAAACACGTTCATTAACATCATCCCTGCAGGTGAGGAGAGATGATCAGCCAGCGCTAGAGTCACATCATTCACAACAGAACCGTTCCAGCAGTATTATACCAAAATAAACCCTTCAGGCTTTGAACATTTGAAAGTGAAGAACTTAAGATGAAAATATTAGTATTGCAAGATTTAGTCATTTAGCAGATGCTTTTATCCTTTTATGAGGACAATAGAAGCAAACACGGAATAGAAAAAGAAGAGCAAACTAGTGTTAGAGGCCTTTTTTTGCTTTTTGTTAATTGTATAATAAATAAAAGAAAACAAATGGATCGGATATAAAAAGAATAGAGAAGCTAGTGTTAGTTTTTTGTTAGTTAATGAATAGAGTGAGGCACTTTTGTTTTGTTTTTAAGAATAGAATTAGAATAGAGAGTGCTAGAGTTAGTAACTTGTATTCAAATATTTTTTATTAATTATAATTAGGGTTGCAAAGGGCTGGAAATTTTTAAAGGATTTTTGGAAACTTAAGAAATTTACCAAAAAAGTGTCACCCCTTTGCAATCCTAATTATAGAATACATTTTTAATTGATTTTTAATAATATATACACGTTTAATTTCAATTAAGTTCATTTGTAATTTATAACAGTAATATATATGGCTTCTTTTTTAGAATTAAATTTTTAATAACAACAATAATAGTAATTCCAGTCCAGCTACAAAGTCAAAATAAAACATTTAATAAATAAACTCTTTTATTTCCTTGCATGTAATATGTGACCATTACCTCGCATCAGAACACTGTGAACATGTTTAGCAGTTGTTAAATTATTAAAACACAGTAAAATGAGAACCCCTGGCCTGAAGCATACTTCGGTTATGCATATGTTTTGTGTTTGTTTTTTAGCTGCTCCACAAGTTGCTCTCAGGCTGCTGCTGCAGTCGAAAACACAACTAACTACTAGAGATGCAAGAACACACAGTTCACGAGGCGCTTCAGAGAGTCACACAACTCTAGTTTAAAAGAGCGCAAAGACATTTTTAACCGCTCATAACTCCTGGAGAGAAATCATGCAGACGCTGAAGGAGGAATCTTTCTCAAATGGAGACTACTTCAACAGTGTTTGCGTGAGAACGGCTGTGTATTGAGTGATGTATAGAACGCATGCGCTTACGCTAATGGTGCATTTGAACTTGAAGGGCGGCCCCTCCAGGAAGGTGGTGCAGTTGTCGTCGCTGCCGGTCACCAGACGATACGGCCGCGTCTGCTTGATGTCCACGCTGTTGATGATCTTACTGTGACCCACGATCTCTCCGACCGACGAGCCCGAGTCCCAGAGGAACACCGCACCAAACCTGCACACAAACACACATCAGCAGTGCTGGGGAAGCGCCTTTCAAAACTGATGCATTACTCCATAAAAATGAAGTCAAACATTTAGATATCACACATTTATTCTGTCTCTTTTAGCAAAACATTTGATTGCAGCTGAATACCATGAACAAAAATCAGCCGGCTGCATAAACACTGGACTCGATTAAGAGTCTGTGTGTAGAATAGAGCGGCACGATTCCGGATACATTCAGACTTAATTATTCTTTAAGAGGTTGTGGTTCTCTCACAATTCTGAAGAAAAACTAAATTACACAACTAAACAATCTCATGTAATTTATGAACGGAATGATTCAATGACTCAAGATTTACTGGATTCATTCAGTGTTTTTGAATGAATCTCTTGAATGAATGATTTTTAAACACATTTAAAAAAAAAGAAAAGAAAAAAGATGCACAGGAATTGAAATTTTAAAACAAGTATCCGATTCCTGACCTTAAAGTGGAAATGAAGTCAGTCATTCAAAAATATATATAACAAACATGATTAAAATGTAACCATTTTAAAGAAGAAAGGTTGTTTTGTTATAGCTTTTGGAGCAAGGGCGCCGCCATCTTGCAGAACCACAGCGTGTGACATCATGGGGATGGTAATAAGCATTTCTTTACATTTTGAACACACGCTTGTTTTGAAATGAAGCAAGATGACCTTGAAAGCACTGTTGAGTCCATAATAAGTGCAATTGCCTATGCATTTGAGTCGATACGGCGATGGGACCGAGCAGTAGGGGTTGGAGAAGTCGTTTACCCCCAAACCTGCTGGAGCCCTTGCTCCAAAAGCTATAACAAAACAACCTTTTTTCTTTAAAATGGTATCCGATTCTGGATTCTCAAGCCTAGTTGTAATGCGTTACTGCAGAGGAAAGCGTGAGCCCGCTGGCTCTGAGCGGCAGGGGTGTGGCCTGCAGCAGAGGGCGTGGCCTGTGGCTGTCACTCACTTCTCTCGCCCCTCCCCCACCACGGCGATCCTCTTGCTGTCCTCGGTCCAGGAGATGTCCTTGATCTTTCCTCCGAAGGGCTGGTACTCGTACTTCAGCAGGTGCTCCTTCTGCGTCGTGTCCCAGATCCGGATCTTCCCGGACACATCTGCTCAGAGAGACACACACACTCAAGAACGACACACACACACACACACACACACACACACAGAGCTCAGAGCCGGCACTCACCGCCCGACGCGATGTAGAAACCGCTGGGAGCGTATTTGGCCACGATAACCTGATGAGGATGCTCGGTGTAGACGTCTGCGATCGCTGGGTTCTGCAGGAGAGAGAGGGCTTAAATCTGAGAAAATACACCAACACCCAAGAAACCACATGCTTTACAGGACTCAAGGCGACTGATGCCTCGTCCCTTAGTTTGCAAAAACACACCCACAAGTAAATATTGCCTTCAGCTCCTGTCATGGTGGTAAACATGGTAACTTTCACTCCAAACATGTAAGAACAGCAGAAACACTCACAGGAATCACCTCAGCAATGATGCATCAAGTCCAGTCACAAAGATCGTATTTATGAGTTGTATTATTACCGGGAATATTCTTTATGCTCGGTGCATGTAAGAGTGGAAACATGCTGGATGCTGTGTTTGTATTGACAGTAAATATGTTAACACTGATAAGAAACTTGCATTTACAACAAACTAATTTGCATGTACAAGACATGATAGTTAAAAATTCTGTTGTAGTTGTACAATACTATTACATTTGCAACCTTGATAAATGGAAGAAAAACAGTAAAGCAAAGACACACCCGTTGTGCATTCTTTCATCATTTTGTAGAAATAGTTTGGCGTGTTTGTCATGTCAGTAAGATCATATTTACATGTGTAAAGAATTAAGAATTACAGTGTCAGAATTATGAGTGAGAAACTCAATCTTTTGTATTGACGGTAAAGTGAATTAAATTATTTTTTTGCATGTTACATTTACATAATACTGTATTGTACCGTTACGATAGAATACATCATTAAATTGATAGAACCTTCATAAATTTAGCACATATAACAGTCACCCCCAATGCACACTTTATTCATCCTTTAGAAGTAGATTTAGACCCGTTGCTGATTTGTTTTTTGGTACATAGAGGTCTTGCTCCGACCAAACGGACTTCAACCTGACTTCCCAACTCATAAATATGAGAAGAATTACAGTAAGTGTTAAAACAACAACTATTTAATCAGTTTTGGTTTGGCATCTCACCTCGATGTTCCTGATTATCACGCTCTTGCCGTTGGTGTACAGGAAGTGGTTTCCTTTGGGGTCTCCGCCCAGCACCTTGGCCACGCCCCTCTCCATATTAGGAAGGCTGGCGAACACGCTCTCTGCGGGACGAGAAAGAGTTCATTCTAGGGTTCAGAAGAAACTGTGATTCTTGAAAAATGAATAAAAAGTACTGAAGTAGCTGCGTGAACATTTTTCAGTAGAGCTAACAAATCACGTACAATTCAAACAAATCTTAGCGATGATTTAAACTTTAGTTTTGTTTTTTATAGGAAGAAACTTGTAATTATTTTTCCCAATGATAAAGCATCAGATGTGCTCATTTAACAACATTAACATCACATCCTGGAAACCATTTGGTTAACTTGACATGAAGGAAAATGACACATGCCTTTGGTGTGAGAGACCCGGGTTCGAATCCACTGTGAGACACCAATGTGTCCCTGAGCAAGACACGTAACCCCTAGTTGCTCCAGAGGCGTGCGACCTCTGACATATATAGCAATTGTAAGTCGCTTTGGATAAAAGTGTCAGCTAAATGAATAAATGTAAATGTAAATGACGCTAATGAACAGACCTGCATGAGGCAGTTTATGCACAGTTGCTAAATACACATTAACTATTTAACAAATACAAATTTAACTATTATTATTGTGTGAATCTGGCCCCAGCAGAGCTGTAAAAATAGACGCATGTCTGCCATTGGTCAGTCAAACGGATAGTCCCGCCCCCAATGCACGCCATTGGCTGAATCAGTGTCAGACTGATAATGAGCTCAAACTCACTGATCAGTGTTTGGATCAAAGATGCAAAGTCCGCTTATTATATGCAACTTTGAGCTTCTTTTTTTGTAAAGTTGCATGGAAAAAATCCCTTGTTGCGGTATTTTGGACTTATTTTTAAAAAATATGGTTGCTTGTTTTGGGAAATCTGACAAGCAAATTTGTTTATTTATTTATGTTCGCTGTATTTTCCAATGCACTGAATGACACTCTGTCTGCTCGCAGTTAATAGCCTACCAGTGCAATAATATCAGTGCTGTAGCATAGTTTGCCATACGTTCACCCCTCATTGGAGAAAAATCACATTCAAAAAGCGATGACAGACGTAGACCTAGAGGAGTGGGATGACTTTCTTTTAGCCTCATTCTTACAATGTTTTTGTAATGTATTAATGATCACGGGCTGTAATAAAAAAAACAAGTAGTCATATCCTAATACGGAGTAAATGCATTTGGTTCGAATAGCCTGGAAGATGTCTTAATGTTTTTTACATTTAAACTTAGACCACATTACTTTTTGACTTCATGAATACACAAATGACAGCTTAATGATTTTTATATAATATTTCCTTTTTTAATATAATATACATTATCTTTTTTTTATATTTTGGCATTTTGTTTATGTCATTTATTTGATCGTTATGAATACATGATTTTATTTTAAATGATAGAAAATCCTGTTTTTGACCTCAGAATAAAGCACTTTCTCTCTGTACACGGCTGTGGGGACGAGCAGATTTGTGGTGCTTGGAATTCTTTATAATTAATTAAAAATAAGTATTGCCTCATTGATGGCCCAAAGGAGGTGTAATTGTTCAAATAATACATGGTTTCATTTTAAAATATATATAAAAAAAAAATTGTATTACATTTTTCAAGTGTAATATTTCTGTAAAGGCTATAGGGACAGAAAAATGGACATTTCCATAGAATTACCCCTATACAGGTAGCATAGTGCAGGTACATTTAAAAAAAAATTAGAATATCGTGAAAAAGGTCAATATTTTTTGTCACTCATTTCAGAAAATGAAACCCATATTATATGGATTCATTACACATAGAATGAAATATTTCAAGCCTTTATTTCTTGAAATTTTGATGATTATGTCTTACAGAAATTGAAAACCCAAAATTCAGTGTCTCAGAAAATTTGAATATTATATAAGATCAAAAAAAAAAAAAAGGATATTTTAAACAGAAATGTCAGGCTTCTGAAAAGTATGTTCCTTTCCATGTATTCAATACTTGGTAGGGGCTCCTTTTGCATGAATTACTGCATCAGTGCGGCGTGGCATGGAGGTGATCAGCCTGTGGCACTGCTGAGGTGGTATGGAAGCCCAGGTTGCTTTGATAGCGGTGTTCAGGTCATCTGCATTGTTGGGCCTGGTGTCTCTCATCTTCCTCTTGACAATACCTCAGAGATTCTCTATGGGGTTCAGGTCAGGCGAGTTTGCTGGCCAATCAAGCACAGCAACACCATGGTCATTGAACCAGCTTTTGGTACCTTTGGCAGTGTGGGCAGGTGCCGAGTCCTGCTGGAAAATGAAATCAGCATCTCCATAAAGCTTGTCAGCAGAAGGAAGCATGAAGTGCTCTAAAATCTCCTGGTAGATGTCTGCGTTGACTGTGGACTTCAGAAAACACAGTGGACCAACACCAGCAGATGACATGCAGCCCAAATCATCACTGACTGTGGAAACTTCACACTGGACTTCAAGCAACATGGATTCTGTGCCTCTCAGTTCTTTTCCTCCACAGCCCAGGTAAGATGCTTCTAACGTTGTCTCTGGTTCAGAAGTGGCTTGGTAGCTCTTTTCCTGAAGACGTCTGAGCGTGGAGACTCTTCATGCACTGACTCCAGCTTCTTCTGGATCATTGCCAAGTCAGCAGTCTTCTCCATTATTGTGGTTTCAAAGAACAAGAGATACACTGAATTTATACTGTAGAGATGGCCATTAATGAAACTCAAATGTAAATATTCTAATATTTAGAGATACTGATTTTTGACTTTCATGAGCTGTAAGCTCTAATCATCAAAATTAAAACAATTTTTTTTGAAGTGTTTTACTTTACATGTAATGAATCTAAAATATATGAAAGTTTCACTTTTTGAAATAAGTTACAAGAAAAAATGAACTTTTCACCACATTGTAATTTTCTGAGATGCACCTGTATGTTTTAGGCTATAAATGTGTCTGTTGCAGCTCCGCTTTGAAGCTCTTGGGTTTCTCTCCCGTCCTATTCTGCTCACAGCTGACTGGAGAGGAGTTTTGTTCCCACTTTTGTTGCGGTTTGCTCATTTTTGTAAAATAGCTTCTGTTTTTGCTTTTCAGATAAAAGAGCGGATTCAGTTTAATATGTTGCAGGCTCAGTTATTAAAGGGAAGGGAAGTGGTGTGAGACTCGAACCCATGACCTTCAGGTTACAAGCCCGACTCTCTATCCAGGCCACGACTGCCCCAAACTGGTAATAAATAATTAATAATACGGATTATAATAAATCATCAAAAATAAATAAATATTGGGCTTGTTTTTGAAGCTGCGGTTGCTTCTTTGTCTCGTGAGAGTTGGATCACAATCACAGTTTCACACAAAAACTGATTTTAAAGACCTTTGACAGATTTAGTCACTATTGCTCACGTACTTTAAAATACAAACTTTCACAAAAACCTCCCATTACACCTCCACGCTTCTGGACAGGAATAATGGTATTACCATGGTATTTGTTTAAGTACCATGATGTGCTTCAGTAAATGATCCGAGCAGAGTGAACCAACCAGGCCATTAACACACACACACACACACACACACACACACACACACACACACACACACAACCAGGCCATTAACACACACACACACACACACACACACACACACACCCAGGCCATTAACACACACACACACACACACACACACACACACACACACACACACAGCGAGCAAGTAAACACACACTGCTGCTGCTGCTGTCATCACAATGAAAATCAACCAGCTCTAACCACTATAGCGACACACACACACACACACACACACACACACACACACACACACACACACTGAACACAGTTACTGCGCGTGTGTATACAGTAACACACACACACACACAGGCCCGTGACTTACTGAGCTCGTAGGACATGTCGGCTGGTGAGTGAATGAGCGTTTGTGAGGAACGGATCCGGTTCTGGTCGCTTCTGTCACCGGCGGATCGCGGAGCGCTGAACGCGGAAGAGGCGGCGGCTTGAGGACGGCTCGGCTTTGCCCATATATAGTCAAGACCGTTCGCGCTCGATCAGACCTGCGCGCACACGCCCGGCCGGAAGTGACGTGGCCCGGGAGAACACGAGCGATGATGGTGTTTATGATTATGTCCAGAATTTAGTCCCATGATTCTTCTCTTTCAAATTCGGCCATGTGTCACAAGTTGAGATCTTTATCCAAAACTATATTTTTTTATTTATTTATTATATATATATATATATATATATATATATATATTTACTTTGTAAAATGTACAAATTAATTACAAAACATAAAATGTACTTTTTACTTTTATTAAGTATATTTATTAATTTGTTTATTTTAAAAACATTTTTGTTTTTTGCATTTAAATATATATATATATATATTTAGAAATCTGATTATATATCTGATTGTGTTTACTGTACTGCTGTAAAGTGTAGTTTGTAGGATGCAGTGCAAGTAGCTTTTATTTTATTACTGTCATTAATACTAATAAATATGATTAAAACTACAGAAAGTATTGGAATGAGTATTATTGGTAATATATTTAATTTTATTAAGTATATTCATTGATTATTTTAAAGCTAGTTTTGATTCCAGCAGTGGTTTTGTGTTGTAACTCAGCATCATGTGTATCTGGATACTAGACTCTGAATAAACAATCACAGCATTCAGAAAACTCATATTTCAGAATCATATCTCATGGCGACTCTGTCCTGCTGTGCTTGTGTCTCTTCAGCTTCTATCAATAACTTAATACAAATCAGTATCTCATGGTCCATGTTTGATGTGTTTGGTTCTGGCAGCCATAAGTGAGATATAATGCATAATAGCTGATCATTATTGTAAAATAACCCATCTGGGTGATATAAGAGTCCTGTGTGTGATGAAGCACCATCGCTGAAATAAGGAATAACCCGCTGATATCATCACATATAAATGACATAATGAAGAGTTAGTGCTGCTACAGCCTTCAGAACTGAATCATCAGTATAATAAGCACTTTCTACGAGCATTTCTAGACTGCTTCTAATAGATTTGCAGCTTTACTCTGCAGAGACGGCACTGAAGTGCTTTAATGCTGCTCACAGCTTATACTGTAACACCAGAGAAGACACAGCTGGTCTGTTTAGATCTGGGATTCTTTATATTTTACAGTTGTGTCTGTAATGTGTCATTATTTATATATCTGATCAACTAATTGATGATGGAATCAACTTTTTTTTCTTTTTTTATTACAAATGGGTGTGGCCAATATACCATACATACATTTATTACCCATAACCATCATATAATACCAGCAGAATGTGTGTAAACTGTACTGTGTGTGAATAGAAGCGGACAGTAGACTGTAACAACATTAGTCTCGCTGCTGTCTGTTCTTCACCAGCGCCATCTTGGCTCAAGTTATATAAGAGGAAGCGTGTATAGTGCGGGGGAATTTACTGACTAAGACACGGCATCAGACGAATCAACCGACTAAAACATGCGGTATTCTACTCAAACAAACGCTCTGAGCTCCATATTCTATCGTTAATCAGCGTCAGAGCGAGAAATCAGATGTTTTTGAGTCGCTGCGCGTATGAAATGCGGGTGCCCGCGTGAGCTGTAGAGCTCTACTGCAGCCAGCAGCCAATCAGAGCCGCGCGTCGCGTCACGTGTTCCGCGCGCCCGCACCCTCGCGCGCGCTCTGTTGCGCGGTCACAGCGGCACATAGGAAACAATGCAAGCGACCCTGGTGAGAAAATAGTGAAGAATGGACGAATTAAACGCATCAGTCGCTCTTTTGAGAGGAGGACGCTTTTGAGGCGAGGTTAGTGTTTTAACGCGTGCTGTTTTCGCCCGGAACGCGCGTCGTAGCGGCGCGCGCGGGGCTCGGATCACGCAACACTTGAGAAATGCGTGGATGCTCTTCTTATTTATATCGCCTCGGGAAATGAGGAATTACTGTGTGCTGTGCATCCAGCCAGAACCACAGTCTGCTGCTGATGAGAGAGCAGTAGATGCATTTCTGCAGTTATGACCTAATAAACTACTGCTTCTTCTGTAAAGCCATTCCTGCAGAGTTTCCTTCTTGAAAATACATAATTTTGATCCATACAATGTATTGTTGGCTATTGCTACAAATATACCTGTGCTACTCATGACTGCTTTTGTGCTGCAGGGTCATATCAAATCTGTGTTGTTTTTACAGTGTTGAGAACATAAATATCCAACAAAAAGCTCAGTGTTTTATTGCATTTACTGTAGTAATCTAATATAAAGTGATTGTAGTTTGAACGTTGCAATACAAGTAGCTTTTGTTTTTATTACTGTCATTAATACCAGTATCTTTACTAATAAATATGATTAAAACTATTATTAAGTATTGATGTTAGTGTTTGTGATTTTAATCATAAGCCAAATGAAGAACATTAACTGTATTCTTACATTGCATAAAACATTTATTATTGTTCTTGCATTTGATTTTATAGGCAAATGTTTTGCCAAATGTTGGGTTCACACTAAATTTGTATATGCATTTTTTTTTCTTTAAGTAATAATGGTTAAGCGCACGGGCTAGTCACTGGTGAACAGTTTTGAATATCAAAGACTCATTTGATCAGTATTGTTCAGAATGGTCTTATGACTGTTTGACCCAAATTTTGTGAAATTTGGAAAACAGAAAAAATGTGTAAGCCAAATAAATTAAGTAAACGTGAAAGTTGGAACTTTCAGATGTGATGAATGCAGTTCTTCTGCACAACATTGGAGGTCAAAGAGTTTTTATGCCATCGGATTGAAATATTATTAACAGAAAATCTGTTTTTCAAAAAGTGAAACTTCAAGAGAGTTTGACATGTAGACCCCCAAAACTGGCCAATGGACATTTCAGACCATGTTCTATCAGATAACAACCAATGCAAATCCTGGTACACTGTACTAGTTTGTTCTGAGTGGTTATTAGTCGGTTGCAGTTTGGTTGTTAAAAGGTTGTTAGTGGTTGCATTTCCAAGTCTTTATCATATTCTGGTCTCTATGTGGTTCACTTTCAAGATACCTTGAAAAAGGCAACAATGGTTATAATAAACTTCTTTACAAACTCTTTTCCCCCAACTTTCTCCTTCATAAAGTCTCATCTTTAATGCTCCATTAAATTCACTTTCAAGATGCACTAGTGATTTGAACATCATGATTTATCGTTAACAGTGTTTCTGTTGGTTACGTTACAAAGAATTTATAGAAGCAAAGGTCATAAATTAGAGCTATTGCAAAACAACCAATGAAGAGAGTGTTCTTTGTGAATCAGTTTTTTATTACTACTGTCTGTATTGTATTCCTTTCTAATTTCCTGAAACGCTCTTTTTTTCTCACCCATTGTGCAGATATAAACTAACGGTGTGCTGAGCCCAAAGGAAGGGATTCTCACCAGTGAAAAAACAGCTAATGTGGATCACGTATTCTTTGATTTTTGGACCATACGACTGTTAACTTGATGTCCTGACCATGCGTTCACAACAAAGTTTCATGTCATTTATGAACAGCAAGGCCAATGCTATACCTAGAAAAGACATTGATCGCCTGTGCTGTGCAAAATGCCGCTTTTCCACCAAAGACACTGACCTGTTCGAGAGGCACGTGTCCCATCATCAGGAGGTAACTTTCTCCTGCGCGCTCTGCAGCCATGTCTCCTATTCTAAAACGGAGTCTCAGAAGCACGTCGTCGCGCACACCGGCTCATACCCGTACAGGTGTAGCTTCTGCTCGTACGGAGCCGTGCGGAGAGATTACATGGTGAAGCATATCCTTCGTATACACAAGAGAAATGCGGAAGAAGGCTTCATAACTGACTTCACTGTATCCACTACAGATACAGAAGGTCCATCTGTTCCTGACACTCTCAGGATTTCAGACTGGCCTGAAAGGAGCGACCAGTGTGCGATTCACAATTTCCATGTTGAACACCCCAGTGGAAGTCAACCCAGCCAATCATCTGTTATCGGTAAAACAGTGAACCAAACCAGGAGTAATCGTGCCCGGATGACCTACAGTTTCACGTCGCCGTGTACGACCAGCACAGCAACTGTCGTTCCGGTTTCTAAGACTCCTTTCACCAGTGCCGTTCCCAGCTGCGCTCCAAGTGCGAGTCACTCATTAGGCAACACGCCGCAAGTGGTTCTAAGATCACGGGAGGCAAACGGCAACCTACCGAACTCTCAACTCAGTGCTGATGGGAACAACAAGGTTTCAGTTTCGGAAAAGCTTACTCCGAAAGCCACGTTCCCAAGAGTCCATGTTGGTTCTACAGAACCACTACAGCAAAGCCCAAGGGTTAGTGTTTCGGAGAAGGCTATGGCTGCAAAAACCTTTCCCAGAGTCCAGGTCCGAGCACCTGTTGATTTAAACACCCCGCTCAGAGCACTGCTTAATACGCCCTTATCCAAGAGGAATATCCAGATGGATCAGAGGTCTAGTCAGTCCACAACAGGGACTAACGTTGGGACGCAGAAACCAGTTGTACTTCCAAGCAGTACAATAAAAAGTCCACTGCACTCCAGTGCAGAAAAGAGCAATCAGTTAAGAATGAACTCTAGAGCACCTGTAGGATCATCAGCAGAGTCGTCAAGCCCATTATCCAGTGTCCAAGTGGAACTGTTGGCACCTTTGAACCAGCCAATTCAGCACAATAAGCCTTTGACCGTGTCCTGTCCAGAGGAGATCAATATTCCTGCCGGGTGTTTGGTGGAACTGGTCGAGGTGAAAAACGTCAACGGGACTCGAGAGTTGGAGCTACGATTGATACCACCCAATGGTACCCCGCAAGACCGGAAGAGCAACGTGGATGAACCTTCATCAGCCACAACTGGAGGTAAACTGTCCTTCAAATGCCAAGTTGCCAAAGGGTGTCCAGTCAGCCCGTCCACATCTTCATCATCTCACAAAGTCAAACACCAGCGGCCTTCAATGTGCACCAATGTTCAGACTACTACAAAAACTGTTCAATCAGCACACAAACCACAGTGTTCTTCAGAGATGCCAGCCAAGAGCAAGCGCCACCTGAAGACCAAGGATCCAAAGATCATCACCCTCGAAGGTCCGGAATTGAGTTCTGAAAGCCTTCCCGTGATCTCATCAGTTTTCTCTCTTTGTCCTATGCCTACGTCGACTCAAAGCATCTCAAAGTCCTCGCCAGAAACACAACGCTGGATGGTGGCAATGAAAGATCCGAAGGACGAGGTGAAGAGTTCAGAGCAATCGCTGG
Source organism: Barbus barbus (assembly GCF_936440315.1). NCBI lineage: Eukaryota > Metazoa > Chordata > Actinopteri > Cypriniformes > Cyprinidae > Barbus > Barbus barbus. The sequence continues at coordinate 31,326,812 of NC_136745.1, read as the reverse complement.
TCTGTAGTATTCTGATTAAAAAGGAGGATCCTGAGGAGAAACCGAAAGGAGCTTCTTCGGGTTTCAAAGAAACAAAGACAGAGCATGAGACTAGTAAAGGCTCTGCAATACCTAAGACTCATGGTCAAGTAAAAACATCAAAGAAAGCCCTAAACACAAGCCACTCGAAACAAGCTCCAAATTTGACTCCACCATTGGTTTTGCCAAACCAGAGCGTTGTTCCATCAAACAAAGATGACATTTTGCATCAAGACAAGGGAAATTCTGAACACGAGTCTAGCCAACAACACTATTCCTGTGTTTCCAACATGTATCCAAAAGTAGCTTTGTTCAGGATTCCCAGTTCTCTGTTGGAACCCACCAAGAAGCTTCCGGAAGTGCCAACTCGAGAGGAGAGTTTGACAGCGCGACCGGTTCTCTGCTGCACGCTCAGCGAGCAGAATGTCTCCGGAAGTCCTGAAGTGGCCATCAAGCTGATACTAAAAAGAAACATTTGTGAAAGAGAAGAGAAGCACCAAGACTTGCCACCACGTAAAAAACACAAGAAAGAAAAGAGAAAAGCCAAGAAACGCAGGTCATCGTCAGCTGGGATGGGCATTCCTCGATTCTCAACTGAACGTCATCGAGAACTGAGGTTAACTCCTCTGAAAGAGAATCAGCGCATCAAGCTTCCCGGTCCGAATCAGCCGGTTGTGGTTCTGAACCACCCCAATCCTTCAGTTCAGAGGATCAGTGTTGGTGTCCAGACTCTGAAGAACTATAAGTGGATTCGCTCAGTGGATCACGAACAGGAACAACTGGCGAGGAAACAGCCTTCATTCAAGATGAAACTCAAGAAAGTCCATGGACAGAAGTATCAGGTAATTGAGTTTGTTCTAAAGGGAGTCTCAGAGAAACCGCTTTCGTAAAAACCAGCTACATTCCCTTGTAGATATTTCATGTATGATTTTTTTACGATTTAAAAAACCCATGTGAGATCATTTTAAAGTTTAACGGTAATAAAGCTGGTTGGTGGACAATGGTAATTCAATGCCAATAAACATTTTGTCAAATACGTTGTGATTAGACTGACCAAGTATTAGCTATTCTACTCATGTTATAGTGGGAATAAAAATAACTTTTTTCAACATTACTTACCCAGTCCTGCCAATGGCCCACTTGACAGCAGCAATGACAAACATGCTCATATATATGTATATGTAAAGACAGATTTTTCCAAAAAAAAAAATAAGAAAAAATGTAAAACTGAACTGTCAATATGTAGAAGATATTCGGTCTGGACTCTGAAACCAAGAGGTTTCCAACAACACTAATGTCTGTTTTAGGATGTTGCGTGTTATTTTTCATGACTGTACAGGATCATTTCAAACAGACGTCACATCTTGTGTTTAGAGATTCACATGAAGTACATTCACTGAAATCATTTCGCGTCATTTACTGTAATTTTTAATCATGCATGTAGGCAGCAGTGTTAAGTGAGTCTTTTCTGATTTTTTGTGCACTTGTTGGGTGAGGCTTTGCCATTTGTGAAATTCAAACGTATGACATACAGGTGCATCTCAAAAAATTAGAATATCGTGAAAAAGTTTTTTTGGTAAATTATTTCAAAAAGTGAAACTTTCATATTTTCTAGATTCATTACATGTAAAACATTTCAAAAGTGTTTTTGTTTTAATTTTGATTATTAGAGCTTACAGCTCATGAAAGTCAAAAATCCAGTATCTCAAAAAATCCAAGATCAATAATAAAAAAAGGATTTACAAAACAGAAAAGTTCAAGTTCTTTAAAGTATGTTGATTTCTGCACTCAATACTTGGTCGGGGCTCCTTTAGCACAAACTCCAGCATCAGTGAGGAATGGCATGAGATCAGCCTGTGGCTCTGCTGAGGCACTATTGAGTCTTCAGCTCGTCTGGATTGTTGGATCCACTGTTTCTCATCTTTCTCTTGAAAATATCCCATAGATTTCATATGGGGTTCAGGTCAGGCATGTTGGCTGGTCAATCAAGCACAGTAATATCATGGTCAGCAAAACACTTGGAAGTGGTTTTGGCAGTGTGGGCAGGTGCTAAAGTCCTGCTGGAAAAGGAAATCAGCATCGCCATAAAGCTTGTCAAGTCAAGTCAATATTATTTGTATAGCGCTTTTAACTGCAAATTGTGTCAAAGCAGCTTTACATCGGCTTTATTTATATCAGCTTGTCAGCAGATGGAAGCATAAAGTGCTCCAAAATTTCCTGGTAGACAGCTGCATTGACTCTGGACTTGATAAAACACAATGGACCAACACCAGCAGACGTTACGGCAGCCCAAATCATCTCTGACTGTGGAAACACTGGACTTCAAGCAGCTTGGATTCTGTGCCTCTCCACTCTTCCTCCAGACTCTGGGACCTTGATTTCCAAACGAAATGCAAAATTCACTTTCATCTGAAAAGAGGACTTTGGAGCACTGAGCAACAGTCCAGTTCTTTTTCTCCACAGCCCAGGTAAGATGCTTCTGATGTTGTCTCTGGTTCAGAAGTGGCTTGGTAGCTCTTTTCCTGAAGACGTCTGAGCGTGGAGACTCTTGATGCACTGACTCCAGCTTCAGTCCACTCCTTCTGAAGCTCTCACAAGTGTTTGAATCAGCTTTGCTTGACAGTATTCTCGAGCTTGCGGTCATCTCTGTTGCTTGTGCACCTTTTCCTACCCAAATTCTTCCTTCCAGTCACCTTTCATTTAATATGCTTTGATACAGCACTCTGTAAACAGCCACAGCTTTCAGTAATGACCCTCTGTGTCTTACCCTCTTTGTGGAGCACGTCAATGTTCGTCTTCTGGATCATTGCCAAGTCAGCAGTCTTCTCCATTATTGTGGTTTCAAAGAACAAGAGATACCCAGAATTTATACTGTAGGGATGGTCATTAATTGAAACTCAAATGTAAATATTCTAATATTTTGAGATACTGGATTTTTTACTTCCATGAGCTGTAAGCGCTAATCATCAAAATTAAAAAAAAAAAAAAAAAACTTTTGAAATGTTTTACTTGTAATAAATCTAGAAAATATGAAAGTTTTTCACGATATTCTATTTTTTTGAGATGCACCTGTACATTAAAAGTGTTTCTGCAAACAAACAAAAAGGTTTGCATATACGGACTCAGTATTTAACTGTAAACTACAGCACACACGTACACTAAAGATCTAAAGTCTGTACAGCAAACTTTCCTTTAGTAAAGTGTATTGTCATTAAACAGTCGAGACGGTTTGATGTGTTTATCATTGTAAATCTACCTCAAATGATCAAACCAGTAAACCGACTGTTTTCTTTTATTACTGCTGATGTTCTGTAAAGTTACAGCATAGATTTTGATTTTCAGGGCATCTGCTCGTTTGTAAACTAAACGTGTCATGAGTGTATGTCAAACTATAATCTGTATATAGTTCTGAAGCTTAAGAAGCATTACATCTATTTTTTAATTATTCATAAATGCAAAAAAAATATTAAGTGTGATTAAATAAAACTTATAAGTGGATTAAAATTTAATGGAAAAATGGTTCTTGTGTGTCTGCATTCACTCTACACGTGTGTTGAAATGTCAAAAATACTGAATCCTTTAGATATTTGACTGCTATACACAGCCACATTATTAAATGACTGATTGTTCTTCTTTCTATCAGACGAGCTCTTTGGCTCGTTTTTTGAGTCTGTACCAGGCAAACGTCACTAAAAATGTCTTATAAGGTTAAAATGTCAGTTAAACGTCCTGGAGATGTTGGGTTTGTCTGTATTTGCTCTTATTTTAACAGCTCTGTCAGGTCCTGCTTTGTGATTGGGTACATCAGCACACACTGCTTCCTCTGATTGGCTGCCGCAGAAGATTTCCGCCCGTCCACGAGAACGATGGGAAAAATGGAGTGGAACCTGATGATGTCAGTGACCGAGTCAAACCTCTGGAAGACAAAGAGATGATGATGATGATGATGATGATGAAGACGTACCATTATAACACTGCGCTCTGTGGCTGTGTGACTCACATCATTGGTTCTCAGGCCTGTTCCCAGAGTATATTTGCTGGTTTCATCACTGAAGCGGATCTGAATGTTAAACACTCGTTTGTCGTAAAACACAGCGAGGACCAAGGGCTCATAGGTAGTGTTCTTCGAGCAGTCGCGCACTAGAAAGGCTCCTTCCTGTGGACAGAAGTCATCAAGATATGTATCTAAATAATATATATATTCATGCACAGTCCTTATGTTTGTTTTCTGATTTTGCGATAATCTGCTAAACTGAATTTGTGTCTCTGAAGTGTAAGAAATGTGATGATGCTGGATTGAAGGTGTGTTTTACCCGGTTGACCAGGTGAAGAGCGTGTTCAGCGTCCACGCGACTAGCTGCACCAACATACCAGTTCTGATCGGCCAATCCCTGCAGGACACGTCAAATGGAAATTAGCTGTGTATTTTCTAAATGCATGATCTTCTTTTGAACAGTCTGTTCAGTCATACACTAAGTTTGGAATAATTACGATTTCTTAATGTTTCTGAAAGTCTCTTCTGTTCATCAAGGCTGCATTTATTTGATCAGAAATACAGTAAAACAGTGAAATATTATTAAAATGTAAAACATCTGTTTTCTATGTGAATATGTTAAACTGTAATTTATTTCAGTGATCTGCAGCTGTATTTTCAGCATCATTACTGCAGTCTTCAGTGTCACATGATCTTCAGAAATCATAATAATATACTGATTTACTGATCAACAAATATTTCTGATTATTATCAATGTTGAACACAGTTGTGCTGCTCAATATTTTTGTGGAAACTGTGATACATTTGATTTTTCAGGATTCACAGATGAACAGAAAATTCAAAAGAACAGCATTTATTTGAAATAGAAATCTATAATAACATTATAAATTTCTTTACTGTCACTTTTGATAAATTTAATGCATCCTTGATTAATAAAAGTATTATTCTATTGTTTTTCATCCCAAATATTAGAATAATAGTGTATCACAGTTTTCACAAAAAATCAGCTTTGGTCACCGTGTAAGGCTTTGAGATCCTCAAACACTTTGATCTTCTGAGATACGGACAGTACACAGTGCATTAACACACAGACAAGAGTTTTCACATCTCACTGAGAGAAGCCTGTTCTCACTCAATAACACAATATAATGTTCTAGATGAATGCATACTCAGTCATGTTTGGTATTTGAATAGTCTCAGGGCGACTGGTACAATGGTCTCAATTTTACAGTTCGTATACTAAAAGGTCAAACAGATCCTAAGAGTTTAGAGATATTTTGTTCATTGTATAACGTCAGCCATTTCTCAGTGTCTTTCATGCTAATTAGCATCTGTCCCAAAAGGTGTAAACTCTCACATCTAGGACTTGATCAATGCCAATTCCAAGTGTTAGACCCGGTCTCCATTTGGAGGATGATTGTCTTGGTCTGAGGTACTTAAGGAAATGTTTTAAGAAGATCAGGACGATTCTGCAGCCAGATGAGATTATAGTGTGTCCATACACTCCGTGTGTTTTCCTAAAGTCAGGTATGCATCTTTTACTTGTAGATTTATCTTTTGAGAATTTGATATCTGAATTGAAAATATTTTCTCAAGTAGAGTAAGTAAAGGCATATGTTTCCACAGATCTGTGTCCAGGGTTAAGTACTAGTGTAAAAATCCATCAATACAGTCTAACAATATCAGAACACTAAGAATAATAATTAGAAATGGACAAACAACTAATTAGCATTTCAAACTAAATTTTATGTCATAATAAAATGGTGTCAGATTAGAATTTATATTAAATTAAATTACTTTGTGCACAGAAAAAGGACCGAACAAGCAGGAAACGTTTAGCCACCATTGAATACCTTCGCCTGGCCAGTACAGGAATAAATTACATTTCACAATAAATTACAATAGAAAACAGTTATTTAAATTGTAATAATGTTTCACTGTTTTCACTGTATTTTTGATTAAATAAATGCAGCCTTGGTGAGTAGAAGAGATTTCTTTCAAAAACATTTAAAAATCTTAATTATTCCAAACTTTTGACATGAAGCATGTTCTATTTTTTGACAATATAAAATCCAAATCAAATTGTCATAACTGGATCTTTTTCTCCAGAGACTCTCCAATCCTTCAGTCCACCTAAACGCAAGCTCACATTTAGACCCGCCTCAATATATGAGTGCCACGCCCACATTTCAACATCCAATCAACAATCGGCAGACAGAACTAAATTGTCAATAATCTGTTACTTGTGTTTCATCTCAGCTTTAAACACTGCTGATTTGAGTTGAGCCTCAGTGTAATGATGACTGAAGCGTAGCCAGCGCAGTACTGATGCTGATGATGTACCTGCGCAGGTTTGCTGTGGTTGGTGAAGCTGCTGTTGGTCTCTCCTTTAGCAGGAGGCCATTCATGATGCTGCAGTTTCCCCGCGTGTGAATCTGAAACGAATCCAGAGAGTTCTTCAGATCTGGTGAATCAGAGCCGCTTCAGCTGTGATTCAGTGACTCGATTCTTACCAAACGAGCTCGTCTCGCTCTCACAGTAACTGCAAGATCAAACAAACACAATTACACACATCATTCCTCTAATTAATGATGTTAAAGCACAGAGTGTTTGACTGCGGTCAGTACCTGTCCAAATCCTGAGAGTCCAGATCCAGAGAAAACCTGTGAGATGTGTGACCTGCGTAACAGGTATATTATATTATTACACTTTGAAGTACATTACATTATATTATATTATATGAGGCATCATAACTTACTTGCAGATGATGATGTTTTAACCTGAGAATGAAATGGGATTATTATTTATGTGAATTATCTGATTTATGTTTGGGTTTGAATACACAAAACCATCAGACATGATGCTTTAATAGTGATTTTTGTCCGTTTCATTATATATGGAACATCTATTTGGTTAAATTTGTTTACTGCTATAGAGGTCAACACTGTTAACTGTATGTTTCTCTGCTGTGATGTCCAGTTGTTTGCGTCTGTCTCTCAGTTCTCTTCACAGCTCTTCCCCTTTGACCTAGATGTCAAATATCTCTCTCATACAGTCCCAGCCATGCGTGATGTGTCTGTAACTGATTCAAGGTTAACAGGCCTTGGCAAGTCTAAGAGAGTCATAGAAAACTGTTTATCAATCGCATGACTTCACTGTTTGAAATAGGTTATTAGATGAGGAAGACTAGGGTGGAGGAAGATGAATCAGACGTGTACATGTTGGTAAATGGAAGTAGAAGGTCTTATTATAATCTGTTCTTTTATCCAATTCTGAAGGTCTTTGTTCAATGATAAATGAATATACATGATTAAAAAGGACATGAACTGTATCTAATAATCTTTGAAAACTCTGAGGGAAACTGAGAACTTCTGTGCAGTGAATCATCAGTGAGTCATTCAGTCTAATGGCATCAAAACAGCAGGAATAACACGTGACAACTAGCCCCACTCTCCTCCACATGTACTGTTTTTATTTCTAGTTAGTGCTCTATATGATGAATAGCATGGTACCAGAACGAGTTATTAGTAAAAAATTAAATTAAATGATTAAAACCCTACTAAACTACTAACCCTGTATTGATCAAGTTTGTTCATTTGACTTTGACTGATTGACTTTATTTTTAAATGACTGTAAAACATGGAGTTTATGAATGAATTTGAGTTACAGCAAAGAAATGGACTTACATTCTCTTGCTCACTCGGACTGGGTCTGAGAATAAAAACAGACACAAATCAGACAGTTTACGTGTGTGTGTGTGTGTGTGTGTGAGTGTGTGAGAGAGAGTGTGTGTGTGTGTGTAAGTGTGTGTGTGTGAGAGAGTGTGTGTGTGTGTGTGTGTGTGTGTGTGTGAGAGAGAGTTTTGAAGAGTAGTTATTAAGATTTGAGTGTAATGGTCTCATTTTGTTAGCTGTGTTGTATCACCCTCCACATCTAGTTAAAGATTTTATTTTTGAATTTATGGAGTGAATGGGGTACATCACTACAAATTATGACCATTTTACATTGGTTGGTGATTTTAATGTTCATGTTTGCTGCCCATCTAACTCCCTTTCAATGGAGTTTTTAAGTCTTACTGAGTCTTTTAACTGAGTGCAGTGTATAAATGAGTCCACTTTGGACCTCATGATATAATACACCCTCTGTCACAGTACTGTTCTCGAAGGAGACGCGCACGACGCAGGAGGTGTCAAATACACAGGCTTTAATTATAATACACAAAGTAAATACCAGGAATCTTGGAGCAGGGTAGCACAAATCATAGACAAAGCTAAACATGACGGTGAATGGACAAAGACTCAGGGAGACTTATAAACAAGAACCAAACAAAGGGAACTAATGAGAAGATTAATTAACACAGGTGGAGACTAATTAACTAATCAGGGAACAACGGAAAACTAGGTCAAGGTTGGATGAACAGAAACGCAGGGAAATCAGAACCAGAACAGAACATAAACGTGACACCGTCATGGTTAATCGAGTATGTTGGCCCTGCTTTACTTAACTTATTGACCAAATGTTTATTAACTGGTTCTGTTCCTGCGTGCCTGAAATTGAGCTCTGTTACTCCTTTGCTCAAAAAGCCTTCCTTAGACACATTTACCCACCTATTTCTGTGGTTCTGTAAATGTTGTGTCTTCAGTCTTGTTTTAACCCTTTTCATAGACTGAGTCAGCTCTGCTGAGAGTGTTAAATGATATCTTAGTTGCTACCGATGCAGTTGACTCTGTGATTTTAGTTCTCTGCTGCCTTTGACACTATAGCCCACCTGTTGCTCTTATCTAGATTATTATCCTGTGTGTGGCGTTAAAAGATTCAGTCTTGAATTGGTTTAAATCCTATCTAACCGAGAGATATTTTTCAGTCTCCTCTTGAATCTGGAATTCCTCAGGGCTCTATTCTAACACCTTTGCTTTTTCTCTCTCTACATGCTTCCTTTAGGTTCGATTCTGAGAATGAATGGCATGTCTTTCCACTTTTATGTACCCAGATCTATCTGCATATTAAAAAATGGCCCTTCTGCAATACAATCTTTATTTGCATGCCTTGATGAGGTAAAGCTCTGGTTTGCAAGTAGCTTTAACTTTATTAAAGATGAGGACACATCCCTCCCCGATGCACTCAACCACTTTTATTCACGGTTTGAAATGCAGAATGACACACCTGCACAAAAACTGCCCACACCTCCCAACGACCGGGCGCTCTGTCTGTCTCCAGCCGACGGAAGGAAGACCCTATCTAGGATTAACCCACGCAAGGCTGCGGGTCCTGACAACATACCTGGCCGTGTTCTGAGAGACTGTGCTGCACAGCTGACAGATGCCCTAACAGATATCTTCAACACCTCGCTGAGCCAGGCAGTCGTCCCCACATGTCTCAAATCCACAACAATCATACCGGTACCAAAGAAATCACCTGTGTCCTGTCTCAATGACTACCGTCCCATAGCACTGACTCCAATCATGATGAAGTGCTTTGAGAGGCTAGTCATGCATAACATCAAAACCAGCCTCCCCAACACACTCGACCCGCTCCAGTTTGCATACCGTCCAAACCGCTCTACGGACGATGCAATTTCCTCCACCCTCCACCTGGCTCTTACCCACCTAGAAAATAAAGACTCCTATGTTAGAATGCTGTTCATTGACTTCAGCTTGGCATTCAACACAATAATCCCACAACAGCTCATAAATAAGCTAAACCTGCTGGGCCTTAACAATTCCCTTTGTAACTGGATCCTGGACTTTCTAACTGGAAGACCTCAGTCAGTCCGTGTCGGCCACAACACCTCGAGCACTACAACACTGAGCACAGGTGCCCCACAAGGCTGTGTGCTCAGCCCGCTGCTCTTCACACTGCTGACCCACGACTGCACTGCCAAGTTCAGCTCCAACCACATCATCAAGTTTGCTGATGACACAACAGTGGTAGGTCTCATCAGCAACAACGATGAAACGCACTACAGAGAGGAAGTGGCACAGCTGGCTGAATGGTGTGGCACAAACAATCTGTCCCTCAATGTGGAGAAGACAAAGGAGGTTGTGATGGACTTCAAGAGAAACTCCGTTGACCACCCCCCACTGACCATCGACAGCTCGACTGTGGAGAGAGTCAGCAGCACTAAATTCCTGGGGGTGCACATCACAGAGGATCTCACCTGGACCACCAACACCATGTCACTCTCCAAAAAGGCACAACATTGCCTACACTTTCTCCGCCGGCTGAAAAGAGCAAGTCTCCCTCCACCCATCCTCACCACATTCTACAGGGGCACCATTGAGAGTGTGCTGACCAGCTGCATCACTGTCTGGTACGGGAACTGCAGTGCTGCTGACCGCAAGACCCTCCAGCGGACAGTGAACACAGCTGCAAAGATCATTGGTGCCCCTCTCCCCTCCATCCTGGACATCTTCCTTACACGATGCTCCAGCAAAACCAACAGCATTGTGAAGGACTCCACCCATCCCTCCCACAGTCTCTTCCAGCTCCTACCATCAGGAAGACGGTACCGGAGCATCAGAGCCCGCTCCGCCAGACTGCTCAACAGCTTTTTCCCCAGTCTGTGAGAGCCCTGAACTCAAACCACCCCACCCCCCTCTGAAACCCCATGCAAACCCCTACCTCCTGAAACATGGACCCCCCCCCCCCCCCCCACACACCAAAGAAAAACTGTATGGAACTTTAATTTTTTTTATTTATTTTATTTTAATTTTTTTGTGCAATTCAAAGTGTGCTACACACAGGTGAGTGGGCCTGTACAAACCACCTGTAGTAACACACTCTCCTCTATGTGCACTATGGACACTTACACACACTGCTGCGTGTGCACAATCTCACAAAAGACTCAGCAATATATGCATGTTTACATGCTCTTTACATGCTCTTTCTTCTTTACAGTCAGCTCACTTTAGATAGACATGTTTCCTCTGTTGTTGCTTATAGCTTTTTTCAGCTCCCCTTACTTTCTAAAATTAAACTCAAATTAATTTCCTGCCTGAAAAATCTCTTGAGAAAGGTAGTGAGGACATCGTTAAAATAGTCCATGCGACATCAGGGGTTCAACTGTAATTTTACCCAGCTACGAGAATACTTTTTGTGTGCAAAGAAAACAAAAATGAGTGTGTGTGTGTGTGCGCGTGTGCGTGTGCGTGTGCGTGAGTGAGTGAGTGAGTGAGTGAGTGTGTGTGTGTGTGTGTGTGTGTGTGTGTGTGAGAGAGAGAGACTCACTGTGTCCATGCTGGTCTGCTGTTGTGTGATCTGGTTTGCGGTGACGCTGGTTCTGGTTCTGGTGGTGGTCTGGATGGAGGAGACTCATCAAACTGGTTTGGAGAGTCAGTGATGGTCTGTACTGGTATAGGTGGTAAACTCAGGTGATCTCTGGGTAATGATCTCACTGGCCTGAAACCGCAGCACACAATCACTACACTGAACACAGGTGTGTTTCTCACAAGTGTGTGTTTCAGTATGATGTCTGTCTGCAGTGTTTGCTGTGATTGATTACCTCTGTGGGACGGTGAGAGCCTGTCATGAAGAGATTCACACATATGATCATCAGCACAAAAACACAAACTCATTCAGTGCAGAAAGTGATTCAGAATGAGACTTAAGAAATGAAAACAGGACCACAGACTCACAGGAATTATTAGCTGTATTATATTTCTTTAACGTTACTGCCATACAAAAGTTTGGCATCAGCATGATTTTGAAATGTTCTTGAACAAGTCTCTTCTGCTGACCGAAGCTGTATATATTTAATTAAAAATACAGTAAAAACAGTGATCAGTTTAATGTGTTAAGTCTTACTGAGCCCAAACTTATGAATGGTAGTGTATTTATTAATAAAAAGAAGTCAGGTGTTTTCTTTACCCTGTCAGCAGATCCCATCAACTCCAATCGGCCATCTGCACACACACACACACACACACACACACACACGCACACACACAGATGCACAATTCAACACAAGCTCAAGCGTCTTATTGCTTTTATAAAGTATTGCATATATTTTCATTAAAATATTATCTTATGTATCAGATATGGCCAGACAGACAGTACCGGAGGAGCTCTTGGGCAGTCTCCTGGGTTTGAGGTTTCTGTTGACGGTGGGTGCTTTACATCCTGTGAGGTTGTTACAAATTACAAACAGCTTACTTGTTCAACAAATGTATCAACTGTAATTTGTACTTTGAAAACTAATCAAGTAACAAAAACCACAGTTTCAGTTGGAGGAGAACCAGCGCAGTTGGAAAAGGCGCAGACACTGAACAAGTGCACGTGTGTCGAGTGTCTGTGAGCGCGTTCACTGTTACAGTAAAGTGCTGTTACACTGTAAAGCTGCTTTGACACAATCTGCATTGCTAAGAGTGCTATATAAATAAAGGTAACTTGACTTGACTGATTATATTGATAAAGGCTAGTATACTAGAGTTCGTGCCAAACAGTATACTTTGGGCTTCACAAATGTGCAGTGCATTCATTAAGGCAGAGGTCTTCAACCCTGCTCCTGGGGACCCACTCTCCTGGAAAGTTTATTTCCAACCGGCTTCAGCACACCTGCCTGCAATTTTCAAGCAGTCTTGAGGAGCTTGATTGGCTGCTTCAGGTGTGTTTGATTAGGGTTGTAGCTAAACTCTTCAGGATAGTGGGTCCCCAGGAACAGGGTTGAAGCTCTCTGCATTAAGGTTTTTAAGGACCTTGGCAAAATATTTAATGCTTGGATTGAATGGATTGTTCTATCCAAAAATACACAAAACAGTTTTGAAAGTTGAAAAATGACATGATCTTGCCATTGTAAAGACTGTAAATCTGTCACAGCCTTGTTTTCATCCATTTTGACCTGGTCTATAAGTTCTTGTCTTTAGTGCTGTCAAACGATTAATCAAATCCAAAATAAACATTTTTGTTTACATAATATATGTGTGTGTACTGTGTATATTTATTATGTATATACGAATGGTCACGATCAAACACAAGGAAGCGAGGAGTAACTCAAAATAAACAGTCCTTTAATGATCCACAATCCAACAGAGGTAACACAACATCGATGTTAATACCAGACACTCGAAATACTAAACATAAACGAGATAATTAAACACAGCTGGACACAAATTAACTCATAATGAAACAATAAGGACAGGAACAAAACCAAATATGGGCATACACTAGGATAAAAACGAGACAGAAAACACACACACACACACAGACAGTCCAAAGGCGTGACATAAATACACACACATGCGTGTATATATTTAAGAAAAATATGTTATATTTGTATATTGAATATATTTATTAATTATATAAATATATTCATGTAAATACATGTAAATATTTACAAAATATATACTGTATGAGTGTGTATTTATATATACATAAATATACACAGTACACACACATATATTATGTAAACAAAAACTTTTATTTTGGATGCGATTAATCGTTTGACAGCACCATTTATCTTATTTAACAGTAAAACAAATTTTAAATTTATATGAATACACAAGGCAATTTCTCAAAATACAAATGGCAAAAAACTCAGAACTAATTAAAAACCTATTTTAAATACATTTTCACTGAAACACTGCCCATCTCTGACAGCAGGTGTGTGTTGTGGATCCTGCTTTTGATTCTCAGTGTCTGTGTGTTTGTTTATTTGTGTTGTGTCGTTGTGCTCACCTGGTTTAACACGCAGTGGACGAGGAGGAGCGTGCACAACATCCTGCAGACACAAACACACACCTGACTCACCTCACCTCACCTCACACAACACTAAACACAATCACAGAGACCAACAAACACACTTACTCCTGCACCGATGCACCCTTTAGGAGCTCGTTCAGCACGACAGCTGTCTGTAACACACACACACACACACACACACACGAATGAATATTGAAATGTGCTGAAGGCTGCACATCATTAATGAAACACTCATCATGTGTTTGAGTTGCACTGACTGATCTGTGCCACTAGATGGAGACATCAGACAGACCGGATGATTTCAGCTCAAACTAAGCACTGTTTTCCATTACAGATATCTAGGAATCCTTAAATCAAGAAACATGTACATCTTTAACAAATATCGGCCAATGTGGCCAGATAAATACTATCCTTTTCCCTTTGAATTAAGTTTATTTTTCTGACCCCATTTGTTCTTGTTTTAAGCATAAACTCACTTAATTTTCATGACCCCCCCAGATACTTAGTATCCTATTATTTTGCTTCTCAAGTAAATGTATCTTGATTTAAGTATGCTTAGATATTTTTACAGATAAAAATAAATAAATGCGGAGGAAGAAAAACATTTTTTCTACAATGTGACCTTAACTGATGAGTTACTGATCTGATCTGAATAATGACTCTCTTGTCTTCTGTAGAGCTGCTTTACAGCTGAATCTGGATTTGTTTCATATTAACATTGTTATTTTCCTGTTTATTACTGTGAATCTGCTTTGAAATAAACATTGTTGTATAAAGTGCTATAGAAATAAATCTGGTTTGACAATCCTTTCATTAATATGCGTGATAAACTGTATGATCCAGTGATCAAAGTCAAATCTTGAATGTTTCATAGGTTTGTCTCTGCATGTATTTCACACACAAACACACTCTTGTGTCTCATGAGTCGTCAGTGACTCTGTCGTGTGATTCATACACACCTTCATCCAGGTGTGTGTGTGCAGGTCTGATCCACTCACGTCTGTTCCTGTCATCCTGAGAAACCAACACACACACACACACACACACACACACACACATTACATCACATTCACTCCAGACCAATCACAGACAGAGCTGATGATGAAATCACTCACCATCATTAACGGAGATGCCTCGTCATCGTCACACACACAAACTCCTCCTGCGACACACAACACACTCCCAGTGCTTCAGTAACTCAGAGCATTGGTTAACATCACTGTATTCTGATGAAAGCAGCTCGAGCGTGTTGAGATTGGCCATTTCTAACCCTGATCCTGTTTGCTGTTCAATATACAGTGTTGGGCAGTAAATACTTACAGTAATAACGTTGCTTTTTGCAGTAACTAGTAGTGTATATTGTAAAAAAAGAAAGAAAATTGAGCAAACTGGCAACCAGCTTCAGCAGAGTTTTGAGTTTTCTCAATGTTTTGTTGTATAAACTTAATAAAGCAAGTTAAGAGAACTCAAAAATCTGCTGAAGCTGGTTGCCTTAAACTCTTTAAGTCCTCTCAACTTTTGATTTTTTATATATATAAAAAGTTGAGAAAACTTAAAACTGAGTTTTTTATAGTGTATTAAGATTTATTAATATAATATATAATATAATATAATTAATAATATTAATAAGATTTTTTTATAGTGTACTAATAAGATTTCAGTAATAATATTACAGTTACCATCCATAAAACAGCTCGTTACTTTTGATGCCTCTGCAAAATTATGTGAATGAAAATATTAGCTCTAAAGCCACAGAAGAAGTGTTGTGCGTCTCCTAATAAAGCACAATACTGTAGGAGTTGGACTAGAAGCAGCGCTGACCCTTCTGTGTACAACATCAAAGCCATTAGAGAGCAGTTTTCACATTTGTGTTTTGATGTCAAATAAATCTGTTGCTGTTAGCTTTTTTGTTAAAGCAGTGTTGCTGTAGTAAAGTTACACAGCTACTGTTGTGTTGCTGGGTTTTAAAGCAGATTTCATTCAAGCTCTTTATTCCACAGACAGCACAAGATAAGTGTATTCTGCAGTCATACCCCGGCTTCACAGACGAGGCTTAAGACACGAGGCATAACATGAGCTATTTCAACTGTAATAAACTTGCACTGACTGATCCTAAATAAAAATAATAAAAAGGAAATTTACTTTTGGTACTTAAGTACTTTTTAAAGCAAGTACTTCTGTACTTTTACTTAAGTAAAAATCTGTCTTTACAACTTTAAAGTAAGTCTGTGCTTTCACTCAAGTAACTCTGTCCGTCTGTGAGAAGATACACAATTACAGCTTCTGTGGGGCATGAAGGAAAAGTGATGTAACTAATTACTGTTGCCAGAAAGTAACAAGTAACTAATAATATTACTTTTGAAAGGAGTAACTAGTAATGCGTTATAAATGGCATTTCTGAGTACGGAGCTGAACTTGACCTGATTCACATCACCAGCAGTTTAACAGAGAACTGCAGGAACTCAACTGGCTCTGTCGGCCGTATCAACTCCTGAGCTTCTCACACGCTTTCTACAAGCAAATATAGACTCAGTAATGAGATATCACAGTGTGCATTTCCTCTTTAGCTTATTGCAAATGATCTGAGAGCAACAGCCCTCCAGAAATGACAATCCAGTCCATATTCTCCTGTGAACGTCTGGCACCGCTGGATGAACATGATTGATTTATTCAGCTCCATCGAGTCATGTCATAATCAAAGCAGATATTAAGCGCTTGGTTTAGCGTCTCTCATGCATGGATGATGCTCAGAGGTGCACATGTCCACACCGCTAATTTTAGTTTGAAGCTCTTTATGGTTTCCTGACACCTCCTGCTGTTTCCTGTTTGTCAGATCCACAGCTGAAAACAGCTACAATTACTCCAACACTCTGATTTAACTATACTCATTCACTTTATATGTCACAAACAGATATTGATATTAAAATCAATGCTCAAGTTCAAAAGTTTGTTTTTCCTCTTTATAGCATGCACTAAAATATATTTTATATAAAAGGTCTCTGAATTCACATGCATGTTCAAAAGTTCATTATTTTGCCATTACAGGTGTTAGTGAATGTGATCATGAGAGATTTTAACTGGAGTGTGAGTCATGTGACCTGGGGTGCGTTCACTCGTCTCTGATTGGGCCAGATATGCTGTACACTAAACAACACCTGAGCACATTTATACTGGTTACAGCTTCTTTCACAATCATTATGTAGAGCAGGCATCCTCAAATCTGTCCCACTCCTGCAGAGTTTAGCTCTAACCCTGATCAAACACCCCTGAGCTGCTAATCAGAGTCTTCAGGATCATTAGAGAATCACAGGGAGGTGAGTTTGATCAGGGCTGGAGATAAACTCTGCAGCAGATCGGACCTCCAGGGAAAGATCTGAGGAACCCTGATCTAGAGAATAACGTGTGCTTAATAAATCAGCGTCCCTACAGATTTAATTAAATATTTTAATATCGAATCAATCATGAATGTCTCTTAACTAAGTTGAAAAAACTTGCTGATTACGATATCGCTCCTACTATAAACGGAGCGTTTACACTGGAAACGATTATTATTATTCTAGACTGAAATATGACTTCATTGAAAGATATCCCAGCTAACAAAAATATGTTCTAAGAGCCTTTTGCACCATTACCGTACCTTATTTCTGAATGTTCTGTGAACGTCCAAATCGTGCAGTAAACGTTTAAAAAAGTTATGTTTTTTTGGTTATGTGAACATTAAAGACAGCATAAAGGGGAATGTTTGATTTTATTATTTTGCAAACATA
This sequence comes from Barbus barbus, assembly GCF_936440315.1. Classification (NCBI taxonomy): domain Eukaryota; kingdom Metazoa; phylum Chordata; class Actinopteri; order Cypriniformes; family Cyprinidae; genus Barbus; species Barbus barbus. The sequence goes on along the minus strand of NC_136745.1, from coordinate 31,309,337 downwards.
TTATGGGAATGTAACTCTTTTGAATGTTCTCTAAATCATCTTAGACAATGCCCAACTACAATGTTTCAAAGGGAAGTTCCATGAACAATACAGATTGCTTTTGTAACACTTAGAACGTTATTAAAGGCTGCGTTTCCCAAAAGCACCGTAAGCCCTTAAGTAGCTCGTAGACCCATTGCCACCAATGGTTTCTACGATCAACTCTACGATCACAAAAGCTCACGATGCTTTCGGGAAACACAGCCCTGATCACTTTGATCAAACCTTCTATTAACGTTACTGGAAAAACCTTTGTTCATAACTTGCCAGAAAGTTCTCTTTCAGCTGGGATCATGTCTGAAATTATTTAGATGAATTTGTTTCTAGTTACGTAACTTCAAAACTATCTCGCGGTGATCTGAGCCTGGTTTAGCTAGTTTTCCTGCTAACATTGTGAGAACAGAACCGTTTGATCAGAACTGATCTACAGCTGCAGCGGTTCTTACTGTGATCAGTGAACGAGATTCATCTAATCCTGTCAATCACAGCGTAATGTGATCTCTCCACCTCTACCGAGCGTTTGTGTTTGAGAGCGGCAGCTGTTCAAATGCTTTATTAAGCTTTATGAGTGTTTTCACTCAAAATCTATCAATATTCACGTCTTAATTAAATCTGTGAGCGAGACACACTCATGACAGTTCACTCTTCAGAACAAGCTTCCAGCAGGGGGTTTTCACAGCAATGCCATAGAAGAACCATTTTTATTTCCCCGAAGAACCTTTGAGTGAACAGCTCTTAAAATAACCAGGATTTTCTTGCTGTGAAAAACCTTTTGATCAGTGGAGATGTTGCACGGACGTAAAAGGTTCTTCATGAACCATAAATGCTAATAAAGATCTTTATTTTTAAGAGTGTATCGAAGAGAAATGTTCTATAGATGATTGAAATGTGCTTCACACTCATAGGAACTGCTCACTGAAAGTTTCTTCGGCTTATTTTATGGCATTGCTGCAAGAAACCCCTTTGAAAGCTTGATTTTAAGAGTGTGGCGCTGTAGGTACATACAGTGGATCATTTCCGCTCAATAACAGCTATAAATGATGTGATGAGAGATTTCGGATGTCGTCTAACGAGGGCTTCAGTGCTGGTTTACCGTGTTACCAAGAGACCAACAGAACAAAACTGGAACCAGACCCTGTTCTGTGGAACTGAAATCATTTATGATTGACATGATTTAGAGTAGCATGTTGCCAGAACTCTTTAAGCACTAAAATCACAGAAATATGAATAAGTATGGGTGTACATTAAATATTATGCTGTTATGGGTTTTGGTGGAAATCAGGCATCTCTGCAAAGCATATATAATATTTGTACTTTTATACTCATGCATATGTCAGATATGATTATGCAAAGTGACACATAATAATAAATATATGATTCTGGGAGCATATTATTGTGAAGGTTCATTAAACACTATTTTGCTACAAGGTACCATTTATATTCCTTCATAAATGAAGTGTTCTTATCTGATTCATCTGCAGAATGGACATGTCAGAATATGAAAGCTGAGAAATAAACACATATATTTCAGATGTTTGAGCAGAATATGATGCTCAGAGTTTGATGCAGCAGTCGAAGCGTTCTTACAGACTGACAGACAGCAGAGCCGCTCTGAATGACTGGAAATCATCTTACCTTCATCTCCAGAAGAGCAGGAAGGGTTCGCCGAGCTCCAGCGGAGTGTGTGTGTGTGTGTATGTGTGTGTGTGATTGACAGTTATTTTGTGGTAACGCCCCCTCAGAGAGTTCTCAACTTCCTGTGTGAGATTAACATCAGCCACCTCTGATCATCATCACTCTTGATATGAGAATACAGGAAGTGATCACTTCCTACTGATCTATTTCTTGAAACACACACACACACACACACACACACACACACACACACACACATACACACACACACACTCTCTCTCTCTCAAATTCAAATGAGCTTTAATGGCATGACTTGCACAGTATTGCCAAAGCATTGTCCATTACATGAATAAGGAACAAACAATTATATAATACATAGAACAAGAATAGATCTGTAAAATAATTAAATAAATAAGTACATGCAGTCTTTCTTTTTTCCACAAACAAGAAAAAATATTTAAGACTTAAGCTTAAAAAAAAAAAAAAAAACATCTTTGTACAACATGTAAGAAATGATCTTGCTCCAGTTTTGTCCACTGGCTGACAGTCTTAGTTTGTGACAGGCTGATACATATCTTGCTGCTGTTGTGATCATTTTGGTATTTTTACATTTTTCTGCATTTGGCAATGCCATAAAATGTGGTTTAATTAGTTGTAATTTGTTGAAATATGCAGCTCTAATGTTGTGATAGTAATCACAGTGCAGTAAGAAATGTTCCTCTGTTTCCAGCTCTTTCTGCGAGCACAGTGAACACAGTCTCTGTTCTCGTGGCTGTCGTCCTCTCTCTATAGCCAGATCACTCAGGCTGTACTTCATTAGTGTCTGGAAAACATTCATTATGATGGATGGATGGATGAGAACCTGTGGCTAAATCCACAAGACAGTGTTGATAAAAACACAGTGCAGTGAGGGACACTCCAGTTGACATTTTACTGTAGGCCTAATGTAGATTTTATTTTATTTTTTTCTTATTTAAAGTTTTTTGAAAAACCTGTTGTGTTGATTATGTCATAAATCATTTTCAAATTTAGTTTAATGATGCCAGTATCTGTACTTTTCTCTCTAGTCTATTACAATGATGCATGAATGTGTAGAACCATAATGAAAGCTGCATCATGTGTTTTGAACAACTATATTTAATTATTGTACTAAAAACTAAACAGTGAAACTATGAGTATCTTGTGTGTGGGTGATCTAAACTAATGTTCCTATGATAATTCATAATAAATTAGTATTTTGAACCAATGCTTCTGCAAATGCAAGGCCTCTTTAAAGATATGAGCACAATATGCAAAGTTTTGATTGGAATAGCCTGTCATACAAATAATGACTGTTTTGAGTTTTGTGTCTAGAGTTTGAAAAATTACATCAAGTTTCCATTATTAGAGCAAAAATGATTGTAAAAAACTGTAATTAGATTTTAAAATCTATACGATGTTTGATAGGGAGCCAGTGCAGTGTTGACAGAACCAGGCTAATATGGCCGTACTTCCTGGTTCTAGTAAGAACTCTAGCTGCTGTATTTTGGACCAGCTGTAGTTTGTTGATCAAGCGTGCAGAACAACCACCCAATAAAGCATTACAATAGTCTAACCTTGAGATCATAAATGCATGAATTAGTATTTCTGCATTTGACGTTGAGAGCATAGGTCGCAATTTAGATATATTTTTGAGATGGAAAAACACAGTTTAACAGATGCTAGAAACATGGCTTTCAAATGAAAGATTGCTATCAAACAGCACACCTAGGTTCCTAACTGATGAAGAAGAATTGACCGAGCAGCCGTCAAGTGTTAGATAGTGTTCTAGGTTATTACATGTGGGGTTTTTAGGTCCGATAATTAACACCTCTGTTTTTTCAGAATTTAGCAGTAAGAAGTTACTCATCATCCAATTTTTTATATCGACTATGCATTCCATTAGTTTCTTAATTTTGTGTGTTTCACCGGGCCACAAAGAAATATAGAGCTGGGTATCATCAGCATAATAGTGAAAGCTAACACCATGTCTCCTGATAATATCTCCCAAGGGTAACATGTAAAGCGTGAACAGTAACGGCCCTAGTACTGAGCCTTGAGGTACTCCGTACTGCACTTGTGATCAATATGATACCTCTTCATTCACTGCTACGAACTGATGGCGTTCAGATAAGAACGATTTGAACCATGCTAATGCACTTCCACTAATGAACTAATAAAAAGATACAACCACGATCAGATGATAAGAGCATGTCATTTGTAACTCTAATGAGAGCAGTCTCAGTACTATGATACGGTCTAAATCCTGACTGTAATTCCTCACAGATACCATTTTTCTCTAAGAAGGAATATAATTGTGAGGATTCTACCTTTTCTAATATCTTTGACAGAAAAGGGAGATTTGAGATCGGTCTGTAATTAACTAGATCCTTGGGGTCAAGTTGTGTTTTTTTAATGAGAGGCTTAATAACAGCCAGTTTGAAAGTTTTGGGGACATATCCTAATAACAATGATGAATTAATAATTCATCAAAAGAGGATCTATGACTTCTGGACGAATCTCTTTTAGTAGTTTAGATGGAATAGGGTCTAACATACATGTTGTTGGTTTAGATGATTTAACAAGTTTATACAATTCTTCCTCTCCTATAGTAGAGAATGAGTGGAATTGTTCCTCAGGGGATCTATAGTGCACTATCTGATGCGATATTGTAGCTGACGGCTGCATTGTTACAATTTTATCTCTGATAATATCGATCTTGGAAGTAAAGTAGTTCATAAAATCATTACTACTGTGCTTTTGGGAAATGCCAACACCTGTTGATGCTTTATTTTTCGTTAATTTAGTGACTGTATTGAATAAATACCGGGGGTTATGTTTGTTTTCTTCTAGAAGAGACGAAAAGTAATCAGATCCAGCAGTTTTTAATGCTTTTCTGTAGGATACAGTGTTAATTTTGGCAGGCATTTTTGATTTAGTCTTAGTCTTTATCTTGAGACGAAAATGCTTAATAGTCTTAGTCACATTTTAGTCATTTGAGTCTTTCATAGTTTTAGTCTAGTTTTAGTCATTTGAGTCTTTCATAGTTTTAGTCTAGTTTTAGTCGACGAAAAGTCATTGCATTTTTGTCAACTTTTAGTCATTACTTTTAGTCAAACTGCAGTTATCAACATTTATTTTGGTAGCTATTTTATATGTAGTATTCAAACAAAAATAGACATCAATTCTTCTCTCTTTAGACCAAATCAATTAAGCTTAGTTATGAGAAATTTGAATCAAGGATTGAATTTGGAAAAACTGGAATAAATGTTCATTTTTTGGTAGAGATATAAATTAAACAATTTTTTTCAGATACAGTAGGTTGACTTAACAAGTATACTTTTATTTAACATCTTTTGTTGGTTAACATTTATGACAGATAATTAGGAATGCTGTCCATTTAAGACGGAAGGTATGTATGTAATAGCCTACTGACATACATTCAGTTTTCACCCACCTGTTTAAGCTCACTTAAACCATAACGGACTGTATTTCCGTCAGATACTCTACATGAGAGACATGTGGACTGCTGTGTGTGTATTTGAGCACTGAGAACGGATCGCGCGCTGTATGAGAACTGAAGAAGTGGAGCGTGCGCGAGAGAGAGCACTTCTATCAGCGCGTTTCCGCCTATCGCACCTTCACTAACTTTAAGTTAATCGACAATGAATTGTGACTCCCGGGAAAAACGGGACGTCTGGTCACCCACTCCCTAACCCTTCGGTTGCTGAGGCCATTGTTTCAGATCGCTAGTTCGCGTTTTGGTAGCCTATCCGTCCACCGCGGCTGCCATGCAAACGCACCTTATCCAATGACAGAGACGCACATTTTGAAAGACAAGACAGTTAATTTAGCCTATAGGATGTATTTTGAATGTCCGGTAGTCCTCAAATAACATTTTAGTCCCGTCTCGTCTTGTTAACGAACACGCGCATAAATTTCGTCATAGTTTTTATCATCGGATATTAGTTTTAGCTCGTCAACGTCTCGTCTTAGTCACAGAAAAAAGGTTCGTTGACGAATATTTTTCGTCATCGTCTTCGTCAACGAAATTAACACTAGTAGGATAGGGTATTTTCCCGCCAGGCTATACGAAACACCTCTAGTTTTGTTTTCCTCCATCTGCGCTCCATTTTCCGGGCTGCTCTCTTTAAGTTGCGAGTGTGCTCATTATACCACGGAGTCGGACTGTTTTCTTTGATCTTCCTTAAGCGTAAAGGAGCAACTGTATCTAAAGTGCTAGAAAAGAGAGAGTCCATAGTTTCATGTAAATGTACGATTTTCAGATTTTTATAGATTTGATTGAGTCTATGAGTTGTGTTCTGTACCATATCAGCATTCCCCCTGAGTCTCTGCCCTGCATCACCCCTCTCAGTTTGGTTGATGGTAAAATAATTTCTCTAAACCCAATTGGGCAACCAGTGGACAAATCTCTTACATTCCATGTTTCTTGTAGTATTATAATGTCTGAATTCTGAATTTCTCTTTTGAAATCTGAATGTTGGCTCTTAACACCAAAAATGAAGGACCTAAACCCTTGAATATTCCAACAGGAGATTTTTAAGGAATATGAGCCCATTAATCACCTTTGTTATTTCAAAAACAAGACAAACATCAGTATGATGAATTGACAGATCAAGTAGAATATTTTAAATATTATGATACATATCTGAGAATATATCCATATATAGATTCTTTTTTCAAAAATACATTAAATAATATCAGATCTCTAAGAGGTTCTTTTAAAAAAATAAATATATAAATAAAACACACACACAAACAAACAAACAAACAACACTCTCTCTCTCACACTCTCTCACACACAGTCGACTAACCATTAGTTGTGGCCTAATGGTTAGAGAGTCGGACTCGTAATCCAAAGGTTGTGGGTTCGAGTCTCGGGCCGGCAGGGATTGTAGGTGGGGGGGGGTGAATGTCCAGCGCTCTCTCCACCCTCAATACCACGACTGAGGTGCCCTTGAGCAAGGCACCGAACCCCCAACTGCTCCCTGGACGCCGCAGCATAAATGGCTGCCCACTGCTCCGGGTGTGTGTTCATGGTGTGTGTGTGTTCACTGCTGTGTGTGTGCACGTTGGATGAGTTAAATGCAGAGCACGATTTCAGAGTATGGGTCACACTACTTGGCAGTATGTCACTTCACTTCTCACACACACACATTTACTTAGCTATCTAAATGGGGACATTACATAGACTTCTATTGTTTTTATATATAGATAGTTATGGATTTTTAAGATAATCCTAACCCTACCACTCACAGAAAACTTTCTGCATTTTTACAATACGGTTGCTCCTTTACGCTTAAGGAAGATTAAGGAAAAGAGTCCAACACCATGGTATAATGAGCACACTCGGGCCCTAAAGAGAGCAGCCCCGAAAATGGAGTGCAGCTGGAGAAAAACAAAATTAGAGGTATTTCGTATTGCTTGGTGGGAAAGTACCCTATCCTACAGAAAAGCATTAAACACTGCTAGATCTGCTTACTTTACGTCTCTTAGAAGAAAACAAACACAACCCCAGGTATTTATTTAATACAGTGGCTAAATTAACAAAAAATATAACATCAGCAGGTGCAGACATTACCCAGCAGCACAGTAGTAATGACTTTATGAACTACTTTACTTCCAAGATCGAAACTATTAGAGATAAAATTGTAACCATGCAGCTGTCAGCCACAGTATCGCATCAGTTCCACTCATTCTCTTCTATTGGAAATGAAGAATTGTATAAACTTGTTAAATCATCTAAACCGCCAACCTGTATTTTAGACCCTGTTCCATCTAAGCTCCTAAAAGAGGTGCTTCCAGAAGTAATAGATCATCTTCTGAATATTATTAACTCATCATTTTCAGAATCAGAATCAGAATGAGTCGTTGGTGTAGAGGGAGAAGAGCAGTGGGGAGAGTACGCAGCCCTGAGGAGCTCCAGTGCTGATGGTACGAGTGCTGGATGTGAATTTACCAAGCTTTACTAACTGCTGTCTGTCTGGATGACTAGCAATTCCTTACTGCTAAATTCTGAAAAAAACAGAGGTGTTAATTATTGGACCAAAAACTTTGGCATGTAATAACCTAGATCACTGTCTAATACTTGATGGCCGCTCTGTCAATTCTTCTTCATCAGCTAGGAACATAGGCGTACTTTTTGATAGCAATCTTTCCTTCGAAAAACATTTTTCTAGCATTTGTAAAACTGCATTTTTCCATCTTAAAAATATATCTAAATTACGACCTATGCTCTCAATGTCAAATGCAGAAACATTAATTCATGCATTCATGACCTCAGGGTTAGATTATTGTAATGCTTTATTGGGTGGTTGCTCTGCACGTTTAATAAACAAACTGCAGCTGGTTCAAAATGCAGCAGCTGGAGTTCTTACTAGAACCAGGAAGTATGACCATATTACCCCGGATCTGTCAACACTGCACTGACTCCCTATTAAACATTGTATACACTTTAAGATCTTTCTAATTACCTATAAAGCTCTGAATGGTTTGGCACCTCAATATTTGAGTGAGCTCTTATCGTATTATTGTCCTTCACGTCCACTGCGATCTCAAAACTCTGGCCATTTGATAATACCTATAATATCAAAATCAACTGCGGGTGGGATATCGTTTTCCTATTTAGCGCCCAAACTCTGGAACAATCTACCTAACACTGTTCGGGAGGAAGACACACTCTGTCAGTTTAAAAGACCCATCTCTTTAACCTGGCTTTCACATAATACACTATCGCATTTCTATTAATTATTATTTAGTCATTTAGCAGACGCTTTTATCCAAATCGACTTACAAATGAGGACAACAGAAGCAATCAATTGTAGTATTAAAACAACTTAAAACAGATCCAAAACTAAAAGCTAAAAATTTATAAATACTACCTATACACATTTTAAAAATAAAGAAATTAAATGAAAATGACAAATGCATACAACAAAATTTCAAAATTTAACATTTAAAAAAAATAAAAAAAATAAAATAAAGCTAAAAACAATTCAAAATATTAAAGAACAAAAGGTATGAGTATCATAATGATTCTAACATAACACTAAGCCAAACACCAAAAAAAAAACAACTATATATATGTATGTACAACCACACACACATAGGCAAGGCAAGGCAAGGCAAGTTTATTTATATAGCACATTTCATACACAGTGGTAATTCAAAGTGCTTTACATAAAAGAAAGTGAAATAGACATTAAAAATCAATAAAAACATGGAAATACAAATAATAAAAACAAGGAATTTTAAAATGATATAGAAATTGATTTAAAATAAAATGATTATACATAAAATTAATTGCAGTCAGTTCAGACATATAGCACAGTGCTCATTCAACAAATGCACAGTTAAACAGATGAGTTTTGAGTCTTGATTTAAATGTGGCTAATGTTTTAGCACATCTGATCTCTTCTGGAAGCTGGTTCCAACTGCGGGCCACATAATAGCTAAAAGCAGACTCCCCTTGTTTTGTGTGAACCCTTGGTATTTCTAACTGACTCGATCCTAATGATCTCAGTGGTCTGTTCGGTTTATATTCAGTGAGCATATCAGCAATAAATTTAGGTCCTGGGCCATTGAGTGACTTATAAACAAGTAAAAGTACTTTAAAATCAATCCTAAATGTAACTGGAAGCCAGTGTAAGGACCTGAGGACTGGTGTGATATGCTCAGATTTTCTGGTTCTAGTCAGAATCCTGGCAGCAGCATTCTGGATGAGCTGCAGCTGTCTAATGGTCTTCTTGGGAAGGCCGGTGAGGAGACCATTACAATAATCCACCCTGCTGGTGATAAAGGCATGAACAAGTTTCTCCAAGTCTTGACTGGAAACAAAACATCTAATTCTTGCAATATTTTTGAGATGTAGCACTGGCCAAGAAAGCACAGCAGCGTCTCTACTTCCTCCGCAAACTCAGAAGAGCCAGAGCCCCGGCCCCCATCATGTGCACCTTCTACAGAGGCACCATCGAGAGTATCCTGACTAGCTGCATCACTGTGTGGTATGGCGCTTGCAACGCATCCTGCCGCAAGTCACTTCAGCGCATAGTGAGAGCAGCTGAGAAGATCGTTGGTGTCTCTCTCCCCTCCCTCCAGGACATCTACAGCACCCGTCTCACCCGCAAAGCCCTCCGCATTGCAGGCGATCCCACCCACCCGACACACAGCTTCTTCAGTCTGCTGCCATCAGGGAGGAGACTGCGGAGTCTCCAGGCGAGGACCAGCAGACTGAAGGACAGCTTCATACATCAGGCTGTCAGGAAGCTGAACTCCCTCCCGTCCTTGCCCCCCCTCCCCTCTTTCACCCCCATTTAACACAGCAACACACTAGGAACTCTGACTCTGTGACACCCCCCCCCCCCCACCGACCAACAACTGTAACCGGCACCTGTCACGTGTGCAGCATTGGCTGATCACTACCCATCCAACATTGACTGCAAATTACCTCTTCGGGTAGTCTGACAAAAACTATCCGAACAGTCTCTTCGACTTGTCACTTTAACAGACTGATAAGCTCTTCTTGCACTACACTCATAACAAAACAAAACATCTGCACAGTTTTGTTTTTGTTTTTGTACATTCAACTGGTTTGCACTCCATCTATTCTGCCATGTGCCTTATGCACTTTATCTATCTCTCTTGTTTTTATTTTCTACAATGTCCTCAGACTGATAAGCTCTTTTGCACTACAAATATATCTACACAGTGTTGTTTATTTAACTGGTTTTGCACTCTATCTGCCATGCGCCTTATGCCACTTTATCGATCTAATTCTTATTTTTTTCTACAATATCCTCATTTGTATAATTGTATAGTTGTATGTACATATGTTTAAACTGTATTTATCTGTATCTGAACGTGTTTAATGTTAACTGTATGCACCAAGGGTCTGAGAGTAATGCAATTTCGATTCTCTGTATGTATGTACTGTACATGCTGATTTAGTTACTGCTTTGACATGACTACTGAAACTAAGGTCTGTCTCCAGAATCACCCCAAGATTTCTGACTTGATTTTTAGTTGTTTGACCCCTAGAGTCAAGGTATGCATTCACCTTGAGAACTTCATCTTTGTTTCCAAATGCAATGACTTCAGTTTTCTCCTTGTTTAACTGAATAAATTTCTGGCACATCCAACTGTTAATTTCATCAATGCATTGGCAGAGGGAGTCAATGGGGCTGTAGTCATTTGGAGATAAGGCTAGGTAAATCTGGGTATTGTGGCGGGAGGAGCAAACGACAGACACAGTGGGCGTGGCGTCAGGCCTCGGGAGAGGTTTTTATTAAACAAAAATATTAAAATAAAGTGTCAAAAGGGGGAAAAGTGTCCAAAATAAACATCTGGTGTCCTCGTTGTGCTGCGGGGCTTGTGAAGGAGGGCAGTGTTCAGGACGGAAGGGTCCAGGTAAGGGGCGGAATCCGGTGGCCGCACGCGCTCCCCTCCTGGTCCGGGGCGCGAGGGGCGGCGGCTTCTGCTCGCGGCTTCGTCCTCTGCTGGCCGCGGCACTTCTGGGGGACTCTACGGCCCGGCATCCTGGCCCGTCGGCCGTATCACGAGTGCGGCGTCATCTGGACTGCGGGTCCGGCGGCTTGCGTCTCTGGCGGCGGCAGGAAATCCCTAAACGCTCCCTTCCTGGACCCGCGAGGACACCAGGGTGCATGCACGAGGGAAGAGACCGGTCTCCAGAGGAGAGGCGCGCTCGGCATTTAAACGGCGGCGGTGATGAGGCTCTATTCACATCAGGTGCGCCTCATCACACGCCGCCAGCCCTGGCTGTTTCAGCGCCCCTCCTCTCTCACACACCCACTCCCGTCGGGAGCCTGGTGAAGGGCGGCGAATACAGGACGGGGTGGTGATGACAATAAGGGGGGAGGCAGCCGACTCGTCACAGTATCATCAGCATAGCTGTGATAGGCAATTTGGTTCTTCCTCATTATCTGACTTAGTGGGAGCATATATAGGCTAAACAAGAGCGGGGCAAGAATTGAGCCTTGTGGGACTCCACATGTCATGGCCGTCCACTTAGACTTATGCTCTCCTATACTCACATAATAACCTCTCCCTTCTAAGTATGACCTGAACCATTTGAGTGCCATCCCAGAAAGCCCGACACAGTTTTCCAGTCTCTCTAGAAGTATGTTATGATCGACAGTGTCAAACGCAGCACTAAGATCTAGTAGTACCAGCACTGATATTTTGCCAGAATCAGAATTGAAGCGAATATCATTTATTATCTTAATGAGTGCTGTCTCTGTGCTGTGATGTGCTCGGAAACCAGATTGAAAATTGTCCAGGTATCCATTTGAGTTTAAGTAGTTGTTCAGCTGATTAAAAACTACCTTTTCAATGATCTTACCTATGAAAGGAAGATTTGATATGGGTCTATAGTTGCTCAACATGGTGTTATCAAGATTGCGCTTTTTCAGAAAGGGCTTAACAACTGCAGTTTTAAGGGAGTTTGGAAAAGTCCCAGAAAGAAGTGAGGCATTCACCACTTCTAAGAGATCAGCTTCTAAACAGTTAAGCACATTTTTGAAAAAGGATTTTTGACCACTTTTTGAAGTGTGTCAAGATAGCAGGTTGAAGATTTAAGGTGCTGTACTATTTCTTCCAAAATTTTGTTATCATTTTTTTTTAAAAACACAGATAGTCACTTCTTTTTGAAATTGCGGTCGAATCTGTGTGACCTCTGCATAACTTGAGGATGTGCCAATCGCTTTTCTGATATTATTGATCTTCTCAGAAAGGAAGGAAGCAAACTCATTGCATTTGCTGTCGGAGAGCATTTCACTGGGAATCTGACTTGGGGGGTTTGTCAGTCTCTCAACAGTCGCAAAAAGAGTGCGAGTGTTGTTTAAGTTACTGTTTATAAGGTTTGAAAAGAAAGTCTGTCTAGCTGTGGCTAGTTCCACATTGCATGAAGCATGAAGGCTGTCTTTATAGATGCTATAGTGAATTCCAGTTTCGTCTTCCACCACATCCGCTCAGCTTTTCTGCATTGTCTTTTCATGCTCTGAACTGCTGTTGATTTTCCCCAAAGTGATTTTTGTCTGCCAGTCTTCTTGCTGACCTTTATCGGAGCAATATCATCAATAACATTCTTAAATTTTGAGTTAAATAACTCAAGGAGAAGATCAACAGGGTCTGCAGAAATGCTTGGTGTTAATGATATTGCCTTCATAAATAGCGCACTAGTGTTCTCGTTAATGCATCTCTTTCTGATAGAGACAGATCTAGATTCAGTGGTAACAGAGATCAACATATCAAAGAAAATACAGAAGTGATCAGATAGTGCTACATCCTTAATTACAATGGATGAGATGTTTAGACCTCTACTGATGAGTAAATCTAGAGTGTGTCCACGATTGTGTGTGGGTCCGTGCACATGCTGACTCAGGTCAAAAGTGTTTAAAACAGTTATAATTTCTTTTGTAGTTTTGATTTCTGCATTATCATGTGAATATTAAAATCCCCTGCAATAGCAAAACAGTCAAACTCTGAGGAAATCATTGATAACAGTTCAGTGAACTCAACAAAGGCTGGAGAATATTTTGGAGGCCTGTAAATAATGATAAACAGGGTTCGTGGAGCACCTTTCAGCACAATACCTAGGTGTTCAAAAGACAAATACTGACCAAATGACATTTGCTTGCACTGATAAACATCTTTAAACAGAGCAGCTACACCTCCACCTCTCCTAACAGTCCTGCAGACACTTATAAAATTAAAGTTAGGAGGGGCTGTTTCATTGAGGACTGTTGCACTGCAGCTGTCTTCTAACCATGTTTCATTTAGAAACATAAAATCCAGGGCCCGTATTCATGAAGAATTTTAATGCAAAAAGTAGCTCCTAGTGACAAAATTCTAAGAAAAATCTTAGAAATGTGGGCGTTTACTCTTAAAATTAAAGAAAAAATCCTAGTAAAGAAAAAAGTAATTCAGAAAGCATCTTTACCCTTAAAAGAGGTCTTAAGGTCAAACTTGTTAGGAGCACGGACGAGGACTTTTAAGAGGCTTAAGAGTTTCTTTAGCAGAGGAGAAAATGGCAGAAAGACGAAGAGGGAGAAAAAATGTGTTGCACACAATGGATGACAGTGAGTTAATAAGACGCTATAGATTAGATCGTGCAGGGATCATGTTTGTGACTGATCTTATTAGAGACGCGCCAAACATCTCCAACACAGCGCAGAAATGCCATAGCGCCAGAAATGAAAGTAATCACTACATTACGATATTTGGCAACTGGGAAAATGCAACAGTGCAGTAGTGATGATTTGGGTCTGTCACAACCTTCTGTAAGCAGAGTGATCACACAAACAATTACAGCACTTTCAGAACCTCTTATTGTGTCGCGGTTCATTTCGTTTCCACTGGACATTCCCACCTTGCAGGCTCAAAAAACTGCATTTATGAATATAGCAGGCTTCCCTGGTGTTGTCGGAGTAATTGATGGAACCCACATCCGAATTATTGCACCGTCGGAAGACGAGGACGTTTATGTTAATAGAAAGAGGTACCACAGCATAAACGTTCAAGTTGTTTTCAGTGCAGATTATAGGATTGTAGACATTGTTGCAAAATGGCCCGGCGCAACACATGATGCCAGGATACTGGCGGAGAGTGGCCTGAGACATCTGTTTAAAGGACGTCGTATTCCAGCAAATTGCCACTTGTTAGGGGACAGTGGTTATCCTTGTAAAACATGGCTCCTCACACCTTATCTCCGTCCTGACCAGGGGTCACAGCTAAATTACAACAGGTAACAGTGACAACATACACTTAATGTGTGTGGACTTCAAATTTAGAGAACAACAAATGTGTTGCAGTAGTATTTGTAGGCTACTCTACTTCCCATAAATAACCTACCATTATGTTTTGAAAATATCAACTGAATTCTGTTTTTTTATTATAAAAATTCTATATTTTTATTAACTCACTTTATTAGAGCTCACAAGAAAACACGAGCCGTAGTTGAGCGGGGTATTGGTCAACTAAAGAGGCGCTTTCACATTTTGCATGGAGAGGTGCGACTGGCACCAGGAAAGGTCTGCAAAGTGATAACAGCCTGTGCAGTGCTTCATAACATCTGTAAAGCCAGAGAAATTGCAGACCCTCCCACGGACAATCGGGCTGATGAAGAGGATGATGAAGAATACCCTCCACAAGGGAGGGATCTGTCCCAAAGTGGGAATCCTTATAGAGCCCAGTTTACTAATTTGCATTTCATGTAAGTTACAGTGAATGTAATATAAAAATCGTGACTAAACAGACACTAGCAAACATTTTCATTAGAAAGATATTATGAAGACACAAAAAACATATTATTTGTTATTAGTTTTATTTTTGAGTAGCTCAATTTTTAGTTTGTAGTACTCCTGCTGTAGATGGAGTACTATTTTCTGCTGCTTTAGGACATCCATCTCCATCTCCAGTTTTTTGTCTACTAGGGATGGTGTTGGAGTAGCTGCGGTGGCAGCAGAAGGCAGGGAATAAGGCGCTTCGGGTGGCAGCAGAAGGCAGGGAATAAGGCGCTTCGGGCTGAAGGTCACCCATCTGCGATGTCGACGGTCCCCATTCCTCTGCTGAAGGCTCTGTGCTACTGAAAGGAGAAAACATTTAATCTCTGTTATTTAAAATAAATTTAGGGCAATTTGTTGTTTTTTTTTCAGTTCATAGAATGCCAGATAGAAATATGAGAAATGGCCTTGCCTATGTTAAATAAAAACGTGTCTTTATATTGTGTTACTTGGCTGTTGGTTTATTAAAATTACTATTTTTGTAGTTCCACTAGCTGAATCATTGAGCTGTCTGTGCCCTCCTTCAAACCGGTAATACTTGTTTCTGAGTGACCTAAGATGTTGAACACGGTTTGGCCTACTTGGGACAGCTGTTTAGCAGGTGGTCCCCCCCCAGAAAAAAATACAGTGGACCACATGTACAGTATACATATAATTGTTTGAGATAAGTTTGCCAGCGGTTTAAAAAAAGTGTTATAGCACTCACCTGTGCGTGATGACTCCCGCTTGTGTGTTGCAATTTCCTCTCTGGCTTTTGATTGCAACACATACCAGCGTTTCTCGCAGTCTTCACTGGTGCGCACAAGCAGGGGGAATGAACCGTTAATAGTTTGTGCTATATGCTCCCATGTCTGCTTCTTGTCCCGTGCTGTGACACCCGGCCCGAATTTTCCTTTAAGAATGGCCTTGTGTTCATCCACTAACTGGGCTAACAGTAAACACTGTTCCTCTGTCCAGTTGGGCTTTCTCGCCCTTCTGGGTTTTGATTCCATGTTTGATACATTAAAACCAACATTCAAACCACCACTTAAATAGACAGCAATCAGTGTAATTGGAAAGAGTGGAACAATTTTTATCATTCTAAGCCAATCAAATACATTATAGGAAATTAAAAGCATGGTAAATAAAAAAAAGGATTTATCTACACACATATAATGTGTGTGTGTGTGAGAACGGTCAAATAGGAAAAATTACACATGTAAATTCAAAGTGAAGGATTAGAATAGACCCTATACTTAAAATCACTCTTTTTTTCCTTCTTGGACAACCAACCAATCACAGTCTTCAAAAGATTGTGTCATACATAGCAACGGTCATACATAGCAACGGGGTCAACCCCGCCTCCTCACTAAGATGAAAGTTTTTGTCTTTTCCTTACTCAGAGTTGCTCTCAGATCGGTCCTGAATCGCTCTTTAGCTAAGACTCCTATGTAAAAGTTTTTAAGCTAAATTAAGAGTTTTCTGGGAGGATTCTTAGAATCTTTATGAATGCGGGCCCAGGTTGTTTGTGGTTATTAAATCGTTGATCAGAAATTATTTATTTTTAAGTGAGCGAATGTTTAAAAATGCTAACTTGATGGAATTACATTTTGTCTCTACAGCAATCTTAGATTGATGCATTATAGGCCGCAGGTTAGGTGGGTCAGCTGTACGGCTTGAGAAGGCCTTAGACTTTCTATCGCGTGATAAAACAGAAATAGAGGAGGCTACGGGCACACTGGGTTCCCGCTTTTTCTGTAAACATTTGTGAATGTTGTGGCTAATATAGCGGGGACCCGACTCATATCACTGAGAGCTGTTGTGATGAAGACGAGCCCACCAGCTCGCCTTCGGGGAAAAATGTGAGTCCGTGAAGGGATGTAAAAATGATGGCTCACTCGCAAAAGCACTCTTGTGCAAGGTGGAATTTATTTACAGTGCCAGAAAGATTGTCCACAGTGAAGAATATATACAAGTGTACCCAAAAATGACAAAAATCCAAAGTATCAAATAAACAACAAAAGGGAAAAATAAACCAGAAAATAATCCAACAATGATATATTCCATAAACAGGTATCCACAATATACGAAGGGTTTTGCTTGAGGCACCGCAGTAGCACTCTTGCATCGACTTGGTAAACAAGTACTGTCTCTATGTTTGGCCTCGCCGTATATAGGCCAAACCCCGCCCCTTTTTTGGGCCATACCATTCACTGGTAAGAATAACATTTAACACACACAAATACCACATCTATTCGTTATCTGTTATACTTAATACTAAATCACTTCCAATCTATTTATATATATAATTAACACTTAGTCCACTAACACATAATACATTTAACACATAATTTCCACACTTAAATACACCTATTCATACTAGACAATGGTTTCGCCAGCTTCCGGTTGCGCTGCGCGGCGCGACCAATCCCGAGATGTCATAAACGGCTGCCGCTTGTTCGTTCGGTTTGGTCGGCGCGGTGTTTCCCGCCGGAAGACTGACTACGCCCACACAGACAAACATCACAGGGACGAAACGACACGACAAGTGCAGTGTAAGTGTATGAAATGACTGGGAAATTGATATGTACAGAGGAGAGGGCTGCCATGGGAGAATGTCCAGGTGCTACCAGGATTGCGTGTGCACCCGCTACTCTGATAGCGGCAACGGCTGGGAGGATGAATGAGGTAAGTAGTGGTGTGTGTGTGTTGTTTTTCAGTTGTTTTTGGTTCACCTACACCAGATGGAGAGGGGTTTGGGCCCTGGCGTTGTGGCAGCGGCCGGAGAGCTCTCGCAGGAGGAGGAGGGTGAGCTGGGCCTGCAGTCTTTGGTGGTTGTGGGGCCCGCCGTTTTTTAGTTGATATCTGGGGGCTTGCAGCGAAAGAGTGGGAGAGTTTGGTCCCAGCATACACCAGTTCCTCCATTTTCTGTGAGAAGCTTAGAAGTGGAGATGCTGGAGAGAGGGAAAGTGTGTCTGGTGAGCAGGGCTCTGGCTCTGGTGTTTCCGCTGGCTGTGAGATGTTATCCTGTCTTAATCCCTGGCTATTTTCCAGAAAGTCGTCCTTGGGTGCTGAGTCTTGGAGCTGTTGTAATACGTCACAGTCTGCATGTGATGAGCTCTGTGGGCAGGGCTCAGCTGGGATGTCCATGAGCAGTGCTTGTTGTGGCTGCGTGGTGTTATCAGCATGCCTTGTGGGATGTGTCAGCCACATGTTGACTCAGAAGCTGACATGAAGTCCTGTGGTCACTCATATACTGTCCAGGTGTGTGTGTGCCATTCAGGCTGAGTAGATTGGCACACACCGCTGAAGGATGACGGAGGGAGAAATAGATATTGTCCTTTAGCACTCTTGCAGCGAGTTTGTTTGGGTGGAGGCTATCCAGTTTAAACAGTTGTCTGTGGCCCCAGAAAAGATTGCAGTTGTCGATGAAGTTGACTCCTTTTATACTGCAGGTTCTTTGTAGCCATGTATTTAGCCCAAGCAACCGTGAAAACATGTTAGTTCCCCTTGCTGGGAGTGGTCCACTGATGAACGACTGGACTTCAAGACTTTGACGAGTTTCAAAGAGTTCACTGAAATCCTTCTTAAGGAGTTCTGACTGCTCCTTCCGAATATCATTCTTCCCCACATGGATGATGACTCGATTTGCTGTCTTGTGCTTTATCAGAATGTTCCGAAGTTCTTTGTTCACATCAGAGACGGTTGCTTGAGGAAAGCAGTATGTAGTTGTAGTCCTGCTACTGATGTTTCTGATAATAGCGTCACCCACTATCAGAGTCCTGGGCTCGGCTGCGCTCTGAGCTGAAAGCTGCTGTCTGCTCGACCTTGAGCGCCTGTTAGTAGCGATGTTAGCTGCTGGCTGATTCGATCCGTGTTTAGTCACATTTGTGGATTCCTCACCCACATTCATTAATGCTTCAAATCTGTTCTCAAGATGTATAGGGGGTGGTAGGATACCAGTGTTTACAAGTCTTATCATAGCCGTATCTGGGGTAGAGGATGCTACGGCGGCAATACGAGATACTTGTGATAATCTGATGTCTCGATTGCCTTTGGGTCTCGCTCCCTGTTTGTGCCATCGATTTGTCTGTCGATCTGTTTCGGCTTTTTCCTCTACATGTATAAACTGTTGAGATTCACTAGATTCACAGGACTCACCGGCTGTATGCTGAGGGGGTCCGTGATGACCATCTGCTGTGTGTTCCGCCTGTTTTGGAAGTCCAGCAAGTAACTTTGTTGCAAGAACCACAATCCTTTGTAGAAGTCTATAAATGTGACATACATAAATATATATGTATACACATTTATAAATTCAATATATATATAATTTCATTTCCATTTAGTTTGTTGAAGTATTAACATCACTCAAATTAAATTTCTTTCTAAAGATTCTGCTTTAGCCTAGATTTAAACTGATTAAACTGCTGATTTTGTCTGGCCAGAGGAGAATGACACTCTTTCGACAAACTATTTCCCCGTCTAAATACTGTAAAGCTGATATAAAGCCACCCAGCTTTATATCAAGCCGATGTAAAGCTGCTTTGACACAATTTGCATTGTTAAAAGCACTATACAAATAATATTGATTTGACAAAGGGCGGTTTTGTCAGGTTTAGCTTGACCTGTACAAATTTGTCCCCAAAATATGGTAATAGGTACTCTCTCTCTCTTTGTTACGGTACTGTGGTTGTAGTAGAAATAAGGCGTCCAACAAAAGTACAAACAAAAGAGTAATATTTAATAAACAGCTTCAACACACATATGGCACTATGTAAACTCAAGATCCGACAAACATAAAGGCAGAACTGAGGACTTATAAAGGGAGAGGAACAAACGAGGAAAGAAGGTAATTAATTAAACACAGGTGATGACGATCATTAATTAACAAAACTAGGACACAAACTAAAACAGGAAGAACCAAATATGGGCAGAAAGGAAACTAAACAGAAACAGATACGTTACAGTATCTCCCCCTCCCGGAAGGTGCGTCCCGCACCATAACAGTAACATCGGGGAGGGGGGGCGGGCGATGGATCAGGAGCCTTGGGAGACCATGGCAGGACTGGAGACTCGGGAGTCCATGGTGGATCAGGAGCCTTGGGAGGCCATGGCAGGACTGGGGACTCGGGAGACCATGGCAGATCTGGAGACTCAGGACACCATGGCGGGACTGGAGATTTGGGACACCATGGCGGATCAGGGAGCTTGGAAGGCCATGGCGGATCAGGGAGCTTGGAAGGCCGTGGCGGATCAGGGAGCTTGGAAGGCCATGGCGGATTGGGGTCTTTGGACTGCCATGGCGGATCGGGGTCCTCGGACTGCCATGGCGGGTTTATTTCTTTGAGAGCCCCAGATGGATTAGGGGGCTCCGTGGCCTTGGCCCTTGGCCCAGCCACACAGACTAAGGCTATATGGCCCCCCCCCCCCCCCCCCAAATTTTCTTTGGGCTGTTCCCCTCTGGGGGCCCCACTGGAGGAGCGGGCTCTGAAAGATGCTCTGGAGGAGCGGCCACTGGAGGGCGCTCTGGAGGAGCGGACTCTTGGGGGCGCACGGGAGGTGCGGAGCTGGACGGAACCAGCGGAGACGAAGGAGAGCTGGACTGGACCAGCGTAGATGCAGGAGGGCGCTCTTGTAGCGTGGAAACCTGATGACGCTCTTGCAGCGCGGACACTTGAGGGCGCTCTTGCAGCGCGGACATTAGAGGGCACACGGGGGGCGCGGAGCTGGACGGGACCAACGAAGAAGAGCTGGACGGGACCAGCGGAGACACAGGAGGGCGCTCTTGCAGCGCGGACACTGTGGGGCGCTCTTGCAGCGCGGACTCTGTGGGGCGCTCTTGCAGCGCGGACTCTGTGGGGCGCTCTTGCAGCGCGGACTCTGTGGGACGCTCTTGCAGCGCGGACTCTGTGGGGCGCTCTTGCAGCGCGGACTCTGTGGGGCGCTCTTGCAGCGCGGACTCTGTGGGGCGCTCTTGCAGCGCGGACTCTGTGGGGCGCTCTTGCAGCGTGGACTCTGTGGGGCGCTCTTGCAGCGCGGACACTTGAGGATCAGGAACGGCACTCCTGGCCGTGGCTTGAGAACTGGATTCTCGGGGATCGGGATCCGCACTCCTGGCCGTTGCTTGAGAACTGGATTCTCGGGGACGCTCTGAAAACGCGGATTCAGAATTCAGCAGCGCGGGGCTGAACGGAACCAGCGGAAACGAATGATAGCTGGGCGGAACCAGCATAGACGAAGGAGAGCTGTGCGGAACTAGCGGAGACTCAAGTGGGCTGGACGGGACCAGCGGGATCACAATTGTGGTGAACGGCGCAACGTTCTTCGCCTGTCGCGGCGGCATCCTCCTCGCCGCAGGCGGAACATTCATCGCCATGGGTAGGGCTCCGGCTCGGGGTCGGAGGCTCTCCAGACAATGGATGGTGGCTTCTCTCCAGTCGAGATCGGAGATGTCTGGGAGCTCTCGCTGTTGGTGGAAGGTGAGCCCGAGCCGGAGCATCATCTTAAGTGTCCCTCCATCCAGCGTGCTGGCGAGGGCGAGAGGCGCAAAAGCCAATATAAAGCTTGCTGGATCCTGGTTGGCTTGAGCCAGATCAAAAAATTGCGCCAGTTCGCCCATCTTCTGTTGCGGTCGGATCTTCTGTTACGGTACTGTGGTTGTAGTAGAAATAAGGCGTCCAACAAAAGTACAAACAAAAGAGTAATATTTAATAAACAGCTTCAACACACATATGGCACTATGTAAACTCAAGATCCGACAAACATAAAGGCAGAACTGAGGACTTATAAAGGGAGAGGAACAAATGAGGAAACAAGGTAATTAATTAAACACAGGTGATGACGATCATTAATTAACAAAACTAGGACACGAACTAAAACAGGAAGAACCAAATATGGGCAGAAAGGAAACTAAACAGAAACAGATACATTACAGTCTTACACACACACACACTTTACCACAGCAGTAGAGTCATAACTACAAACACCAATAAACAGAACAGTACTCTCTGTCTCTGTCTCTGTCTCTCACACACACACACACACACACACACGCGCACACATCTAAATCCTATCTAAATGGGGTCATTGCAAAGACTTCTGTTTATATATACAGCTAAAACTATAAATTAAACCAAAACCACACTAACCCTAACTAAAAATGTTCTGCATTTTTCCACACACACACACAAAAAACTTTTTTGGTAACACTTTATTTCGATAGTCCAGTTTAGACATTCTACTAACAGTAAGTAACTTTGCAACTACATGTCAACTAGCAGTCATTAGAGTATTAGTAGACTGTCTGCTTAATATCTTCTAACACTTTATTTTGATGGGTCCACAACATACAACATACTGACTATGAGAAACTATGCAAGTATTTGTCAACTTATTCTATCCCTAAACCTACCCTAACAGTGTACTCTGAGACATAGTAGACATGCAGCTGCAAATTAATGAGAATTAGTTGGCATGTAGTTACACAGTTACTTATAGATAGTTCACTTTAGACATTCTACTATCAAAATAAAGTGTAACCCTTTTTTTTACTTCATGTTTATACTGTTTTTACAAATGAGGACATCCTCAAGGTGGTTTGTTCAGGTTCAACTCGTCCTCAAAATAATTAAGTAGGTGCAAACACACACAAACACACACACACACACACACACAGAGAGAAAGAACGGTAACATTTCAAACTAAACTAAAGAGCTTATGGACAGAGAATCATGTAAACATGCAGATGTGATTAATCTGGACCGTTCGCTGGAAAACACATCACACACATGAAAAATAAAATACCAACCTCTGAGATCAGACTCAGACACACAGATGATTTTAATGAAGAACTGTTTGAGTTGCTCAATCACTGACGAGAAAAACCACAAAGAATCAGCTGTATGGATCTTCTGATGTTCCTCTGGAAACTGTTCAGTTCTGCCAATAAAACACTGAATTAAACCGACTGTACTGCAGCAACGAAACAATGTTTCATGGGCAGAGCTCTCTCACACACACACACACACTGATAACAGTGCACAAGTATGTGGTGTTCTCATGTTACACTTTTGCTCACGTTTCACAAACAGTTCAGAGAACGACGTGTTACACTCCTATAACAAATTAAACATTAGAATGATAACAGACGACAGAAAACTAAAGTCAAAAACTGGGAAATTCTCCAAGCTCCAGTCTCATAACACAAATATGATCAGAATGTTTAGACTAACACACACACACACACACACACACACACACACACACCTAACTCTCTAAATGGGGCCATTGCATAGACTTCAACAGTTTTTATACACAGCTAATTACAAATACTGTTTTATTTATTTTTTAACATCTGAGGACATTCCAAAAAAGAGGTTTTGCTCATTTCAGGTACAAACCAGGATTATCACAATTAACTAAAACTAAACTAAGACTAAAACCATAAAAAAAAAAAAATCAATAACATTAAAAAAAGTAACTAAAATAAAATAATATTTTTTTTATTTCGGCTAGTTTCCAAGGTATCATTTATCTATTTTTTTGCACTAAAAATACCTAAAAAATTAAGTAAAAGTATATAGATATGTTTAAAGTAATAATAATTAAAATTACAAGAACACACAACAAAATGACTAAAATGTAACTAAAATGAACATACATATAAAATACAGAAATAAACACTAATTCATAATATTTATAAAAAAAACTATAAGTTTCTTGAGACTAAAATAGCATTGGTACAAACACACAGCCAGCAAAAACGGACAGAATAACCAAACACCAGATCATAGCAGAAATATCTTTATTACTGAATGATTCCTTCATATAATTTTTTTATAAACAATACACAGACTATGTTATGAAATTAATGATGACGTTTGCTGTAACAGACTGATATAAAGACACATTCATAAACTTAGCAGCAGGAAAACCGTATTTTGATCATAACTGTCATTGATGTATATCACATGCATATGTCCATATATCATATATAAGTTTAGTTAACATCTCTGAAAACAAACTCCACTCACATCCTGATCTTACTGTGAACGGTTCGACAAAAACTAGACTTCATAATCATGAAATCATAAAAAACGTAGAGTTCGTCACATTACGGGTGTTTCATGTTGAAATGTTCCAGTTACTTCAGGAGCGATTCGTTGTGTGTTTGCACTGTTGATTAGCAGCTTATTCGACTCTTCTCACTTCCAGTCGAACCTTCTTCCGACCATCTCGAAGAACTTCTGATTGGGTTCGTGAAAGAAGTCGTAGAGTTTGCGCAGGATTTGGGGTGCCACGCGCGGATGTTTGCGACCTTTAGAGCCGTGCAGGCATCGCTCGCGCCGGCGGTCGCGCAAACAGAAGAAACCCTTGGTCTGGTTGAAGTAGAAGTTGGAGGCGTTTATCTGTGGCTCCAGATGAAGGAACTCCTCCACCTTCTTCATCTCCGCAAGAGGGCTTCGAATCAGCGCATCTCCGTCCACGAGATGAACGCGACTCCTGGGAAACACGGAGAGCCAGCGTCGCATATGGACGTGATACAGACTGTGGTTCAAGGCTTTGTAGTCCAGGTTGAGCTCTCCGTCGCGCATCAGTAGCGTCTCGAGCGTCTGCTGCCGTTTGCGTTTCTCCAGACGGTTGTGGAAGACTTGCGTATAATCGGACAGCAGTCGCTCGGTCGGCTCGCGGACGATCAGCAGCAGTCGTGCGTCGGGATTCATCTGCCGGATTCGTTCGGGAACGCGAGCGGAGGTGAAGTACGCCGGGGTTTTCTCCACCGTCAGCTGACCCGGCCGGGCGAACGGCATCTGGGAGACGTACCAATCCACGCCGCGCCGGTAATGACTGTCCCAGTCGAAGAAGTGAACTTCCTTCTGAGCCGCGACGACATCGCTGTGGAGGTTTAGCATCTCGATTAAAGCTCGCGTGCCGCCCTTCCTCACGCCGATGATGATGATGTCGGGCAGATGGCGCGTGGAGTTGGCGGGCGGGTCATTATTGCGTGATGCGGGCGAGTCGAAGCGGGCGAACGAAGAGGTTTGAGTGAAGAAGAAGAGCAGTAGAGCGATGATAACAGCGGCCATCAAAACGAGTAACGTGAACGCTCACACACCTCTGGAATAAAACACAAACACAGCGTGCTTACATGTCAACAGCACACAGGACTTAGAGCAAGCTGTAACTGAAGGAGTTACGAAACGTGTGAAATCTGGCACATCATACTAAACTAAACACTGTACTTGGAGAAATTTAGTTTTTTATTTAATGAAATCTAATTAATCTCATGAAACTAAAATAAAACATCAAACTGTAATTGGAGGAATTATGATTTGTCAGATTTCACAAAATTCATATGAAACCAAAATAAAATATCAACAATTGAATTCTGTCTCATCATATAACACACAACCAAAACAAACTAAATAAACCCTGACAGTCCAGACTCAAACTTAAAACATGCTCATTCAGTCATAAAACTCGACACTTCTTTTGACCTGTTTGTATATTTACACGAGATTCATATTTTCGCTGTTCACAAACACTTCATTATTGATCTGAACAGGTTTTAAATCCGCCGTTTGTATGATTCTCTTTTAAAAACGATATTTACACAATAATACGACAAATAACAAGGAAATGAATCGTTTAAAGAGAATTTCTTGACACAAAACAAACACACATTGTGTCCAAATCATCATAAATAATGTAATCAATACAGCATCGCGGAGCTCAGTTACCTGTCGATCAGATCCATGACGAGAAATCAATCTGGAGGATCCTCCGCGAACACACACACACACACACATACATAGAGAGACACACACACACATAGAGACACAGACACAGACACACACACACACACACACACACACACACCAGAGAAAGTGGCCTCACGCGCTCACGTGCACGCGCATTCTGAGAGTCCTGCACCGAGTGTCACACGCATAAACGCGCCACGCCCGCGCTGACGTCACCGCGACGTTCTGATTACGTAGGCGGGGCCCCGCCCACCGGCGTTAAAGATAAACATTTTCGTGTTGATTTTTTATGATCGTTTAAGAATGTACTGATTACAAACCGAGAAGAATGTGAACGTGATTTTCTTGGAGTGCTTTTAATGTGATGCTATTTCTTAATATAGCTACAGTACTGTGCAAAAGATGGTTTTAAGTCAGTTATTTCTATTTCTTTTGCTATATTAGATTTAGGCAGGAAAGGGGGGAAGTGGTGTGTGGCCAAGTATGGTGACCCATACTCTGAATTTGTGCTAGTGTATATCCTAGTGTACACTCAGTAGTGAACACACACCCGGAGCAGTGGGCATTTATGCTGCGGCGCCCGGGGAGCAGTTGGGGGTTCGGTGCCTTCCTCAAGGGCACCTCAGTCGTGGTATTGAGGGTGGAGAGAGCGCTGTACATTCACTCCCCCCACCTACAATCCCTGCCGGCCCGAGACTCGAACCCACAACCTTCGGATTACGAGTCCAATTCTCTAACCATTAGGCCACGACTGCCCTTTCAAATTTCATTTCCAAACATTCATTTTTCCATTAATAGTAATAATCCAGTGATATTTTTGAGATCTGATCTGATCATCATCAGTCTGTCTGGAATGACATGAAGAAACAGAAATCCAGAAGAACTGTCTTCAAGACGCTTCGAGAAAGCTCCTGAGAAACTCTGCTCAAGTGCACCGAGGACAAAAGATGCTTTAAACACAAAGGATGCTCACAACAAATGTTGATTTCATTTAGTTCATAGAAATGAATTGATCAAGCAAATCTATTTATGACATTATTTTTGACAGCATCCTCATTTTACAGCGTTTTTACACAAGTTCCTAAAACTGTTAACAGAACTGTAGCTTTGCAGGAGGTTTCTCGAAGCGTCTTGGAGACACCGTTCTTCTGGATTTAGTCTCAGTTTGTTCTGTTTCTTCATTTAATTTAATCTTATACTACAGGGCTGTTGAATGCTTGAATCTGATTGGCTGACGAACGTTCTGTGCAATTATTTTCAGGGAAACGCACGGAGAACATAGTTGCAGGCACCGCATTACATGTCCATATCACTTCACCAAACGATCAGCGTTATTTCAAAGGTCCTTACAGCCTAAAACAGCAAAAGCAATGTTCTTCTGCTGATTCACACCTGCATGCTAGACAGCAGCGGCCAACGATGATGTTCCCTCAGATATATAATGCGTATATGGATTTAACATCTAAATTATAATTATAAATAAATTATAATAAACAAAGTTTGGTTCTACATCAGAAACACACGTTATCTATAACGCTTACAAGAATAGGCTACATCCTAAAATATAATTAGAAGTACAATTAGCATCTACACAGTAAAATCGTCAGTGTTAATTAAGCAGTGTTACTCTCCGTTTACTCTTAAGGAGTTATCTTAACAACAAATAGTGAAAAATGCCCTCTAGTGTTGGTGAAAATGATCAGAGTTGAATTCTGCATTGTTAACTTTACTCTGTTAAGCTCCGCCCCTCAATCTACCCCGGAGACCACAGCACAAGTTGTCTCGTCGCCATTTTATTCTGCCTTGCGCCAAAAGGTAAGCTCTTTTAATTAATTTGTTAAAACATAAGTTTAATAGTTGTGTTACTATTAATGCATAAGCTGTAGTTATTTTTAACTTTGGTTTAAGCTCGGCGATATCGAATAGGTATTGAATAGTCAAGTCAGTATGTTGGAGAAATGTGCTTTTTCATCTCAATGTGGTAATGATGTCAGTAATCTTACTTTTTCAGCTATATTTAGCTCTGATGTTAGAATGTAAGTATAATGAATAGCACGTTATGTTGTTGTGGAATGAAATGTCTTATAGCATGTCCTACGACGTTAGATACGTAACTCTGAATAAATTATATGATGTTATGTAAACCGTTGGAATGTTATATAAACTCTATATTTGCTGCTGTTCAGCTCACGAAACACTAAATGTGTCCGACGGCATTAATTAAGTTCTGTGAAGACAAATTAGTCGAACCATCGCATCTTTACTGAAGCCGCATTGATGCAATAAGTCTTTATTACTTATGCATTTGGGGGACTGTTAAACTCATAAATCTACTTAAAACACAACATTAATTTCATCTTTATAAGGTAAAAGTGTTTAAAATTAAGTATTGTTTGAAACAGTATTTGTATTGTTTATATACCATATTTAAGTTTTTGCTTTGCTTTTTAATTGTTTTTATTATTATTAAGCTGGTCTGATCGATTCTCGATGAAAAATTGTCAATATTCTGACAGATGACATTAAAGAAAAGAATTGGTAATATTTCATATAAATAACTATATATATGATAACGATATGATATATATATATAATTTTTATATTTAAAAATAATATTTTTTGCAGTATATCACCAGCAAGGAAGATGAAGGAAAACTGTGCCAGAGGAATTGTGCCTTTGTTCCTGTACCTTCTTCATAAATGGCTACGTAAGTATCACTGTTTCTGTTTTAGTTTTAATGCATTGTTGACAACTTTTAAATGTTTTGATCACATGCCCACAATACAGCTGGTGTATTTTGCTCTTGGATTTTAAAACACTTTCTGCTCCTTTTTCTGTATTTTTGTCTTTCTAAGAAGCACCGGAATCATAACTATACAGAGAGGCATTTCTAAAGAACGAGGAATATCATTTGAAGCTACAAAATGAAGAGAGAAATCTCATTGTGGCACTTTTCACAGCAGTTTTTAACTGTGACTAAGGACTAACTTCATAGCAGTGTTGATGATCTTAAAATGCTTTGTTTGTGTCTTGTCAAGGCCAGAAGAGTGTCTACGTCTCAAGTAGGGATATCTTAGAAGGTTTGTTTTTCATTATTATTTTTTGTAGTTTTTTTATTTAATATATCAGTGATAGTCCTCTGCAATTTGCTTGTTTTTTTCAGAGTGGAACAAGCATTGAGGAGCATGTTCAAGCCATCGCTGGAAGTGCTCAGCCCTGTCTCCTGGCTCAGGGAAGAATTATTCAGGTCACCAGTACTTCAGTTTTGATCAGCAGGCCATTCCATGCAAGTCAATCTCTTCTCTTGATGCCTTTGACAAACGGTTTAATGGGGTTAATTTACCCAGAAATGAAAACTGTCATCATTTACTCACTCTCATGTCGTTCCAAACCTGTGGGACTTTCATTCATCTTCAAAACACCAATGAAGATATTTTAATGAAATCTGAGAGATTTCTGTCCTTACATTGAGAGTCCACGCAACTAGCACATTTAAGGCCCAGAAACATAGTAATGACATCATTAAAGTAATCCATGTGACTCCACTGGTTTAACCTTAATTTTATGCATGCATTCACAAAATGTCTGCTTTAATTTCAAACAGAACACCCATCTGTCGCCGTGTTCTCGTGTATGCTTGTCAGGGATTAATATTTTCATAAAGTGGTAAATTATTATTATTTTTTTCCTTTGCGCAAACAAAGCACTCGTGTTGCTTAATAAAACTGAAGTTAAATCACCAGAGTCTCACGGGTTAATTTAATGATGTCTTTAACACATTTCTGGGCCTTGAAAGATGTAGTTATAGGCTTTCGATGAAAGGATAGAAGTCTGCCAGATTTCATTACAAATATCTTCATTTGTGTTCAGAATATGAACAAAAGTCTTATAGGTTTGGAATGACATGAGGGTGAGTAATTACTGAGAATTCAAATTTTTGGTGAACAAACTTCTTAAGGCACCCTTTGTTTTTGGCACCACTTATAACACTATTCTACACAAGATGTACACTTTCATTCAGACCACTGTGTTCAACAGATGTTGGCAAAGTGAAGGTCCTTGTATTGCTGAGGTTAGAGCAAGGCTGCTTAGCTAGGTGGTTCAACAGCTTCTGTACTGAATATAGTGAGGTATTGTCATTTCATGCAGACGTGATGTATTTCTGTGCATGTAACTGTGTGTGTTTCTTGAGAATGACAGCATTGTAATAAATGTTTTAAATCTGACGTTGTTGATCTTGTTTTCTGTTTTAAAACACTAAATGGGATTTCAAATTAGCGAATTTTTCACTATTATAAATGTAAATGAACTCTTTTTATTTTATTATTTTGCAAACATTATGGGGACGTAACTCTTGAATATTCTCTAAACCGCGTGCATGTTTTGCATGAACATCCAACTAAAATGTTTCAGAAAAACATTCCATGAACAATGTGTATAATGTTATTAAAGACCAGAGGAACATTCTATTAATGTTACTGGAAGAATGTTTGTTCATAACTTATAGAGAACATTGTGAGAACATTCTGGAGTGATTCATGAGCAGATCGTGGTTCATATCAGAGCCGCTCCATTAACAAACATGATGACTCTCAGCAGCTACTAAACCCTGCTCTACATCAGCTCAATGCTCTTTACTTCCTCCAGTGAGTAAACAGACGAATCACAGGAAACAACCACTTATATCTGACCCTGACTAACACACCTTTATTGTCTAGTTATGTAAGAGATCGCTGCAATGGAGCTGATTTACTGACATACTGAAACACTCCCAACCTTCCTGCAGGTCTTTGGTTTGTTTTGTGTTTGTCCACTAGATTCACACACACACACACACACACACACACAGACATACACACACACACACACACCCTTCCTTCTCAGAGTTGTGTAAATGTGTGTTTGCTGAACTTTGTTCTGCTGTAAATCACAGTATTTCTGAATCATCTGAAGGATCATCAGGTCACTCACAGCTCTTCTTTCTTTTGAATTGTTTGTAATATTGTATATCTCATAGTTTTACCAAAGCTTCATCTTCTGGAGCTGCTTCTTGGTTGTATCTTGAACAATAAATAATTGTACTTGAACACTGAACTTTGCACTCAAATCACGCCACTTTATTTCATTAATCATAACAGGACATAATCACATAAGAGAACATGATGATTTACAGAAGAGCTGACATGCTAATACGCTAACAAAACATTACATTAATTTAAATATAAAATCAAAATAAAATACTTATATTAACTATTATATATTTGTTTGACATATATATTCTATGTTTAACAAACTCAATTTTAAAATAATACTGACAACAATATACCAACTGATACAATATGAATATTTTATCTGAAATAAATTAAATTATTTAAAAATAAAAATCAGACAAAGATGTTTATATATAAGTATTTTATTTTTTTTATAAGCATGTCATGATATGACCATTAACTGACATCATAAACCATGAATTAAAATATTTCAAGAAGACATTTCAGCTCCGATGGGTCCAGCTGATGAAAAACTTTGCAAGAATTCACAAGAACACAAATCAGCATGATTTCAGAAGCATTCGTGTGTTTTAATTGTCTGATGAGCATCTGAACACTACTAAAGAACTGCTTTCTGAACACAATGACTGACTGGGATCTGTTTTGTATAATGGAGTTGTTATGAGCTCTCGGACGCTGTATCTCTGAGACGAATGGCGTTTATTACCTCTAATGCTGTGCCAGATCTCAGTCTCTACATCAGACTGGGTCGCAGAAAACATGGGACATTCAGGGCGGCTCATTGTACCGAACACAGTCACAGGAAGCGTCTGGAACCTGACCAGACTTCCTGAGGACCAGGAAAACCGGCCTGAACCTGCTGGACATACATTACAGCCGTGACTGACAGCGCTGGCCTGAGGTCAGCTGTGCCAGCGCCGGCGGTTGGGTGGTGCGGATGGGCGGCACAAACTAAACACACATTCATGAATCTCTGGAGCAAAACATCTGCAGTTTCAGCTGCTGCATGCATGAAAACATGAGAGATCTGGAGAAATCTGCATGTAACAGAGCTGCAGATATCACTCGAATACCTGAAAAACCTGCAGCGTGCCCAAACACATCAACATCAGACAACACAACACAATCATGTGAAGAATGTGTGAAAGGACTGGAGTTTGAGAGTTCAGATAGCTGACGTTCTTATCAAAACATCTGCAATAGATAAATCACTTTTCCAGAAACTAAATACTGAAATCTAAGTGAGAATATGATGGTTTTATTTAGTCCAACCCTGTTACCATCATGTTTATGGTCTCCTTGTATTGCAATTAATAATCCTATTAAAAAATAAATAAAATCAAAATTACTTTTTTTGTTGTTGTTTGTTTGTTTTTTATAATTAACACATTTATCATTTTATGTCACTAGACAATCATGACAGGGGAGAAATTATGTCAAGGTTAAAACATTTTTCGTTTTAATTTAATTTCTTTTAAATTAATTTCTGATTTGTGACTTTAAAATAGTATCTCATCAAACTTTAACATAACTTTAACATTGTTATTAAAAATTAACAAAAAAGAAGCAAATTACATGTAAATAAAGAATAGAGTGGTTTAGGTTTAGGCTTGAAATCAGCACTTCACTGTATGAATTCAATACATGGATCTGTATTAAAGCTACTACAGTTTTTCAGTCAAGAGCAGTGTGTGATTTTGTCTTGATTTAATATCATGAAACAAATCTGATTTTCAACGGACTGTTATGTTCCTTTAAGAAAAAGTTATTATTTCAATACGTAAAAAATCACTTCACTTTTTCACTTTGATTAACAGTTTTTATGCTGTTTATTTCTGTGCTTTAGACTTCACTTTTCATTTCCAGTGTGATGAATAACAGCAAGTGAGGTCAGCTGTGATTTTAAAGATACCGTATGTCATTTTTGGACTTTACTATAGCATAAAAATACCATAATACATTTGTAGATATTTAGGAAAGATGCCAAGTTCACATATGTGTTTCTCTGAAAAGCAATCCAACATCCAGTTATTCTGCTTTGAAATGTGCCTTCTGTGTCAGAATGTCTGTTTTTGTTTTGTTCTGTGTGACTCCGCCCACTGCCAGGTTAGCCAATAGTATTTTGACACACCAGATACCAGTGGCGAGCGGTGACTTTTTAACCGGTATGCTGGGTGCTAATATTAAGACTTCCCCTTCATCACTGGCTTTTGGGACACTCTCAAAGAGGAATCACAGGTAAGAAGAAACATTGTGGCAGGTGTCAATTTAAAATCATGCACATTTCTACCTTATTTGTAAATTAAATGAATCTGCAATCCTTCTTCTGTCGTTTCATATTTATCCATTGTTATTTGAATGCAAGAATAGTTTACACATTGTTACTTAATGATACTTAATATATTCAGGGGGTGGGGAGATGGGGGGGGGGGGGTTCAGCATTTTCATGAATGCTGAAAATCATTCAGCATTCATCTGCTGAATGATTTTTTTATTGCCAGTAAATAGGAGTAAAATCTCTCACCCGGGTGATGCTATTCCAACAACAGACCATGCAAAATATTTTTTAAATATTTCCAAAACGTTGCAACATTGCAAACAACAATAAAATCAGATAAGGACTTTAACTGTAAGCGACACAAGGAAAACAAAGAAAACAATACATTTTTCAGAAAAATGCTCTGAGGATTTTGTTTCCTTTGTTTTTCTTATGTTTGTTATTATTTACATTTTTATTTAAATTTTATAAACTTTTTTT
The DNA here is from genome assembly GCF_936440315.1 of Barbus barbus. Classification (NCBI taxonomy): domain Eukaryota; kingdom Metazoa; phylum Chordata; class Actinopteri; order Cypriniformes; family Cyprinidae; genus Barbus; species Barbus barbus. The sequence continues at coordinate 31,275,816 of NC_136745.1, read as the reverse complement.
TGTGTTTTTATCACTTTATTCGTTTACTCAGAATAACCTATATCTCTAACATACATTGTCTATGACCAAAAATGTAAAAAGATATGTTTTCAGTTGACTTTCAAAATTTCCTTTGCTTGAGAAAGCATGAAAATATATTGTTACCATGTTCATTTGATTTAGGTTATATTTGCATCAAACACAATGTCATTTTCGGCAATCGAGATCTGGCAGCAACAGTGCATTTTTCGAGATGGTCCTCACTGCAGAACACAAGATCCAGGGGGTGAGGTTGGATTCAGATCCAAATCCTCCAACCTTACATATCCCTATACCTCTCTGTGTCCACCCCTTCATTCCTAAACCCACCCATCTCCACCCCTAAACATCACTGCCAGATACCAATTGGCAGAAAACACAGTGTACTGCAACCTGACTGCCCTAGCGGGACGTTCGCAGCTGGCTACACGATAGACGCATGGGAAAGGTGGCGGGTCGTGTGTCTGGCGGCTCTTTCCGTGGAGGACATTGAAGATATCTACTTATTCGGAACCATGATAACAGGTCTTCTGCTGATTGGATTAGGCTTTGCGCTGGGTTATCGAAAAATTCAGGAAACGGGTACAGCTGTCAAAAGCCTCACAAGGCTGCCCGTCATGATTGAAGCAGTGGGCAGAGCGGTCAGCACTGAGACTGAGACTATTAACCGCAATATGGATACCATCACGGAGAAGCTTACAGCTTTGCAAAGGAAAATTGATGGATTTGGAGACCAGAATGGACAAAGAGAGTAGCCGTGAAATTGGAACACGGCTACTCACCCCAAGACCAAACAATTGCAATCTTATCTTCTTTCGGCTCCCTCACACCAGCACTGCCTCGGCCAAGGTCGCTGTTGGAAAAACAACCCCGGGAAGAGCACTGCAGTGAGACGCACTTGCGTTCCTCCCCCCTTCCACAGACACCTGAGGATTGCTGACTCTGTCTGGGTCCTGATCAAGGCTGTCTCCATAGCAACGTGCTGTGTCGCTATCCCACTCTGCGGACTGAGACAACTTGATTTGAATGCCAGCGTTGCGGCTCTCCAGGCCTACAAATACATTCAAGATTCAAGATTCAAGAGTTTTATTTGTCACATACACAATTATACAGGGTATAACCAGCAGTGAAATGTAGGTCAGGTCCGCTCCAAGGACAGTGCAATTATATAGAATACAAATATTAAGAAGGAGAAGTACAAAACATAAAATAAAATAAAAGAATAAAATAAAATAAGATAAAAAATATAATATAAATGTGCAGGTCAGTATGTTGTTGACTTAAATAGTAACAAGAGGAATGTGCAAAAATAATGTGCAAAAAGTTGTACAGGGTATTTGAATAGCAGCAGTATGAGGTAGAGAAAAATTATGAATAGCTTATTGATATGGTGATATTTACATGGAGTCAAGTGATGTTATGACACAGAGTTAGAGTTTAGGAGCCTGATGGCCTGGGGGAAGAAGCTCCTCCTAAGTCTCTCAGTTTTTGCCATCAGGCTACGGAAGCGCTTACCAGATGGAAGCAAAATGAATAGTCGGTTACCAGGGTGATTAGAGTCCTTGATGATTTTAACAGCTCTACTTTTGCAGCGTTTGAGGTAGATGTCCTGCAGAGAGGGGAGAGCAGACCCTGAGATGCGCTCAGCTAAGCGCACAACTCTCTGTAGTGCTTTGCAGTCCACAGTGTGTGTGTACATACATACACACACACATACGCACATATATACAGATATGCATTCACCTCCCCACCCCGGATCCCTCGCCTTCGCCGCTTTGTACCGCCAGCCTGACAAGCGGGTCCGACTGGCGCCGAGAATGGCTGCAGGACCGGATGGCTGCTTGCCGGAACTGGATTACCTCCCCCGTTGCAGTCGTGTGGCTATGTTGTTGATTGACTATGTGCTTTTTGTTGCTGGGGTGTTTTTCCTGTTCTCACACTGTACTCCCATAGGAGCATAGTCTGTGAATTATTTTTTTTCTCCCCTCTTTCCTCATGTCATGCATGCTGTATTTCTTCCTCACTCTACAACAAATTCCTCGTATGTGTAAACATACTTGGCGAATAAAGCTCATTCTGATGTGTCAAAATAAGCAAAGACAATGAAGTAAGTGACGATAACACCACACCAGATTTGTCACATTCATTACATAATAAAAGAGCCAAAGCAAAAACTGTCAATCAGAGCTCTAAATTTGGTCATTCTCGACAAGTTTTTGTCAAATAAAATTGTGTTATTTTCTGATTCAGAAAATGCTTACAATAAAACAAAAAAAACTAAAAAACTATGTAAAAAAAAAAAAAGGTTTTATTCCTAGATAATATAATGGAAAGTGTGTCAAGCTTAATTGGAAGATTTCTGTTGGAAAACTTTAAAAATGAAAATGATATGATATTCAATGATATGAATAATGATATGATGTAGCCCTTTTCACGTGTTTTGCTTTTGGATTTATATTTAGACATTATGCAATCAATATTATAACATTAAAAAAACTAAAGTTCAGTGCTTTTTTTGTACTGATGTATGAAGTAGCAACTCGGATCTACATGAAACACACAAATTACCTATTTTGAATTCAAAACGGCGATTTTTGGTGAAAGGTATAGTTTGCATCTCTGTGAATCTCTTCAGTTTCTCTCAAATGTAAATCGAACGCCCCATTCACAAACATCCAGCGACTATTTTATTTTTGAGCGACAGAGATAATCTGAAAAATACTGATATTATGGTTAATCACTTTAACTCCTCAAGCAACGATAAATGTTGAATGACTTCATGACTTACAGTGAAAGAAAAATGATAGGTTAAGCTTACCAATCTGTTTATTTACTTTAGTTTAATGCATTGTTCTTTTCCCTTATGTCTTTTTCTGTTCTCCCCTTTCCTTCCTCTGTTGATTTCGGTGACTGTGTCTGTGACAGTAATGTTGAAGGGTGAGCTCTTGGTATACTGTCATCAGACTTAGTCCTGGAGGGCCGGTGTCCTGCAGAGTTTAGCTCAAACCCTAATTAAACACACCTGAACCAGTTAATCAAGCTCTCTAAGAATATTTCCCCTGCTCCAAGTCTGAGGAGGACAAACAACTTTATTCAATATTGTTGAGTTTGGACTGCAGTACTTATTTAAACCACTAGCTGTCAGTATTACATACTGCACCTTTAACATCTTTGTCTTGACAGAAATTGGATTACAAATGCACAACACCTGTATTTATTTGTGAGATGTTGTTCACTGTGTGACGTGTGATTGACACACTGCACCGTGACCTCTGACCTCCCTCTGCTCACTAACATGAGTGTGTGTACAGTAAAAAAAACACAGAAGAGCAGAAGACTGGAGCTGTGAGCTCATGCAGTGATGGTTCAGGGCGGCACAGGTCCGTGTTTGTGTGATGATGTCAGTGTGTGTGTGTGTGTGTGTGTGTGTGTGTGTGTGTCATGACATTACATCAGAAGGAAAATACAGCTAAAGATCATTAGAGGCCAAAACATCCCGCAGAGACACTGTAGATCCAGCTCACATCTGAAAACAACATCTACTGACGACTGGAAACACCTCTGAACCTCAACATGCAGAGATCCAAGTACAGTCAGATTTAGCTTCACAGTAATACACATGAAAAAAAGAGCAGTGTAAATGTTGTAAGGTTTGATTTCAGCTGTAAAGTAGCTCTACAGAACACAAAGTTTGGGTTATTGTCGCTGTGTTTTATTTTCACATTTTGACTGCTTTAGTCAATTTCTGTAGTATTTCTTTATTTCTCATATATAAATCTACACTGTAAAAAAGGATTTTTCTAAGTTGTGAATAAAACACATTATTGGAGTATACATTTTACAAGAAAATGCAATTTCAGAATCAGAATCAGAATTAGCTTTATTGCCAGGTATGTTTGCACATACGAGGAATTTGTTTTAGTAACAGAAGCTCCACAGTGCAACAGAAAGATAGCAACAGGACACAGATAATAATAATAATAATTAAAAATTTATAAATAAATAAAATAAAATAAAAATAATAATAATAATGTACAAATATACAAAATGGACAATATGCAAAATAGCACAAACACAATATACAAAATAGACAATTCAGTATGTACAGGTATGTTAGGTGCACATTTGAAATGTAATAAGTATGTGTGTTAAATAAAGAAATAAAATAAAAAGTATGATAGTGTTGTGTGTTCCATGTTTATTGTTAAGAGTTCAAATGTTCATGAGATGGATTGCCTGAGGGAAGTCATGGCCTAATGGTTAGAGAGTCGGACTTGCAATCCAAAGGTTGCGGGTTCGAGTCTCCGGCCGGCAGGGATTGTAGGTGGGGGGAGTGAATGTCCAGCGCTCTCTCCACCCTCAATACCACGACTGAGGTGCCCTTGAGCAAGGCACCGAACCCCCAACTGCTCCCCGGGTGCTGCAGCATAAAATGGCTGCCCACTGCTCCGGGTGTGTGTTCACGGTGTGTGTGTGTTCACTGCTGTGTGTGTGCACGTTGGATGGGTTAAATGCAGAGCACGAATTCCGAGTATGGGTCACCATACTTGGCTGAATAAAAAAAAGAAAAAAAAAAAAAAAGAAACTGTTCCTGTGTCTGGTCGTTCTGGTGCTCAGAGCTCTGTAGTGTCGACCAGACGGTAACAGTTCAAAGAGGGAGTGAGCTGGATGTGAGGGGTCCAGAGTGATTTTACCAGCCCTTTTGCTCACTCTGGTAAGTACAGTTCTTGGAGAGTGGGGAGGGTTGTAACAATGATTCGCTCAGCAGTCCGGACTACTCTCCATAGTCTTCTGAGGTCAGATTTGGTAGCTGAGCTGAACCAGACAGTTATAGAAGTGCAGAGGATGGATTCAATGATGGCGGAGTAGAACTGTTTCAGCAGCTCCTGTGGCAGGTTGAACTTCCTCAGCTGGCGAAGGAAGTACAACCTCTGCTGGGCCTTTCTGACAATGGAGTCTATGTGAATATCCCACTTCAGGTCCTGAGAGATGGTGGTGCCCAGGAATCTGAATTGGATTGGATTCAATTTTGGATTGGATTCAGTTTATTGTCATTGCACATGTAGGTACAAGGCAACGAAATGCAATAGAGAAGAAGAATACAGCACAACATGAGGAAAGAAAGGAGAAAAAAATAATCCTCACACTATGCTCCTAAACGGGAGTATAGTGTGAGAACAGACAAAAACCTCAGCATAGAGCACAATCAATACAGGAACACACAACTTGCAGTAGGGTGAGAGTAATCCAGTTCAGACGAACAGCCATCCGGTCTGCAGCCATTACAGCGCCAACACAGACCCGTTTATCAGACTGACGGGAAGAAGCGGCAAAGGCGTTGGATGGGGGTAATGGGAGGTGAATGAATATCTGTATGTATGAGCGTATGAGTGTGTGTATGTGTAAGTTCGTGTGCCTAGAGATCCGCCACGCTGGCATTCCAAACAAGTTGTCTCAGTCCGCAGATTTGTGGTGCGACATAGCAATTGCCATGGAAACGACCTTGGCCGGAACCCAAACGCTCGACAATCACAAGGTGTCTGTTGAGGGGGGAGGGAAGAAAGAGCGTCTCCCTGCAGCATTCATCCGGGGAGTTAGATTCCAGAGCAACCTTGCCAAGCTGTCTGTTGTTTTGGGAAGCCGAAAAGAGATAAGATTGTTTGGTCTTTGGGCGAACAGCTGCCTTCAAATTTCACAGCTATTCTCATTGTCCATTCTGGTCTCCTTGTCCATCAATTTTCCTTTCCAAAGCCGAGAGCTTAGCCGTGATCGAATCCATATTGCGGTTAATAGTCTCTGTCTCAGAGCCGACCGCTCTGCCCACTGCTTCAATCATGACGGGCAGCCTTGTGAGGTTTTGGACAGCTGTTTCCGTCTCCTGAATTCTCCGATAACAGGGCAAAGCCTAATCCAAACAGCAGAAACCCAGTTATCATGTTTCCGAATAAGTAGATGTCTTCAATGTCCTCCACGGAAAGAGCTGCCAGACACACGACCCGCCACCTCTCCCATGCGTCCATCATGTAGCCAGCTGCGAAAGTCCCAGCAGGACACTTGGGTTCTCCCGATCCCAAACTTCTAGTCGAGAAGATGGTGTCAATTGCGTTAAGAGACCAGTTGATCAGATCCATAATTTCGGTTTCGTAGAATAGTGCAGAGAGAGTCTCTTAAGTGTTAGTCAAGGACAAGACGAGAGAGCAAGCAGGGGAGATAAGGGTAGGGAGAGGAAGATGCGACCGCCTTCGCTGAGAGCCAAACGAGAATGACCCACTACAGTCACAGTGCTGTTCATGATGGTGAGTGGGGGGAGAGCAGGGGGGTTTCTCCTGAAGTCCATGATCATCTCCACAGTTTTGAGCGTGTTAAGCTCCAGCTTGTTAAGACTGCACCAGAAAGACAGCTCCTTAACCTCCTGTCTGTTGTAGCAAATTAGCTTAAAAGGGAATATTTATTATTAATTAAAACTGGTTATAATTAATAATAAATAGTTAGATTAGATCTTAGAATTGACTGTAGCAGAATCAATATTACAATTACTTGATCTGTCCGTCCACCGAGCAGACAATATAATTATTTATCAACTCTAGGTTAGATTATTTTCCTGGCCAAGGAACAATAGCCTTCCTACTTATACAGTGCTAGCAGTAGTTTAGCACAGGGGTTTTCAACCTGTGGGGCGCGCCCCCCCAGGGGGGCGCCAGCACCTGTCAAGGGGGGCGTGAACATCAATTAATTCAGAGACATTGCCTTGAAGATTTATGAATACGAGCTTTCAATTCTTCAGCCATCCGCTAGGGGGCAATCTGACTCCCGCTGTTCGGCGACAGTGAGAATGGTGTAAAATAGGGGTGTGCGATATGACGATTTTTGATCGTGGACGATAAAAATGTCTCCACGATCTGCTTTTGAAGAAATATCGTAGTATCGTGCTACAGCACACATTCTGTCAAATACAGTTCTGGTGCCTCCGTCTCTATGTACTGTACAACACGACATACAGCAGTAGAGTTACTCTGACAGGACACTGCACTTATTCGCGATCGCAAAAGTACATTATTTGCACACAAGCCTTGCTGGTTAAATGTTTAATTCGCGCGCTGGTCTGACGTGGGCTTTTTCTGAGCACATACACCTGAAGCACGCACTAAAAGCCTGTCTAACAGCGCCAGATTACTCAACTAACTTATCTTTTGCGCTAATACTGTCAAAACACACAAGGTTTACATACAGACTCAGTTGGTTATCTCTAAAATGAAAGTAAATAGTTAGAGAAACGGATGCGTGCCTGTATATTAGATGCATGCAGCTCTTAAAGGGACAGTACTAAACATGCTGTCGACTGTCATTAAAGGGATAGTTCACCCTAAAATTTAATTTCTGTCATTATTTACTCACTCACGTTGTCCCAAACCTCTATTAATTTCTTGTGCTGAACCCAAAATAAGATATTTTGAAGAATGAGGGTAACCAGACAGTTGCTGGTCCACATTGAATTTGATAGCAGGAAAGAACAATCCTATGGAAGTCACTGAGGACCAGCAACTGTTTGGTTTTCCACCTTCTTCAAAATAGCATTTATGTTCAGCAGAAGAAAGAAACTCATTCAGGTTTAAAACAACTTTTGAGTAAATGATGGTATAAAAATAAAACATTATGACAGAATTGACAGACAGATGACAGAATATTTATTTTTGGGGGAACTAGTCATGTAACGTTAACAAAACAAAACGCAAAGAGAAAAATCACTCACTATTCTTGACTGAAAATCTTTAATACAGTTGCTTTAGCAATCAGTCTATCTAGTGTTTTATTTTTATATTTGTTCATTCAATTTCATTGAATGCTCCTGCTAAATACACCTATTGTACCTGAAAATAAAGCACTGTTCTTCATCACTGTTCTTCATACATCATTGTATCTTTGTTCTTATTTTTTAATAAGAAAGATAAAATGATGACAAAGATTTTTATCTTTGCCCACTTTGGCCTAAATATCTGCAATGTCTTTTTTTTTTTTCTACCTTGAAAGGTTTTGCCTTTCTAGTTTGGCTGTAATGCTCAGACAACTTGTAAAACCAAAATAGTAAAACTAACATGACAAAGAATCGTGATAAAATCGTGAATCGTGATATTTAAAAAAAAAAAAAATCGTGATATGATATTTTTCCCATATCGCCCACCCCTAGTGTAAAATGATTTACGGTTAGTCATGTCAGAAATCCAACCACAGATTGGCATGTTGTTATCTCAGAAAAAAGCTCAGCCATCACACTGAATCAGGTAAACTGGTTATATGTTTATGTTTCTTAATGCTACACACTGGAAACGCAGCAAACAATATGTGAATGATGTTCGCACACTTTGGGCTCGCGGGGGGGGGGGGGGGGGGGGGGTTTGGGGGGATGTTGGGGGGGCGCGAGTGAAATTAGACAAACTTAGGGGGGCGCATGTCCTAAAAGGTTGAAAACCCCTGGTTTAGCATGTAGCAAGGAGCAGCATTCAGTGACTTTGTATCGTGAGCAGAACACAGAGACAATCAATTGTGAATATAAGGGATTTAATAAATGAAACTATAGCGAACATACAACTAAACTAAGCAAAACATACATACATATATATACATATATATATATATATATATATATATATATACACTGTGGTGTGAAAAATTGTTGGCCCCCATCCTGATTTTTTATTTTTTTGCATGTTTGTCACACTTTAATGTTTCAGATCATCAAAGATAACACAAGTAAACACAACATGCAGTTTTTGAATGAAGTTTTATATTAAGAAGGGAAAGCAAAATCCAAAGCCACATGGCCCTGTGTGAAAAAGTGCTTGCCCCCTAAACCTAATAACCACCCTTAGCAGCAACAACTGCAATCAAGCGTTTGCGATAACTTGCAATGAGTCTGTTACAGCGCTGTGGAGGAATTTTGGCCCACTCATCTGGGCAGAATTGTTGTAATTCAGCCACATTGGAGGGTTTGAGCATGAACCGCCTTTTTAAGGTCATGCCACAGCATCTCAATAGGATTCAGGTCAGGACTTTGACCAGGCCACTCCAAAGTCTTCATTTTTTTTTCTTCAGCCATTCAGAGGTGGATTTGCTGGTGTGTTTTGGATCATTGTCCTGCTGCAGAACCCAAGTTCGCTTCAGCTTGAGGTCACGAACAGATGGCCGGACATTGTCCTTCAGGATTTTTTGGTAGACAGCTGAATTCATGGTTCCATTTATCACAGAAAGTCTTCCAAGTCCTGAAGCAGCAAAATAGCCCCAGACCATCACACTACCACCACCATATTTTACTGTTGGTATGATGTTCTTTTTCTGAAATGCTGTGTTACTTTTATGCCAGATGTAATGGGACACACACCTTCCAAAAAGTTCAACTTTTGTCTCGTCAGTCCACAGAGTATTTTCCCAAAAGTCTTGGGGATCATCAAGATGTTTTCTGGCAAAACTGAAACGAGCCTTTATGTTCTTTTTGCTCAGCAGCGGTTTTCATCTTGGAACTCTGCCATGCAGACCATTTTTGCCCAGTCTCTTTCTTATGGTGGAGTCATGAACACTGACCTTAACTGAGGCAAGTGAGACCTGCAGTTCTTTAGATGTTGTTGTGGGGTCTTTTGTGACCTCTTGGATGAGTCGTCGCTGTGCTCTTGGGGTAATTTGGGTCGGCCGGCCACTCCTGGGAAGGTTCACCACTGTTCCATGTTTTCTCCATTTGTGGATAATGGCTCTCACTGTGGTTCGCTGGAGTTCCAAAGCTTTAGAAATGGCTTCATAACCTTTTCCAGACTGATAGATATCAATTACTTTCTTTCTCATTCGTCCCTGAATTTCTTTGGATCTCAACATGATGTGTAGCTTTTGAGGATCTTTTGGTCTACTTCCCTTTGTCAGGCAGGTCCTGTTTAAGTGATTTCTTGGTTGTGAACAGGTGTGGCAGTAATAAGGCCTGGGTGTGGCTAGAGAAACTGAACTCAGGTGTGATAAACCACAGTTATGTTTTAACAAGGGGGGCAAACACTTTTTCACACAGGGCCATGTGGGTTTGGATTTTGTTTTCCCTTCATAAAAAAACCCTTCATTTAAAAACTGCATATTGTGTTTACTTGTATTATATATTATTAATATTTACATTTGTTTGATGATCTGAAACAAAGTGACAAACATGCAAAAAAAAAAAAAAAAAAAAAAAATCAGGAAGGGGGCCAACACTTTTTCACACCACTGTATATATATATATATATATATATATATATATATATATATATATATATATATATATATATATATAGAATGAAGGAAAGTAAGGAAAAGAGAGAGAAGAGCAAAAGAATGGCAGTATCTCAGATCAATTAACGATAGACCAAATGAGAATCATCAGAGAATCACAATTCACCTTAAAAAGGGGTTCAAACTTAAACACGCATCTAAACAGTTGTAAACGGTTACTTCCATTGGTTTTGTTGCTGAATGAGAGTCTTGATGTGGTAGACAAAAGATTCTTGATGATTTCTTTAGGAAGATTTTCCTCTGGTTCTTCTGAAGATAGGAAGTTGCATTTCACGACCACATAGTGTACCTCATTGTTTGAGGAATAAAAAGAAGATTATTTTGATACCAAGAAATTAACCTATAGAAAATAAGCAGAGATACACTCATACACTTGAATATAGGCGTTTAGAGTCTAACTAATACAAGTAAAGGGTTGTAACTAGGTTAATATAATAGGGGAATATACATACAACACATGCATATACCAGATACATTTATAACTGCTTAATTATGGCCTAAATAATCTAAATGTCTTTATGTGTGTGTGTGTGTGTGTGTGTGTGTGTGTGTGTGATGTGTATTTGAAATTGTGACCACTGGTCTAGTCAGGCCGTTGGTGCCTGGCACAGGGGGGTCATTCACTCCTTTTTGGAATGTGTTTGAAGTTTGATAGGGAGACCAGAGGGGTGACCTGCTTAGCGTCTTTTGATAGTGGGGAAAGACCATTGGCAATTTAGCACCCATATAAATGTAAATGATGAGGCCAAGTCAGTAATTTACTGTATATGCAGATGTCAAAAGGCTAAAAGGGTCTCTTAAAACCAAGTGTAATCAACCATCAGTGAGCTTATGCAGACGCTACACTGTAAGCAGACTCGTCACCGTCCTGGATGAGGCCGATCAGTGTGGTGTCGTCTGCAAACTTCAGGAGCTTGACAGAGGGGTCTTTAGATGTGCAGTCGTTGATGTAGAGGGAGAAGAGCAGTGGGGAGAGTATGCAGCCCTGAGGAGCTCCAGTGCTGATGGTCCGAGTGCCGGATGTGAATTTACCAAGCTTTACTAACTGCTGCCTGTCTGTCAGGAAGCTGGTGATCCACTGACAGACGGTGGTGGGGACGGAGAGCTGGGTTAGTTTATTCTGAAGGGTGTCCGTGATGATGGTGTTAATGGTGTCATCCACAGACATGTTTGTTCTGTAGGCAAATGGCAGGCCTTCAGATAAGCCAAAACCAGTCTTTCAAATGATTTCATGGCCACAGACGTTAGAGCCACAGGTCTGTAGTCATTAAGTCCAGTAATTTTGGGTTTCTTTGGGACGGGGATGATGGTGGAGCATTTGAAGCATGAGGGGACTTCACACAGCTCCAGTGATCTGTTGAAGATCTGTGTGAAGATGGGGGCCAGCTGGTCAGCACAGGTCTTAGGCAGGCCGGTGACACACCGTCTGGGCCTGGTGCATTCCTTCTTTTGTTCTTTCTGAAGACCTGGCACACGTCATCTCTTATCTGCAGTTCAGGTGTGGGGGAGAGGGGGGTTGCTGGGGGTGTGAATGGTTGTGTGGAGAGGTGTTCAGTGCGGGTGTGGGTTGTTTTTTCAAACCTACAGTAAAAGTCATTCAAATCGTCTGCCAGTTGTTGATTCTCCAGAGTGCTGGGGGTTAGTGTCTTGTAACTGGTGATATCCTTCATGCCTTTCCACACTGAAACAGGATCACTGGAAGAGAATTTGTTCCTTAGCTTGTCAGAATAATTCCTCTTTGCCACTCTGATCTCATTTTCCAGTGTGTATTTGGCCTGTTTATGCAAGACTTTATCCCCCTTTCTGTAAGCATCTTCTTTGGCCTGACGGAGCTGTCTGAGTTTGGCAGTGAACCATGGTTTGTCATTGTTGTAGGTTAAATGAGTCCTGGTAGGAATGCACATATCCTCACAGAAACTGATATAAGATGTTACAGTCTCTGTGAGCTTGTCCAGATCGTTGGCAGCATTTTCAAAAACAGTCCAATCAGCGAGAGAGAAACAGGCTTGTAAATCCCGCTCTGTTTCCTTAGTCCATCTTTTAACAGTTCTTAATACAGGTTTTGCAGATTTAAGCTTCTGCCTGTAGGACGGAATGAGATGAACCAAAGAGTGATCAGAGAGTCCTAAAGCTATAAAGAAATACCATCTAAACTTTTCTAAAGACAGTAAGTTCCCCTCAGATATACATTCATTTAAACTCCTACCCCTAATTGAATCGCGATTTGTTTAGCAACCGATTTGAATCATCACATGTTTGTATCGATTTTCAGCCGGCTCACGGTTAATCGTTACATCCCTATGAGGATTTATTACACACACCTATTCTGACATGTTATTGACAGAAGTTCAGCTGCAGTATTAATGTCATGAAGAGAAAAGAAGAGACTCTATAACATCTCACTGTTACTGATTCATTATGCACCTCAAAGCATTATGGGTAGAATCTTTCGTCAGTCTATTCTGATTCATCAACACAGTTTCACTGATGATTTATAATTAACACAAAACCCAGGATAGAGCGGCTGAGTGAATGTGGTCTGGACTGTGTGGATGAGGCTCATTGTGTCAGAGACACTGTAGAAGGACAGAGTTCCTGCTCTGTGATCCACAAACACTCCTATTCTCCTGCTGATGGACTTTACAGGGAGAACAGTCTTTATCTTAGTGTGCCAGAATGAGTAACTGTAGCGAGTGCAGGACAAACACCAGGACTGATCATTAGATCCAAACACACACGCATTACCCCGTCCCTTCCTGCTGATGCTCTTATATGACACTGATATCTCCACACCATCTCCACTCCACTCAATTTCCCAGTAACAGCGTCCACACACACTCTCTCTACACAACACCTGACAACACTCATCAAATCTGTCTGGATGATCAGGATACGGCTGATCTGTGCCAGTGACAGTAATCACTCTGTAGCTCTCAGACAGACGGAGGAGTTTATGTGCTGTGTTCAGATCCAGAGTGAACTGATGGGAATCTGATGGAGATAAAACACATCAGAATCAGGAATTATGAATCTGTTTGATCTTTTCATGTAGCTGAACTCTTCATGTTCAGTGTATCATCAGTGTCTCAGTACAGATGACCAGATATCTGTGCTAATCATCATTTACATCATCAATTATAAAACTCTTCTTTCTCCTTCTACAGAAGAACATGAACACACTCAGTGAGTTTTTCTGCTTGTTTTCTTACTGACTTACATTGTAGGAAGTCCTTCCTGGTCCTGGGAACAATGTTGGTGAATGTGACTGTGGAAATCAACAGACATGAACAGTGTGATTCTCGTGATCCTGCATCCATTCCTAACACATTTCTAATATGATGTTCTCCATGATATGAGATGATGATGGACTGGTTTCTGAGAGCAGATGAATCTCCAGGACTTTACCTCTGTCTGAGATCTTCTTGATCTCCTCTTTGCAGAAATCCTCCAGTTTGTGTCTCAGCTGATGGACAGATTCTCTCAGAGCATCGAAAGAGACGAGAGAACTGAAGAGATTATCATTTACGTCTGTAGATTCAGGAGGTGCTGAGAGAGACTGGAAACTCTACAGAAAACAGAAAACAAAACTCATCAGCTCCACACTTCACCCAATAACCCAGAAAGGTTGAGTAGATTTCCTCAGGAAGAGCAGCTCAAAGGCTGCTTTGAAAAAAAGTGTTTTTGAAAAAAAGTTGCCAGCCTATCTGTTGCACTGTGGAGTTTCTGTCACTAAAACAAATTCCTTGTATGTGTAAACATACCTGGCGAATAAAGCTCATTCTGATTCTTATTCTGATTTTTATCAGATACTACATCTGGATTATATTCAGTACTATTATCAAAGCAAAGATGCAGTAGATCACTTCCACCATCAGTACTCCCAAAGCTTCCACAGGCCTTTACCACTTCCTGGATCAACATTTCAATAGGCAACAATAGGCAGTTTTCATTTATATGCTGTTTATTGTTGATGATCGCATTATTTTTCATATGCTTCCATATGAGATTGCTAATTCCTGCGTCTTCCCCATCTGTGTTTTTGATCGGCACATTGTAGACTCATTTAGGAGATGCATAACAGCGCCCCCGAGCGTATAACAGAGAGAAAGGAAAAACCCAGAATATTCCATGTTTGGCCGGGAAGTGTTGTCTCATATACACTCACCTAAAGGATTATTAGGAACACCTGTTCAATTTCTCATTAATACAATTATCTAATCAACCAATCACATGGCAGTTGCTTCAATGCATTTAGGGGTGTGGTCCTGGTCAAGACAATCTCCTGAACTCCAAACTGAATGTCAGAATGGGAAAGAAAGGTGATTTAAGCAATTTTGAGCGTGGCATGGTTGTTGGTGCCAGACGGGCCGGTCTGAGTATTTCACAATCTGCTCAGTTACTGGGATTTTCACGCACAACCATTTCTAGGGTTTACAAAGAATGGTGTTAAAAGGGAAAAACATCCAGTATGCGGCAGTCCTGTGGGCGAAAATGCCTTGTTGATGCTAGAGGTCAGAGGAGAATGGGCCGACTGATTCAAGCCTATATGCAGCAAAGCATTTGTGAAGCCACAACACGCACAACCTTGAGGCGGATGGGCTACAACAGCAGAAGACCCCACCGGGTACCACTCATCTCCACTACAAATAGGAAAAAGAGGCTACAATTTGCACGAGCTCACCAAAATTGGACGGTTGAAGACTGGAAAAATGTTGCCTGGTCTGATGAGTCTCGATTTCTGTTGAGACATTCAGATGGTAGAGTCAGAATTTGGCGTAAACAGAATGAGAACATGGATCCATCATGCCTTTTTACCACTGTGCAGGCTGGTGGTGGTGGTGTAATGGTGTGGGGGATGTTTTCTTGGCACACTTTAGGCCCCTTAGTGCCAATTGGGCATCGTTTAAAGGCCACGGCCTACCTGAGCATTGTTTCTGACCATGTCCATCCCTTTATGACCACCATGTACCCATCCTCTGATGGCTACTTCCAGCAGGATAATGCACCATGTCACAAAGCTCGAATCATTTCAAATTAGTTTCTTGAACATGACAATGAGTTCACTGTACTAAAATGGCCCCCACAGTCACCAGATCTCAACCCAATAGAGCATATTTGGGATGTGGTGGAACGGGAGCTTCGTGCCCTGGATGTGCATCCCACAAATCTCCATCAACTGCAAGATGCTATCCTATCAATATGGGCCAACATTTCTAAAGAATGCTTTCAGCACCTTGTTGAATCAATGCCACGTAGAATTAATGCAGTTCTGAAGGCGAAAGGGGGTCAAACACAGTATTAGTATGGTGTTCCTAATAGTCCTTTAGGTGAGTGTATAACAGAAAATTTTGTGTTTGGTGGGGAAAGAGTTAAGACATTCTCAGGTTTGGTTTAGTTTCAGCATTGCTAATATACAGCCTCACTTCATGTTTGGGTCAAATTCATCAATGTGTTACAGGCAAATAAAAATAAATTTTATCAGGTTTGATTATCACCTGATCCAATTTTGATGAACGTTACTCAGAATCTGTACTATCGAGTATAGTCCACAAGTCCATTATGATGCTGTTCTTCTAGATCTGTGTTACCTGCAGGAACTGGATGTGATCCTGTGTGTGTGAAAGCTGCTCCAGTTTAGCGTCTCTCCTCCTCAGATCATTGATCTCCTGCTCCAGTCGCTCCAGTCGTCCTTCAGCTCGACTCACTGCTTGCTTTTCCTGATCTCTGATCAGCCGTATCAGCTCAGAGCGGCTTCTCTCAATGGAGCGGATGAGCTCAGTAAAGATCCTCTCACTGTCCTTCACTGCTGTCTGTGCAGAGCGCTGTTAGGACACACAGTGATTCAGGCTTCAGTGAGTCTGAACGGAGACAAACTTCTCTTCTCCAGACTCACCTTATGAGACTCCACAGCCTCTCTCAGCTGCTGAAGATCTTTTTTTCTCTGCTGGATTCTATGATGAAACCGTCTCCGCATCTTCTTCAGCTGGTGCTGGAGGAAAAAAGGATGAGAGTGAATGTCACAGAAAACTATTGTCAATAAATCATCATGTGAACAGACAAATCCAGTAAAAGTGGAGCTGATACTGTAGGTTCAAACTCCAGAAATGATGATCAGTTACAATCATTGTATATGAATTATAAAGCCTGTTTCATAATGAAAGCATAAGTAATATAAAATTGAAACTGACACAGATGTAGAGCTTTACACTGACAGTGTTTCTGTGTTCTGTGTAATTAAGCTGTTGCTCTACACAGAAAATAGACTATTGGATCACTACACTGAGTATTAAAGGGATAGTTCACCCCAAAATGAAAATTTTTGTTTGATGAACGAAGGTCTTTTGGAACGACATGTGGGAGAGTAATTAATGACAGAATTTTCATTTTGGGGTGAACTATCCCTTTAACTTGATTGCTAGTTTAAATACCTGCTTCTCTTTCCTCTGTTCTGCAGCTGATACAGTGTCGTGGTTTTTATGTTCATATTTTGTACACAGCACACATATACATTTTTGGTCAATACGACAGAAAACCTCAAGGATCTTCTCATGTTTCTGGCAGATCATCTCCTGCAGTCGTTCAGTGGCTTCAGTCACTTTGTGTCTCTTTCCTTTAAAGAAACTCTCATGTTGTTCGAGGTGATTCTGACAGTAAGAGTTCAGACACATCAGACAGGACTTGAGAGCTTTGTATTTTCTTCCAGTACAGACGTCACATTGCACATCTCCAGCTCCAGCGTAACAGTCATCAGGAAGTTTGGTCTTCTTTAGTTTCTCCACCACTTCAGCCAGCATGGTGTTTCTAGCTAAAGCAGGTCTTGGACTGAAGGTCTGTATGCACTGAGGGCAGCTGTAGACTCTCATCTGATCCTCCTGATCCCAGTGGCTTGTAATACAGCTCTTACAGTAACTGTGTCCACAGGGAATGGTCACTGGATCCTTCAGGAGATCCTGACTAAGTGCACACAAGAAATCATCCAGAGAAACTCTGGGTTCTGCCATTTTACTGCATGAATACAGAGACACAAACACACAACAGCTCAACTAGACTTCAGTTTCTCTTTCCCTGGAAGCCACGTGTTTCCTGCTTCTGTGTTTGAGTGGTGTGTGTTATACACGCATGTCTGTAAGACTGTAAAGCAGGTTCCTCACTCCTGCTCCTGTGGAGTCACACTCACAGGTTTTCCCATCATTATCGGTTCATTCCATAGGTGTAATGGTTTTTCTACTGTATTTTCAACTGTATTTTCTATCTCTTACACTAACACTACACCTACATCTACCCCTCACACAAAATAATAATAAATTAAATACACAATCAATGATCCTACATGCTTGAGAATGATTCTGTCATTTTGATCTTGCTTTTTTCCCTATATAATTTCTAGTGGATGTTTTTGGACTACATTAACAAATCATGGAAATTAATTAAATTACAATCAAATTAAAAAGCATCAGTCATTTAGTGCTGTTCATTAAAAGAAGGTTGTTTATTGGTATTGATGGTTCATGAAGAATCTTTAACATCCATGGGACCACTAAATGTTGTTCATTACGGTGACCCAATAGTGCACAATACAACGCAATTAAAAAAGCAAACATAAGCTTACAACACAACAACATTAAGCCACAACACAGCGGCATTTAGCCACAACACAACGACATTTAGCCACAACACAACGGAAATGCTCCCGACCACTAGGGGGCCGTTGGTCTGCAGAAACGGGCAATGGAGACTATGCACGGCACGTAGCCTACGTATTTCCATTGAAATCTCAGGGCTTATAAAAGGTTCCGATGCCGCAATCTTTTGTCAATGAACAATTAATATAAAATAATATTTATACATTTTATTGCTATAATATAACTAATTAAGTATAGCACAGTAATATAATTGTTTAATGAAGTGTTCCATATCCTGTTTTGTGAGGCTTCTCAAAGGTTTTTCACACTTCTCCCCTGGATGAAGAAACTCGCAGTAAGTGGATTCAGAGTAACGTTAGTAGATGTAAGGATTTTAACATCACTTCTGATACTTCAAGAAAGACGACAGCATGCGGTTCTACACCAGGTAAGATCTAAACCCTTATATACTTTACTATATTACCGAGCACAGTGTAGGCCTATTGTGAATGTCTTTGTCGGTTTGGTTGCCTGTTTGTTTAAAAAGCTCTTCTGTGGGTCTGGGCAACACGTGTTAACGATTTAACAGATGATTCCCCCAAAAATAAAAATAAAGCTGTCATCATATACCCACCTTTATGTCGTTGTAAACCCATATGGCTTGCTTTCTTCATTGGCATACAGAAATGTTCTAAATAATGTTCGTGTCAGTCAGCTATTTAGATCATTTTTTTCCCCACAGAAGAATTTCATAATGGTTTGGAATGACATGAGGGAGAATATGCTAAAATCCCAGCTAAAATCATTTTTTTCATAAGAGTATTTACATGTCAATTTTGAAAGTAACCTTCATGTTCAGTGTAGGAAAACTAACTGACATTGTTATTACAATGTGTGGTGTGTATTTTCTGAAAACATGTCTCATCCAATCTAGATTTAAGATGTAGAACCATTTAATGGGCTTTTGGAGAGTTATTGAACCTGCATACCACAGCATGGTACATGTGACCAGAGCAAGGACAGCTACAACGAGGAGTGAAGTTGGAGTAACAAGCAATGCAATGGTAAATATTGATATTATATTGTTTGTGACAGAGAAAGAAAATGTTATATATATTTAATTTTTTTGATGCACACGTTACATGCATGTATCATAACTATTTAAAATTCATTTTGACAGTGTCAGTCTCTGAAGCCCTTCGATGAGTTCCTCCTCTTCATGGTCCACATTTCAGTCGGTCTTCCACAGAGAGATCTGGCCTTACACAAAACACTTGGGATGGATTAATTTGGTTTTATTTGAACAGACTAGAATATATATATATATATATATATATATATATATATAAAAACCTTAATCTTTCCCTCTATCTTTCTCTCCCTCCCTTACTAGCTTGTACTTATTTGAACAATGACTGAGACAATTGTAAGTCGCTTTGGACAAAAGCCTCTGCCAAATGACAATGTAAATGTAAATAAAATGTAAATTAAATACAATGTAAATGCAAATACTTTAATACGGTTTCTTGCTCACTAGTGTAATCTAAACGTGTAAATATAAACACGTACATTTTAGAAACTTTTATACAGTGTAATAGTTATGTAAAATAGTAATAACTGTGGTATTGTATTGTATTTTTAATTTTTAATTTTACTTCTGCCACTTGGAGGACTGATAGGTCAATAGTTATGTAAAATAGTAATAACTGTGGTAGTGTAATGGTATGTTTTTTTTGAACACTTCTGCCACTTGGAGGACTGATAGGTCAGGAGGTCAGGCAGATTGCTGGTGACACCACTGTAAATCGTTCTCCTGAGGTGAAAAACAGAGGTATAGTGTAAATTGGCCCTTAAAAAAATAAAAATCTTCCACCACTGTCATTACATGTTGCATACATTATGAATGAAGCCATATTCAATATGATTGTCTTTTTTTCTGCTAGGGCTAATCATATAGGCATGTTATACATTATGAATATAGCAAGATATGAAAAGATGATGTAACAATATTAGACGGTCTACTCCTACCTTAACCACTTTCTTGCAAACAGGACCACCGTCCCACTGACAGGACCTGGCTTGACTCTCTAGGCATACCAATGGGGCATGTTAATATTATTAATCAAAAAATTTAAAAAAGTTTATTAATCATGTCATTCATTAAAGAATTTGATAATTATCTTACCATTTAACATTGTTCTAGGTTTGTGCCAGCTCTGCTCCATTCAGTGCAGCTCTGTACAGGAGGAACTGCATTGATTCTCAGTTCTGAATAGTGTGATGTCTGGTACAGTGCTGTAACAGTATGGATAGGAGTGCTTTAAAACAATCTGTGTGTCACACTCTGCCAGGGAGCACGGAGCAAGGAACGAGGAGACAAGGAATTTAGCAAATTCAGAGCATTTAATGGTCCAACTGGGAAACAGATCACAGGGAAGACAATACAATCCCGGACATGGGAGACAGGGAGACACAGGGCTTAAGAACACAGGGAAATCAAACGAGGAAGAATAGAAACAGGTGAGGAGTAATTAAACACAGGGCTGGGGACAAATGAACTACTAAAGACTCTAACGAGGAAAGGAACAGTAACTCTAAATATGGGCACGAGAGGAGGGGGAAACAAGACACAGGACTGACACTGTGAAGATAATTACACTAGGTTACATACTGAATTTATTTCAGATACATTTTGAATTACTTTCAGTTGCATTTTAAATTGTTACATTGTAAATTAAACTATATTTAAAAAAATTATGAGAAATTAATAGTCTATATAATGTTACAAAATGCCAATACACTGTAAAGATTTTCAAAGGAGGTCTATATTAAATGTAAACAATTCAAGCTCCAGGTTATAGATAATAAAAGCTGAAAATATAACAATAACTACCAGAAACTGTCAGACTTAAGGTTTATTAAGATACATGGCAATCTAAAAATGGGAACAGTATTTAAAATACTTTACATCAAGTGAAGACGTTCCTATCAGAGCTAGGGCTGTAGTCAAGTCCACCTTCGTCGAGTCCAAGACAAGTCCAAGACCAGGACTATCGAGTCCGAGTCAAGACCGAGTCCAAATGAGGCAGTCAAAACAGAGAAAGAAAATAAAAGCATCTTCTTCAAAACCACATACTTAACTATTGATAATTTATGTGACACGAGAGACAGCATATCTTCTATTCTAAGATAATCTTTTTGCATTATTATTTGTAATGATCTAAAAGCATGTGCAGCAACACTGTAGGATCAAATTAGGCTATTTTATTTACTTTAGGTTTAGCAATTTCACTAAAGTCACATAAACTGAAGTGCAACTTCACATTTTCAGAATTTTATTAAAGTGTAACAATCACATTCTGGGCTGCCAATGGAAAATATTACAAAGAACAAGCAACATAAGTCTAAAAAATAATTCTACATGTTCCCATTCTTGAACTTGTTACTTGTTCTAAAGCAGGGTGTCCAAACTCAGTCCTGGAGGGCTGGTGTCCTGCAGAGTTTAGCTCCAACTTGCCTCAAAACACCTGCCTGAAAGTTTCTAGTACGCTTAGATTAGCTGTTTCAGGTGTGTTTGATAAGGGTTGGAGCTGAATTCTGCAGGACACCAGCCCTCCAGGACCAAGTTTTGAGACCCCTGTCCTAAAGAAACCATAGTACAATATAATGTAAGCACTGGCTATTGTGGCTGTGCGCTTAAAGTGGCCCTTATATGATGCCCCAAATGTGGCCCAGCTATCCTAGAACATATTTGGGCCAATGTTGGCAAAGATATGGCACAGGGAGCACTGGCTAATGTGGCTGTGAGTCTAAAGTGGCCTGCATATGATGCCCCAAATGTGGCCCAGTTATCCTAAACTATCTGGGCCAGTTTTGGCAAAGGTTTGGCATGGTAAGCACTGGCTAATGTGGCTGTGAGTCTAAAGTGGCATGCATATGACACCACAAATGTGGCCCAGTCACCCTAAAACATATTCGGGCCAGTTTTGGCAAAGATATGGCACAGTGAGCACTGGCTAATGTGAATGTGAGCCTAACTTGTTCCACATTTGACATGGCAAATATGCCCCATATATTATAAAGCAGATGAGGGCCACTTCTGGTTTGGATGTTGCACTTGACACTGGCTAATTGAAATGGAAGTTTGAAATTGTAAATATGGCTTAATAGAATTTGGCTACTTTTAGTAGGATGCAACACAGTTAACTGAGGCAGGATGATCTGGATATGAGTCTTAAGAAGGCTACATATCCACCCAGACAGCAACCAGTGTCGACTATATTGCTGTCTAGGCAGCAATCTATTTTTTAAACATGCTGTGTACTGTGCAGCATAAAAACAGAAGTGCACTATAATCATATTTCTTACTGTCAAGGTTTCTGTAAATTTGGTTTCCCTTGTTGTGTTGATTGTATTATTCTGTTCAGGTGTGCCTAGTTAATTATCCTTGTTTGGTCTGAGTACTTAAGTTCCTATATGTTCACTTTGAGTTTGTTTGGTCTTACGTCTAAATGTCGCTGTGCTACAATGTGTTTGGATTTACCCTTGTTGTATAAAAGACTTATGATATGTAACCTTTCATCTTCATTGTGCGCTCTTTAACACAGCGTAGCCGTGACACTTACAGACTTACTGTGTAAGTAGAGTCTGAGTGAGAAGTATTGAGGTTCAAACTTGTGAAGGACTAATATTAAAGTATTGGAATGTGTCTTTGAATATTTATCTGTGATATTTGAATTGCTGCTTGTGCAAAACCTGGGTCAGGATATTTATTTTTACCAAGTAGGACACGTTTCTGGAACATATTTAAACATTTATGGAGGACATTTTTAATAGTGATGGTGAAATGAAGCTTTTCAAAGCACCAAGGCTTTCCCCTCAAGTGTATTTCCTCGTAGCTTTCCAACACTGCGCACACTAACGACATCTTGTGGTCCCAGATGGCCCATTATTATTATAATAATCATTATTTATATTGATGATTGTTTTATGTAATAAATCACTTTTTGCTCTGAAAACCCCAAAAGCAACACAATAAAATTCTTCTGAAATAAAGTTTTTCTGTGTGGATGCAGTACACAATAGCTTATTAATGAATTCATGAAAGAATTAATAAATGGGACAAATTAACTTGTACAGAAACTATTTTTTTATGAATGTGCTTTGATCAACACATGCAGCCTTATTCACATAAGCTTTATCCTTATTCCTAAAGCTATGGATTCATAGGCAAGGCTCATGTAGGCATATATAATCAAAAGAAAAGGACATTATTGTGGAGTTGTGAAATGCTTGTGAACTGGTTAGTGAAAGTGCTCTAAAATCTCTCAACATGGAGGATGTGTTGTTATTATAAGAAAGCTGTCGAGAACAAATTAGGCACATGGAGGAGGTCACATGTATTAATATATTGAAATTCCTTTCCTACATTATGTAGGCCTATTATTTAACATTTTATTATACATTGAATAAGCATAAAATACACATGTAAATATTTATTCATATTATAGTTCATTATTATAATTATTTGTTATTTTAAAAACCAATCTTACTAATAATAATAATAATAATAATGAGTATTATTAATATTATTATTATTATTATTATTATTATTATTATTAGCTTACTTTATTTGTTGATACAAGTTGAAAATACTGCCAGACTTCCGAACAGCCTTTTTTCTTGGCTGGTTCTATGCTGACCATTCAAAAGAGCTCAGTCTCTGTTCTGAGGTGCTTGGCACGCGAAACCTGCGTAAGGGGGAAACCTGCGTAAGGGGTTCGCGCTATTTTTGAATCAGATTACGAAGCAGTCCCGTGGTTGTACACGAAAGTGAAGCTTCGGACATCTCTGATCACGTGGTTATGGCAAAACGAATCAAGCTCCGGTACACTGCTTCACTGTGAGATGTTTCGAATTTTTGGCCTCGGCGCAGAACATCACATCACTAATTTTTAAATTTCTCTTAAATTTTTTTTTAGTATTGTTGATGCATAACTCACTTAAAGCGTAGTGTGGCTAAAATAATGTATATTTATGGTTTATTTGGTTCATTATTAGCTAAAATATGGCTTTGCAGTGGCCTGCTTGTAGACCACTGCCAAAATGCCCCCATTCCATACAGCATGTGGCCCACATGAGGAATATGGGGAAGACCAGGGTTAGATTAAAAATCAACAGTGCCCACATTAGGGCCAGATTTGGTTGGTTTACATCCGGCAATGCTAAGGTTTACTTGAGGCCCAAATCTGGCAAACAGGACCTGACTGCCTGATTTATTGTCACGGCTGCCATGCAGCCTTCCTATGGCTTGCTTGTGGCCCAAATTAGGCAAACAGGTGTGGACTACCCAAATGCCATCATTCTACATAGTATGTGGGCCAGAGCAAGGTGTTAGATCTGGGCCAGAATTAAAATAAATGTGGCCCAGATTTGCAAACATTACCTGGCAATGAAGCTCATTCTTATTCTGATTCTGATACCCAAATGTGTCAAACAGGAGCGGACTGCCCAAGTGCCATTATTCCACACGGTATGTGGACCAGATGAAAGTGTCAGGTGTGGGCCTGATCTGGGCCTTAGGAATTTTGCTATCTGGGTGAGGCTTTCCCTCAACTGTGTTGTAAAATGGTTCATTACTGGAAGCTTTTCAACACGTTGCACACTAATGTCCTCTTGTGGTCAAAGATGGAAAAAGGTGCCTTTGCCACACATTTTTGGACTGTTTCATATAGTTTCATACAATTTGAAGTGCAAGCGGCATGGCATTGTTGGCATTCCCCAAAGTGTCCACTAGAAGACAACAGCATCCAGAATCAAATGCCTATGTCCACCGCCACACCTGGCCCTTGAATGCCGTCACAGACTGACGGACCAAATGCATCAGGTGAGGTGAGACACTCAAACAGCAGCCCCACACATTCAACTGATCACTGATGCAAGCAGAAGAACTTCATCCTTTCCTAAGCGACACAGGTGCTACATTTTCAATGACAGAGACTGCATCAAATTTTATTGATTGGCCATATTAATTGCATTCTAATTATTCCCTGGTCCCACAGCAGTTCTCTGTATTCTATTAAAGCGACACTCTCCATCTGCTTTTTCTACTCCAATTTCAGATGCTTGGAAAAATTCAACTTAAGTCGAAATTTGTGTCCAAACCACTGTCAGAAAAAGTGTGTACATAGACTTAATTGGTCAACAAAGGCAAATACCAAATAAATGTAAAGTTAGTGTTGCGGTCCTACTCGCCCCGCTCCGTATTCGTAATTAACACTGTACATCTAGCGATGTTTTTCATATTTTAATATTTTAAAGAATATAACATTTACAATACTGAAGGTTTTGTGCATATATTTTGTGTTTTATTACTTCGGCATAAAAAAACACAAGTTAACGCTTGTTTGCATGTTTCTGAAACAATGGCAAATTTGACATTTTTGCTCTTCTGACCAGAATAATCAATCTCTTGATATATTGTAAAGTCATACAATTACTGTTGTGAATCTTCCTTTTGTTATTGGAGCAAATAAGAACACAAAAATGACATTTGTTGTCGTTTGCATTCACACTACAGAAAATGACCAAACTATGATGACTTCTGCTCAGAGATGTCCATCAGACACTGAGAAAACATCTACTGCAAGATCAGGAAATATTAGAGATGTAAACGCTGTTCCATCAGAATACATGGATATGGTCAGGAAGATGCTCTTTACCCACAAAATGATGTAGTAGCATCAGTGACCAGCAGAGGTCAAACTAACCAAATAAACCTCGAGCTCTGATGCTACAGTCACATCTTCTGCTGTCAGGAGAAGCAGATCTTGCTGCATCACTAGGAATTTTTGATAGAAATTAATGCTTTTATCATGGCTTCATTCAACGGATGAAAAGTGACAGTAAAGACATGTATAATGTAACAAAAGGTTTATATTTTAAATAAATGCTGTTCTTCTGAACGTTCTATTCATCTGTGAATCCTGAAAAATCAAATGCATCACAGTTTCCACAAAAATATTGTGCAGCACAACTGTGTTCAACATTGATAATAATCAGAAATGTTTGTTGATCAGTAAATCAGTATATTATTATGATTTCTGAAGATCATGTGACACTGAAGACTGGAGTAATGATGCTGAAAATACAGCTGCAGATCACAGAAATACATTACAGTTTAACACATATTCACATAGAAAACAGATATTTTACATTCTAATAATATCTCACAATTTTTACTATATTTTCAAATCAAATATATGCAGCCTAAACAGAGATATATCAGGACAAATGTGCAA